>NC_092877.1:218693615-219293615 GCF_028372415.1 Notamacropus eugenii | reverse complement strand
TGGGTAAGAAAGTTGTTGTCTGTATGAGTAAAACAATATTCTTTGTGTCTCCTCTAAAAAAAAAGTAAATTACGTGGCAAGATATTTATATGTCATGTATATGAATATGTACATACATGTGTATGTATGAATGCATATATATGTGTATGTACGTATGTATTTTACCTTTCAGGGGAAATGTGGAAATGGACAATAATTACAAGCACTGAATATTGAAGGAGAAATTAATTAAAATACAAGTGGTTCTGAACATAATAACCTTTAGTATATAGAAATAGTTTTCAAAATGGCCACTTTAATAATCTCAAAATTTGAGAGAATAAAACTTTTATTTAAAGTCTTGTAGGACAGTGATGTTTATGGACCCATAATACTCTGAAGTGAGGTCTGAATCAAATTAAAATGTAGTTAGGAAACATTTACCAAAATGAATAAAAATACAGTAAAACAGAGGAAACATTAACATTTGAAAAATAAGAAAGTGTTTCCCACAGGTATAGTTTAGAGACCCCTATTTCAATTTGAGTTTGACACCATTGTTGTAAAATATTTTTCCCTGTTTTTCTCTAATTGATAAGAAACTGAACTTCATTTTAAAAAAGATTTAATTTATAAATTTTAATGAGTTAATTTTGATTTTAAAGTTCAGTCATATGTAATGATTTGATAGTTGTATAATTAAAAAGCCACAAATCCAATCCTATTATGAAAATTCATTAGAGACTTGAAATGTCTTATATGAATTGTAATTCTTCCTTTTTTTTCCTCTTGTGACAATTAGTGTCACAGTCTTGGCCTGATGTTTAGGGAGTGCTTATTTTGCCATTCAATAGGATTGTGAAAAAGACTCCTCTACCTTTTCCAGAGTACTTGAAATACTTAATATCAATGAATACAAATGAATGTGCTTATCTACACAGCGTGTCAAAAACAGATCCAACTGTAATATTGTCACAGCAAAATTTTCAAACAGTATAAAAGTTTTAACCTTTTTTCTTATTCAGTTATCCATTCCCATTTGCAAGGAGTACATAGGCAGTGAATGAGACTGAGTTTATATTAACTTAGTGTCAGAAGACTTAGTTGATTAAGTAATGGTTTTATTTTATGCATGGATGGCCTATAACCATTTTAAAAAATAAAATTGAGTTAACTCTCATCAAGTAGATACTGAGAAATGTGGAGGGTGAATCCAATAAAACAAATCAATATCTGCAAAAAAAAGTCATATTTTTTGCTTGATTAAAATGACTTATCAGATTAGAGTAGGAAAGAGAACTGAGCTTTGGATTTGGAATTCATAGATTGGTACAAACGAGATTTCTGTATAGATATTAATAATTGAAAACCTCAAGAGAGCTTCAGTTTTGGAGATGTTGGATTTAAAATGTCAACAAGACATCTTAAGATGTCTGAATGACAGTTGGAGGTGTAAAGAGGTCAGAAAAGAAGTTGAACAAATAAATGTGATGTTCGTCAATGTAGAGATTACCATTAAATCCATGGCAGTGAATGAGATTACCAAATGAAATAACATAAAGAAATAGCCCAGGACATATCCTTGGAGATCATGAACACATTATTGGAAAGTGTGACTTAGATGAAGATCCATCAAACGAAAACTCAGAAAAAACAATCAGACAGGTCAGGAAAGAGGCAGGAAAAAGCAGTGTCATAGAAACCTAAAAAGAGTAGACTATCCAAGATAAGAGGGTGATTGATGGTGTCAGAGGCTAAACAGAAATGAAGAAGGATGCTGTTTAACAATAGGCTATTAGATAGAGCAATTGAGGGGTCTTTGGTAATATTGAAAATAATAGGTTCTGTTGGTTTGTAGCTAGATTCCAGAGAGTTAAGAATAAAGTGAGAAGAAAAGAAGTGGAAGCACCCATTATATCAAGGAACTTAGTGAAATCTTAGATCTGAGATGCATGATTGATAGCTATGGGCATCAAGTGAGGGTTTGTTCAAGGATAATAGAGACATGGACAATATGTAGGAAATAGGCAATTAGTAAGTAGGGAGTGTTAGATACGGAAGCAGGAAGACCTAAATTCAGGATAGTAATAGCATCCACTTTACAAGGTAGTTATACAGATCAAAGAAGATAACATATGTAAAGTGTTTCTTAAGCCTGAAAGATCAACATAAAAGCTGGTCATTTTTATTAATAGTAGAAATCTTGATGAAAACTGATATATTTTATTGATCTCTCATCCATGCTGAATTAATTTTTTAATTGACCATTTTTTAAAAAATCAGATTACTCATTGCCTTGATGGATGAGTGTATGCAAAAAATCAACCATGTTTGGGGAGGGAAAAAATAAAGTTTGGAAAAGGAAGAAGATGAAGGCAGAAGGGGAGGTAAAATGTATATTAAAAATCCTATGTAGAAAGAACATGAAATGCCTGAGTGGAATAAAGATATTGGCAAATTATATACAGAGTGTCTGGTTTTCTTCTGGACATTGCCTGGTAAATTCAATTTGATTTACACCCAAGTTGGATCAGCTAAAGTACTTTTCCCATTTAATGAACAGAAGTAAACTATTATGGAGGTAGGGAGGGTGAATTGACCAAAGAAATAGTTGAATCCTTAAAAATGATGAAGAAGAAAGGGAAAGGAAAGGGAAAAAAAGAATCAAAGACATTCAATATGTCAATAAGGTATTGTTAAGCACCTTCTGTGTGCTAGAAACTGTTCTAAGTGTTAAGGATACAAAGAAATGCAACAGATAGTCCATGTTCTCACTCATTTTCTACCTTTGTGGACTTATATAAATAGTGCAACCTCTTTTGGGCCTCAGTTTCCTCATCTATAAACAGAGGAACATCTGGATTATTTCTAAGGTCCCTTTCTTCTTAAGATTGTAGGATAGTATAAACCTCTTTCACAGAACCTAAAAATTATCTATCTATCTATCTATCTATTTATCTATCTATATACATACACACATTATATATGTATATATATATATATATACATAAATACACTTATGTATATACACATGCATATATACATACACACATACACACACACACACATATATATATATGTATCATCTAGAAAGTCATTTATTGAAGATTGGCTGAACAATGGCATATAAATACAATGAAATATTGAATCATAAAAATGATGAATATGGGGAAATTCAAAGAAAGTAAGAAACATTTGCATGAAGTAATACAGTGTGAAAAAAGTAGATCTGAAAGAAAAATAAAGATAATGTCTTTAATAATGTCAATAGTCATACTAAAAATGCATCTGAATTCAAATGAATCACTTAAACTCACTGGGTTTCAGGTTCTTCAGCTGTAAAATGAGGGGCTTAACGATGATGGTTTCACAAGTTTCTTCCAGTTTTAAATCTATGATACTCAGATCACATGATTCTTTGAATTCTAATGTACAATCTTTCTTTTTAGAGAACTGCTAATTAAGTGCATCTTCTTCCTTTCAGTAAAAAAGTCAAGATTTCAAATGTTGTAAAAGAGAATTTGTCCAGACAGAAATGGTCACTCTGTTAGAGAGCTTTGCTTAAATATTTTTCTCTTCTATCCAAGAAAGTGTTCATTGGGGGAATGTAAAAGGTAAATAAAAATGAGGTAAAACATCACGTAAAAATGAAACGAAAGTTTGATTTTTTTTTTTTTAAAGATAATGTAAACAGTTAAGAGTCTGGGCTTTAGAGTGGGGAGACTTGGTTCCAAATCTCGCCTTTGACATTCACCATCCATGTGATTTTGTGAGTCACTTAAACTTTCTTGTTTTCCATTTCTTTGCCTAAGGAAATGAGAGAGATGGAATACATGGCATCTGACAGTTTTTAATACTCTAAATTTATTAATTAAAAATCTCCTTAAATACTCAGATGAATTTGTTATCTCATCAGCATGGTTATACTCTGTATCAGTAGAGATATCATGTATATCAGTACATACTCTGAATGCAATAGAGATATACTCTATCAGTTAGAGACAGGAGCCACTAAAACATGCATAATGATTGTTATGGACCATATATTGAGAATATAAGTTATTATTTTTTTTAGATTTTGTTAAATATTTTTAAATTATACTTTAATCTGTCTCAGATGCCCCATGGGTGGTTTGTTTAATGGCTCTGTTCTATTATAGGTAGTGTTCAATTCAGCCTGATGCCTTTTACAATTTTTTCCATATTTCCATGACTCATCAGTAGAAGATTAATCTTACATACTAATACCTTCCTTTAAGTATTTTCATATTTTGTGGCTAAAAGCACAATATTCAGGCTGTCAGATATGTTGCAGTGGGAAATACCAATATTTAACACTTTCACAATTATTAGCTCATGAAAAGTCTTTCTTAATTCAAGACAGTTGGCTAATGCTATAACCCCATTTTAGAACTGCTTACTCAACTGAACTAGAATTGGCATGTCAGCTGCCATTAGCTGAACTTTATCTTTCCTTCATTTGATTAAAACAGATGGTGCTTTACTTGTTTTGAAATAAGATAGCACTGGGTGTTCCTTCTTTACTTACTAGTGCTTTGAAAATGCATGTGTATATACATATATATATAGAACACAGTATGGAAAGCAGATCTTATTATGACTAGGCATACAGGAGGTTGGTCTGTTAAAATTTTAAAACTTATACTTAAAATTATTATGCACACTGGTAACATATTAATCTTGGCATTATTAGCCAAAAGACTGTTATTCACATTGGGTTATAGAGAAATTTGACTTTGTTCTCACTGACATTGTTTCCACCTTGCTGTAACGTGAGCTGCAGCAAATCACATGTAAAGGTTTCTGATGTACGTGAGCCTTTTTATTCCATCGAAAACACATTTCGAAAACTGATTCATTTCTCCAGATGAATATCAAGTGTCAGTGTTTTAAATAGCCTAAGAAAAAGTCAGTCACAAGTGTGGATGAATACTGAGGTCTTTCTAATAAATAAATGAAGAAATTTTAGTTAAAAAGTGAACTTTTATTCATTGAATGTGATATGAAAAAGATGATGCCTAGATTAGAAAGAAAGGAAGGGAATAAGAACAAAGAATCCAAACAATTTTGAAGTAGCTTGATTCCAACAACAACACCAATAAAAGGAATTTAAGGTTTTCATTCACTTTCTTCAACATTGTCCCTTTGAGCAGTTCTAGTCAACAGTCTAAAGAAGTTCCTGGAAGTGCCTCATTCCTAATGGACGAGATTCTGATAGCACACAAAAAGGAGCTGACCAGCATCAGGGTCGTGGGAGGAAGGCTGCCTTAAATACAACAAAATCACATATTGAGGTAATAGAACCTTAAAGAAAGGTGGTTTTAATAAAGAATTCTCTTTATACTAGACGCATTTGTTTAGATTTATATTCTGTAGACTATGATGACAACTCAATAATGATTGCTCCAGACCTCTGTATTAATAAGATTTAATATAGCAAAGTTTCCAGAAATGTGTTTTTTGAAATATTATGAGTCAGAAAATATTCCTCTGAAGCTGTATCTCATCAACAGTTTTTATGAGTTTGAATTCAAAGAATTATATATAGTTTGTAAGAAAAAAACGAACCCCAAAGCAAGCAAATTAGTTAACTAGTTCTTATGCATGACAGATATGTATGTTAGAATGCAATATGTCTTCCATAAACCTTTTGAAGTTCACATTTTGGGAGTTAAGGGTAGAACAGAATCCATTCTGTTTGCAGATGTATTGCATTGTAATTGCCAGAAGTCTGGGACTGAAGCATTAACTCTGAAAAAAAAAAAAGCACTATGGTCTCAGAAATCTTTAAATGGGGTTCTTAGATCACTCAAGAGAGGTGAAAGACTATATATTCCAAATACAAAGACTTCAGTATGTCTGCCATAGCTTAATCTAACAATAAACATAACTTTCACATATATTAAAATTATTTTAGGATGTTTTCATAAGTATGGTTTAATGTTAATATGATTATATTGTGGCAAAAAACCACATTGGGTATAAAAATTTATGCACACAAAGATTTGTTATGTGTTTTATATGAATATATATCTCAAACCCAAAGCAATATTAATTTTTAATTTTTTTCAAAATCTTAATTTATAATGTTTTGAAATAGATTCTCCTTATAATATACTTTGATTCATTTTTAAATGGCTTTTCATTTTTAATGTTAATCAACAGGAGGAAATTCTGTTATACCTTCAACTATTACAAAATCCCTTTGATTTCCAGAAACATTTTTCTTTTGGGTTGAAATTGTCTGTCAATAATACAAAGCTAAAGTCTGTATAGATATATGGATTGAAATTTTAGACCACCTAATTATTTCAACTTTTTTTTCTCCATTTGACGAGATGGCATTTCTTCATGAAGACTACGCTGAAATATGAATATAGAAAGTAACTTTTAATATTGTGTGGGGCTAATTTTCATAGAAAATATTTTTATCTCAATTACAATGAATTCATATTTTTTCCAACATTAATTATGTTCTGCTCTCTAGATCTACATCAACAGGCATTTTTAAACACTTTATGTACCAGTATTTTACTAGGTACTGGAATTCAAGTACAATAAATGAAAGAAATCTTAAGGAGGTTACTTTCTACTGGGGAAGTTAGTAAATATAGACAAGGAAGAAAATGAATTCACTCAATACAAATTAATCTGGAGGAAACCTAATAACCAGAAAGGACTCCCTTAAGAAATATCATTTGATCTCTTTCTAGAAAGTCCAAAGTCACACCGAGCAAAATGGGTCGAGTGATCCGTGGTCAGAGGAAGGGTAAGGGCTCAGTCTTCCACGCTCACGTGAAGCACAGGAAAAGGACCGCCAAGCTCCAGGCTGTCGACTTCGCCAACCAAGCAGAAGGACTCCTCTTGCAAAAAGTAGCTTTCTGGGATCCTTGCCGATTTAAAAAGAAGACAGAGTTGTTCATTGCTGCTGAAGACATCCATACGGTTCAACTTGTGTACTGTGGTAAGAAAGCTCAGCTGAACATTGGTAATATTCTGCCAGGTAGCATTATCCCTAAAGGGACCATAGTATGCTGTCTTGAAGAAAATCCTGGGGACTGGGGTAAGCTTGCCCGTGCATCTGGAAACTATGCCACAATGGTTTCCCATAACCCTGAAACCAAGAAAACACGGGTGGAGTTACCTTCAGGCTCTAAGAAAGTGGTCTCTTCTGCAAGCAGAGCTGTGGTTGGTGTTGTTGCTGGAGGAGGTCATATTGATAAACCCATCTTTAAGGCAGGTTGTGTCTACCACAAATACAAGGCCAAGAGAAACTGCTGGCCTCGTGTCCAGCGTGTGGCCATAAATCTCGTGGAACTTCCCTTTGGAGGAGGCAATCACCAGCATATTGAAAAACCATCCACCATTAGAAGAGAAACGCCTCAGTTGGAAGAAAAGTCGGGCTCATTGCTGTCCGGTGTACTGGTCAACTCTGGAGAACCAAGACTGCAAGAGAAGGAGAACTAAATGCAGAAACCTTACAATAAAATTTATTTTGGAAATTGCAAAAAAAAAAAAAAAAAGGGAAAAAATATCATTTGAACTGAATCTTAGATAAAACTAGAGATGTCAAGAAGCAAAGGTAAAAAGAAAAAATATTCCATGCATGGGAAACAGCTGGCACAAATGTTGATGAAAACTCACACAAGGGTCAGTAAGTCATTTTTGGATTTTGACAACCTAGCTGATTTCCAAATAAAAAACCTGTGTGTGTGCACTTGTGTACACATATATGTGGATACAAACACGTACAAATACATGCAAGCAAGACAGCAAAGGGCACCTAGGGAATGGGAGGGTAGCATTGTTTTATAGTAACATATTACTTTCGTATACCATATTTTTAAAGTCATTTGCTTTTGGTAATCCAGTTTGTTTTCAGTTTATTGCCATCATGAAGAATTCTGCTAAGAAAATTTTGGTAAAAAATTTTCTTTCACTGGGAGACATTTCCAATTTGGGAATGGCTAATCAAAGGGCATGGATAATTTAAACATGTTCCTTGTACAGTCAATATAAAAATTTATATAAAGCAAAAAAATCTAGGAGTTAACTGTAATTTTCTAATATAATGTGTATGTGTGTGTGTATACTTCTGATGTTATGAATTAGACACAAAACATTTCTTAAGATAATTTGCTCTAAGGTAAAATCACAAATGCATTCAATGAGAGCAAGGACTGTTTGTTTTTTTTTTCCATTTATCTCCAGTCACCTCACACATTGCCTGATACATAGTAAGTACCTAATAAAGTTATGTCAGTTACTAGATATACTAAAGAAAAAAGTGTGTGTGTGGGGGGGACTTTATAATTCTGCAGGAAATGTTTTAGTTTCTTTCTTCACTTTGATTGTGATGTTTGGGTTTAGAGGGTGTGAGTTTGAAGCTCAGGTCTGCCACTTATGTGTGCTTTACCTGAACAAGTCAGGTTCCATGTCTCCTCCTCCTCCTCTCCTTCCATCTCCTACTCTTTCTTCTTTTTTTCTCTCCTTTTCCTCCTTTTCCACCTCTTCCTTTCGTTCCTTCCTTTCTTCCTTTCCTTCCTTCCTTTCTTTCTTTCTTAGTTTCTTTCTTTCTTTCCTTCTTCCTTCCTTCCTTTCTTCCTTCCTTCCTTCCTTCCTTCCTTCCTTCCTTCCTTCCTTCCTTCCTTCCTTCCTTCCTTCCTTCCTTTCTTTCTTTCTTTCTTTCTTTCTTTCTTTCTTTCTTTCTTTCTTTCTTTCTTTCTTTCTTTCTTTCTTTCTTTCTTTCTTTCTTTCTTTCTTCCTTCCTTTCTTCCTTTCTTCCTTTCTTTCTTTCTTTCTTTCTTTCTTTCTTTCTTTCTTTCTTTCTTCTTTCTTTCTTTCTTTCTCTTTCTTTTTTTCTTTCTCCTTCTCCTTCTCCTTCTCCTCTCCTTCTCCTTCTCCTTCTCCTTCTCCTTCTCCTTCTCCTTCTCCTTCTCCTTCTCCTTCTTCTTCTTCTTCTTCTTCTTCTTCTTCTTCTTCTTCTTCTTCTTCTTCTGCTTCTGCTTCTGCTTCTGCTTCTGCTTCTGCTTCTGCTTCTTTTTTCTTCCTAATAATATCTCACCCAAGTCTAGCCATTGATATATTCACAGCATGCAAAAAGAGATAATGAAGTGTTAATATGTTAACAATGTGTAATACCACCATTTCTTTTCAAATTATTAATTTTGTAAAAATGATTTAATAGGAATGAAGAAATACCTATTGTATGTGAAATAACTGAGCAAGCCCATGAGTAACACTGAAAAAAAGACACAGAAAGTTAAGACTAGATCCATCAGAGGAACAACACTCCTTCAAGTGGGAATCACTTATGAGTTAATTTATCTTTTCTCAGCATCTCTTAAGTATCCATTGTATCCAAAACAGGAGCTACTTTTCAAGAAAGAGATATTACATATTAAAGCTGCAGATTTGATGGATTTTGATAGAGTTTGAGTTACTGTTAGGGGAACACAGGTACACATTTTTCAAACAGATACAGATACAGTCACTAGAGTAGGAAGTAGCCTCAAGAACCCTCAGAGCTGGCAGGAAACAAAGGGGATAGAGTTCATCAGTAGAGGTCTATCACTGGACTTGGACTCAGGGCTATTGGAATAGCCTCCTGCTTGCTGTTTTTCCCTTAAGTTTCTCCCCACTCCAATCTATTCCTTGACTCAGTTATCAGATTCATTGTTTGAAATCACAGATCTAACTATGTTACCCTCCCCACACCCCTGACAATTTGATGAAGTCCAGAAGTTCCCTATTACTAGCATGATCAGATATGAAATACTCCAGCATTCAAAGTCTTTCACAAACTTGTACAATACGATCCTCACTCCACCTCCATGTTGGCCTCGTTGGCACTGGCCTCATTGCTATTCTTCCAGATATTCCTTCTCCCAAACCGAAGATACAGCTGACCACCATTCCTGAAATATTCTTCTCATCTGATTCTGTCTTCCCTTTGTGTAGATAAATAGATATCTATATCCATCTACACATATCTATCTATCCACATATGTATATATTCATACAAATGTGTATATGTGTATATGTACAATCACATATATACACACACATACATGCATATGTAGGAGACCTCCTAACTCTTCTACAAACAAAACATTCTGACTCTCTGCTAGCAATATTTTCTTTGACTGTCCCTCATGCTTGGAAAGCTCTTTTTCCTCTGAACTAATTTCTGACCTCCCTAGTTTTCTTTGAGAACCAAATAAAATCACACCCCATAGGAAGTCACTAATTGTGTAACCCTGGGCAATTCCTTAACCTCTCTGTCCCTCTGGTTCTTCATCTGTAAAATGGGGATGGTAACAGCATGTAGCACCAGCCTCTCAGGGATACTGTAAGGATCAAACGAGAAATATATATGTATATATACATATATATACATATATACATATGTGTATGCGAGTGCATTCATATGTACATGTGTAAATATATATGATTTTGTAAAATTTTAAAGTGTTATATATGTGCTAGTAAGTATTGTTATCATCATGCTAGTATATTAGTTCATTTGTGTTTTGGTTTTTAATAGCTTACAATCTTATAGCACTTTAATATTTGAAAGGACTTAACAGACATTATACCTTTATTTTTCTTCTCACAATAACCCTGGGAAGTAGGTATTATTATAATTCCTAAATTATAGTTGAGGAAACCAAGAAAAAAAGATGTTAAGCAAATTGCCTAGCTTCATACAGCTAATTGGTGTTGGAGTCAAGATTTGAACTCGCATCTTCTTGACTCCAGTTTTAGTATTCTGTCCATTGTATCACCTACCTGCCTTTTAACTTCTGAGCAGATTTAGGCTCTTTGCCAAGTCCTGATTTGACATGAGTTCAAACAGCTTATCAGAGGTCATTATGGAGTACAGCTTCATAGGATAAAATAAAATCATATCTGATGAATTTAAAACCTTAGATAATCATCAGAACTATTTCATCCCTTTTGTTGGGACCTTTTCTTTATTTTTTTCTTCTCTAATAATAAAGAAGGGACTTGAGACATTTTTAGAAATGATCATTTAGTTTCTCATCTGAATGTGAGGGGAAGATGTCCACTAAACTTCAGGTCTCTACTGCTTGTAGGGAACAAGAGGGTATTCTTATCTCAGTTTATGAAGAAAACTTTTTTTATTCATATTGTTGTGATCTAATACATATCATAATATTGCAATTGAAACATTTCATAGATTTTGATAGGGCAGGGATACAATAGGTGATTTTGCAATGCCCTCTCACTTTACAGATGAAGATACTGAAGCCTAGAGAGATCTTTTTGACTCTATAGGGGTATAATGGGCATTGATATATTTGTTGGTATGTGTGTGGGTGTGTATACATATATATATGTATATATAATCATGTGTGTATAAGTATATATATGTATGTATATACAGTGTATATATATATATATATATATGTATGTTAACTGATAAAATTTTGTTTTATTAAAATGCACTGGAAGCATTTTCTTCACTTTAATTGAATGTCAACTTGGGTAAATTAAGGATAAAATGAGGGAAATTGTAAGCAAGACATCATAAAATGAGACATAAATAGGTAATTATTGTCTTACAGACTTCCCTGGATTACTATATTATTTGAATTCCACAAAAAAGGGCGGGGGGTAGGTTGTGTAAGAGTTAATAATGTAAGTATATAAAGTAAATAGTGTAGGTTTTCTAGGTATTTCAACTCTATTAGTATCTATATATTGTTAGAAAATGACATTGAGAACATTATTAGGGGAGCAAGGTTTCTCTGCCTTCTTGTACAAAAAGAATGAATGGAGTGCAGCAAATATTATTTAATAATGCTGAAATTTTATATAACAACAATAAAATATTTTCAAACAGTTTCAAGACTTCACTGACACCAAAGCATAGGATTAGATCATGCAAAAGAGACAAGAAAAATAAAATACAATAGTGCTTGAAATACTTTTCAGCTCCTTGCCATTGTTTAAAATAAAATATTTACAATAAATATTTATTTTTACATGTGTCCCTTTTATAAATTTTTTAAATAAAATGAACCAAAGAAAAAGTGGTAATTTAAGAAAACCTCAGAGCCTAAAATATACACGTTATTTCTAATCATGTTTTGGACAACTTCATCTTTACCTTTGATTTTTTTTTTAAATTTCATGCCTTACTTTACATTGACAAATCTCCAGCCAAACATCTTTCCCTTATAAAATCATTTTCTAACAAATCCCTAACCAAGTTTATTCTTTGTAGGAAATAAAGAGCTGGGAAGTAGGGTCCAATATCTTTTGATGGACTGCATTACAGACTATGTTATATTCAATACTGTGTAAGACAAAGTCAAGATACACTATTTTCATACCCGAAGGGATTGGCTATTGTGAATGACCAAGCTTAGTTTAATGAATAAAATTTCCAACATTGCTTCAATGTTAAGCAAAAGTGTCAGATATACTAATTCCATCTGGCATACCAAAGAAAAAGAATGAGTAACATTCTACACTTAAAAGCTTCTATTTCTTAACAGAAATTGAAAGTGTTTTACATGATTATTTGGAACCAATATCTGGTAAGTGCTTCACCCATTTTAGTGATTAAATTTTTTGTTTTAGTGATAAATTTTTACATTATTGTAATCATAGGATATCTTTCTTTGGGCTCTTCTTTCTTCACTGTGTATCACTTCATACAATTCTTTCCATGTATCTATGAATTCTTCATATTAATCTGAATTCTTCATAGTAATGAATTAATTAAGAAACTCTATCCCTTCTATATTATTTATCACTCTAACGCCTCAACTGTTTCACAAAGAATGGTATTGGATGATTCTATATGTGTTCATCTAAAATTTCATGTCCTACTAAGATAGCAAAATTCCATCCCATTGCAGACTGGGACTCTGCATTTAAACTAGGATAATTAAACTAGTCATCTCTGATCCACTGCTCTTCTACAGACCTCTTCATTTCAAAATGACCTTGAGATGATCACTTGAGAGAGAGCAGTGACGAGACAAATAGACAGCAGAACTGCTGCCAGTCTTAGAACTGTTGCCTTCAACAAAAGATATCAGCCATCAGAATATGTTTGAAAACCCAAGCAATGAAGAGAAGAAGAGGAGGGAGATTAAAGGAAATGAGTCAAGATAAGGGGTGTTCACGCTTATTTCTGAAGCTCTTGTTTTAATACAAAAGAGAATAATAAGAGTTTCAAAAAGTGCTCCGAATATTAAGTCAAAAGATGCTAGTTTCCCATCTGTGAATTGTAACTAGATTCCTCAACATATATTGATCACCTGACCTCTTTGAACCTCAGTTTCATTATAAGGAAATAATACTTAGCATTCCTTAGCTCATAAGTTGTTTGTGAAGCATCTTACTTTGGAAGATATGAAGTCTGATGCAAATATGAGACAATAAAAATTATGAGCAAAAGATTAGTTTTGTTTGCTCTAAACTACATTTATTTCAGAATAGGGATCTGAAAACCTTTAAAATATTTAAGACCTTATCACTTTGAAATGGAAAGTCCACTTGACTGAAATGTCATGTGACATCTCATTTTTCTGTTTTCCTAGACAATGAAGGTCATTAATCGAAAACTCCCTTTCTTCTATTTTCTTAATCTCCAGATTCCTTCACATTATTCCCCACTCTCTTCTCCTTTCCCCCAGTCCCTGAATTGACTAATTTTTTACCAAAGATATTCCATTTATACATGCCCTTGAACTCACCATTTTACATCTTCTCTAGCAGATTACATTCACAATCATCCACTACCTTTCTTGCACCTTCAGCATCTTCTTGTCTCCTGTTTCCGTTCCTATTTTACTTAAACATGCCAATGTCTGCCCATCCTAAAATGACCAAGCAAAAAACAAATAACAACAAAACCTTTACTAGACTTTATTATCCGCAACCCTACTCCCAGCTATCACCTTACTCTTTTTAGTATCTCCTTTCTCAGACAAACTTTAGAAGATCATACCAAGACATGAAGGAATTACAAGCTATGAGTTCAAACACACACATGCACACATACACATACACACACACACAAACATGCACACAATATTGAAAATTCTTTTATTTTTAAAATAGAATTATTTAATGACTTCTGATTCCATCAAATTTAGCTTCTACTCAGTGGATGTTTAAAATATAATTATTACTTAACTTACTGATGCATTTTTTTATTCCTTCTGAGAAATCAATGTCTAGAGTTTGTATCTCATGTTCATGGCCATCTATTCTATTTATCAAATGCTATAGCACAGTATAGAATTTCAGAAAAGTTAAAGTTTTAAATAAAAAACTTGTTATTATCCTCTTCTTCCTTATTATCATCATCATCATCATCATGCTTTTAACAGTTAGAATCCTCTACTTTCCCCCCATCTCTTCAATATTCCTTTTTTTCAAGTTCATATGAACTGTTAATTCAAAAGAAGGGGGTAATTCATAGAGAATATCTGTTCCCCAAAGCATTTTTAATTTATACCTCAGGGTTGCTCTTTCCTGGTCACCAATTCACTCAGTTCCTAGAAGTACCAAGGGTGCCTATAGCTTATGAAAAACAATCAAACAAAGAAAATAATACCAAAAAAACCACTTTAATTTATGCAGGTGGTGTGTTGTTTTTTTTTGTTGTTGTTGTTATTTTGTTTTTTGTTTTTTTATAAAAACATTCATTTATCTAGGGGTAAGTTAAAGTAAATGAGAAGGGACACCTCACAGAGGTGAGACTGAACCCGATGTCTGGTTAATTCCATAGAGACTAATAAAGACAGAGAAGGTGTCACAGATAATGGTAGTTTAGGAGAATACAACTGGCCAACAGAAGGCTAGGCTCAAAACTTTTATGTGTCTGTGCTGCATTTTGTGCAAAAATTCATATTCATACCCCATGGTTAGCTCAGCCTTCTGGCACCAAACTCTTAAAGCCTGAAAGACCAGACCTTGATTTTGCCAACCATCTCTGACTTACCATGAATTTCAGATTTTGATCACGCTTTCATCTCAACCACTGCCTACTGCCATTGACTATTTGGAGTAAATCAAACAGATAACAGGATTTAGAGATACCAAACTTAATTTGCAAATGGATTCCCACCCCCATTATCCTCTTCCTTCTCTAGACACAAGAGAAGAAGGATTACTTCTCCCCCACAAAAAAACAAAAACAAAACTTCTTCCTCCCTCCCCTGCCATTACAGTCCTCAATGATGGGGCTGAAAACAAATGCAAAGAAAACCATATGAACAAGTCTTTTCCACAGCTTAAAGAGAAATAATAAAATTGCTAAGTCTTAAATTCATTATTGCCATTTCTTTTAGAGTCACAACTTATTACTGTTTATTTGATTTGGTGACACTTTTTCTTGCCCTTCTAAAGGTTCTTTATGACACGTATGAATGTTTAATTTAAATCACATTTAAACTAATTTTGTTTTGAGAGGGTTTTTGTTGAGAATATTTTGCCACCCCTTGAGATAATTGGAGACACCCTGGGGTGTTGCAAAATCAAGGTTGGAAATCACAGCTTTAAAGTGTTAAGCTCTCACACCAAGCATACCAGGCAGGAGCAAAGCGGAAGCCTCTATATTTTGTTTGACATTTTTAGACTATGTGTCATATTCCTAAAAGAAACTACTTTATTTCCAATTGTTACCATTTACCACACATAAAAAACAAACTTATTTTTATCTTTGAAACTGCTCATATTTACATGTATGATCGTTACTCATTTTTTTTTTTTCAAATCTGATCTTTGATTCTCGAAATGTGTTTTTCATCAATTTAGGGAACTTTGCTGCACTGTGCCATTGCCTCTCTCTGACTTTCTTTCCTCAGTGACCTCATACTGTCTCACTAACCTTGAAAAGAGCATGGTGATCTGATGATCACTTCTGAGAGTATTATGATGTGACAAGAACAATCTTGGTAAGTTCATCAATTGGATAAACGTTTCCTAGATTGTTTTGGAATGTATGCATTAGAATTTAGGAGAGTTTTATGTTTTATAAGAAGGCTTGCATCTGGATCTGATACAGCCTAGCAAAATCTGCCCAGTGAAAAATATTTTCAGAAAAAATATTACTTCCTTTAGCACAAGAATTGCACTGAAATAACCTGATGTGAGATGCGAGTATAAAATAGCTCTTGAAAGAGCTAAGTCTATACAACTAATTTAACTTTTCCTTTTCCCATATAGCCAGTGGTATGGTGATGTTTTCATTAAACTCAGTGTGCAGAAATGTCCCCAAATGGAGAGTATCAATAAAAATATTCTAATGAAACTTGAAAGGGATTTGACAAAATGAATTCCTGCATAGGGCAATAGCCTGAACTGTTAAGGTCCCTTCTGTGAGAAAATGATACATTTGGTAAGGAATAGGACAAAGTAAGATCAAATAATAATTTAGAGAGGCTTAAAGTTGAGATCCCAGTCAAGACTAACAATTAGATAGGCTTACAGTCCTCAAGTACCCCTTTGGAGTATTCATGCAGTGGCAGCATGCTCCTTTGAGGCTAGAGTAAGCATGTTGGAGTAGTGGTAGCAAGATCCAAATCATTAGTAGATTTGTGTGGAGCTCACAGTGATTGATTAATAAGAGAAGTAGAACAAAATTCAAGGCTTCTACAATTCTGAGTCAGATTAGTACTTTCATTTTCTTTCATCCTTCAATATGTATTATTTTAAATGAAGAATTGTTAGATTTGCCTTATTAGGGATGACCTTTACATGAAAGGTTCCCATACAATCCAAATCAGTTGGCTACCTAAGGGCTTTGCCTTATAAAAATGAATATATTCACATCTATATATTACTTATTTTTAACTCAATGAAGTATCTTTAAAATCATTGATGTGATAGATCCTCTGCTGACACAGATTGTGACCTTTCATTCCCTAAACAGATGATTTTCAAAGCTAGTTGTAAATAAAACTTCGATCATCTTGAGGCCAACTCTCATGTAAGAAGCCACTCTGAATATATCCTGAGTAGTTCTTGGACAGTTGACGTAGGCTCTGTCACTGGACCCCTATTTGAAGGTTTTAAACTTAGTAGCATCTGTCAGAACTTGACTTCCATTATCATGCTCTTCAAAAGCTTAAACTGAAATAATGAAGAATTTAAACTAGGATTTCACTTTATTGGAAGACGCATGGTGGGTTTGGCTAGAAGAACTATGTTTGTAAGATAGAATCATAAAACCACAAAGTCACACCTTTGAAAATTAGTTCTCATTCTCCATAATTCTTCAACAGAGAAAAATAGGAAGAAACCTGCTTCTTTGTCCTCTTTCAGGCATCTCAAGTTTTTTCTGTTTCCTAGGGAGAATAGTTTCTAATTTAGTGCAAGGAAATCCAAATCTTTAAAATATAATTTTGTGGATGATTCTATAGGCTCTTTTGTTTATCTAGAATTCAATGTTACCAATAAAGGAGAAATATTTGATATATTATGTAGGTTTACATTAATTCTTCATTGGAACAAAGAGGTTGCCTGCTCTGATAGGACTGACTGACCCAAACACGCCTTTCAGACATATACGTGATCCTCAATAGATGTTCTACCCAGTGTGCTGAAAGTCTCACTAAGTGTCCCTGAATATCCTGTGATTACCAGTGCAACATGACTGTGGCCTATGAGATGATTTTCAATATAATACCCATATAACAGATTTTTTTGCTATTCATAGCTTTTCTGTTATGATTAAATAGGTATTTTCCATTATAATGGATCCCATATTAAAATGTTTACCTATAATAGAATTTTATTGTATCAAAGATTGCTTGAGATAGTTTTGTAATAACCTGGATCTTGGTCCTCCTTTGTCATACAAAGATTATAATAATTGTTACTCACACAAACACTGCTCTTTCAAGTTTACAAATTATATATATATATATATAATATATATATATATATATTATATATATGTATAAAATCTTATTTTCTTTTTATAATAACCCTATGATGTAAGAACTACAAGTGTTATAATCATAATTTTTTAATTGGGGAAATAAACTGAGAGCAGGTTAATGACGTCTATGGTCTCATCAATAGTAGATATCTTAAGCAGAATTTGAACCTGTTTTTCCTGCTTCCAAGTAGAGCTTTCTATCCAATAAGATATTAATTATAAAGAGATTTACCAACCATTAAACTTTTAACATCATAGAAATCTTTTTATAGTGTGATGGTTTTTTCTTAAGTAGAATAATGAAGTTTTATTTGTTGATTCATGCCCAAGTATTTAGATATATCATTTATACAATATTATATACGTAGTCACGGATAATTTTGTTCTTAGAAAATATTTTATTTAGGGATCCTTAAGATTAGTGTTCAGTAGTGTACACTTCTCCAAGGGCGGGGAGTGACTGAGATGTCATAGGATTCATTATGCATCCTTTTCCTGTGATTCACTAAATTTTCCTTCCTCCTGCCAAACCATTAGCCTGGAGAAAAGTCTGTATTTTGTTAGCACTATCTATACTGTCTTACTTTCATTGCAGTGAATGCTTTTAATAACAATTTCCAATCTTTATAAATTTATCTTCATACATTTCCTTGTATATCACTACACTTTGTTTTATTTTAAGTAACCAAGACCCAGATGATTTGCCTTCAAGAACACTCCATTTGTTCCATTTGTCCCCTTTATCAAATTGATGTCATTGAAAACAGGATAAGTGAGTTAATACGAACAATAAAGATTAGCAAAATACATTGTCATCTTGCTGTTCATATGCAGTCTTTCAGTATCTTTCACCGTTTTTTTGTTAGAAAAAAAAAAACCCACACAGATCACTAATTCAAACCAAATGGCAAGATAAACTTATCATAATAGTGTGCAGTTGGGTTATTTCCAACTGATTAAAGTAACAATGACTGCTTTCTGGACAATTTCAACATTAAGTTTCATTTTTAATATGTCTTCTAAAGCACACACACAGCTCTACTGTCAACATTTAGAATATGAAGTGCATTGTAAGAATCTATAAATTTTCTTGAAGTTTAGCATAGATGATCCAGTGAAGGGATGTGCAGCGCACAGGCAGGAAGCTGCCGACGGCTTCATTTTCCTTTGTTCAGTTTCCAGTTACAGCTTGGAACCAAGTGACAAATCTGTTAGATTAGTTACAAATGAGATTCTCTTGTACTGAAACTTTTCGGTAAACAAAATCATCTGCAGTGAGTTTATTCCAGAAGGAAAGAGACTGATGAGGAATTCAAATTATGATATTATAGATGAGCAAAGAAGAAAGTGTGTGAAAGGATGAATGGGGGCTGACACACAAAGAGAGACAAGGTAAATCCATTTAAATATTTTTCATTTGATATGATATTTCTGAAATGTCTTTTTATTTTTTTTCATAAGTATGTATTCACCTTATCTCAACCTAGAGAGCTGTCCATGGGATATATACTGAAAATGGAATTTTTGTTGTTCAGTATTTTTCAGTCATTTCCCTTCATGACCCCTTTTGAGCTTTTCTTGGCAACAGAGTGGTTTGCTATTTCCTTCTCCAGCTCATTTTACAGATGAGGAAACTGAGGCAAACAAGGTTAAGTGATTTGCTCAGGATTACACAGCAAGTAAGAGTCCGAGTCCAGATGTGAACTTGCAAAGATGAGTCTTTCTGACTCCACATCTGGCACTCTATCCACTGTGCCAACTAGCTTCCAATACAGAATGGCATTATGCTGTTATTAATGTTAACTATCATTCGGTTTGTTCCCAATTTGAGAAAAAGTTTCTGTAGGAGGGAGAATACATTCATTTAGCCTCTCTTTTTTTTTCCTTCCTTTGGTAGGTCACCACATGGTGACTATGGTCACTGATCTTTAACAGACACTCACACTCTGTAGAAAAATCCCTATTTATAAAATGGTGCAGAGGAAGATGACAGAATAGGTCAAAAAATTCAAAGCTTTCCAGGTTTCCCCAACAAAATAGTGCCTCAGTACTAACAGAGCACTAAAAATAAACAAAAGTTGGGACAGAACAGTGGTCCTCCTGGGAAAATTGAAGAATATATGAGGGAAAATCTCAGGACTGAGGTTTGGTCCCTGTGAAGAGTAAACACCTCCAGGCTCTTTCCAATGAAACAATGAGACTGAGCCCTAGGACTAGCTGTGTTGGAAGGTGTCCTTCAACCCAGTCACAGGAACTTTCACCTCCTAGATAGCGTGGGGAGCTGGGCATCTGAGCTAGGGAATATTGAGGGAACCTCTCTTTATAAGGAACTCTGGCCCCAGATGTGCTGCTAAGACATGGCTCTAATATAGAAGGAACGAACAATCACCAGGTCAGTGTAGCAGCAATGGGACAGGGACATCGTTGGATGTGGGTACTTACAGGAGGGCAGAATTCTTGGTTACATATCCCAGCTAGAAGAGAGAACTGAAGGAGGAGCTGAAACCAGAGACACCATCCCGCATACTCCAGGACTAGAGGTGATTTCAAAAAATAAGATGCTGCAAATAAAAAAAAGAGCAGGCAAAGGATAAAGAATTCAACCACAAAAAGTTACTATGGAAATAGAGAAGTGGATTTATCTTCAGAAAAGGATACTGAAGCTAAAAAAGTCTCTGTTATCCCAAAAAATAACATCAAATGGTCACCTGTCCAAAAAGAATTCATAGAAGAACATAAAAAATAATTGAAAAATCAAACAAGAGACATTGAGGATTTTTTTTTTTTGAAAATAAGAACAATCCAAAAACAAACCAACAAAGAAACAAGATTATGAAAAGAAAATCAACCAACTTGAAGAGGAGATCCAGGAGCTTAAAGAAGAATATGACTCCTTGAAAATTAGAACAAGGCAAGGGGAAGTCTGCAAAGTTTTAAGAGAGCAAGAAATAACAAAACAAAATATAAAGAATGAAAAAATAGAAGAGATTATAAAACATAAGAAAAACAACTGATCTGGAGAACAGATCAAGAAAAGAAAACATAAGAATAACCTGACTATCTAAAAGCTGCAATCAAAAACAGAATCTTGGTACAATAATGCATAATTAAAGAAAATTGTCCTAACAGTGTTAGAACAAGAGGGAAAAGTAGAAATAGTAAAAATCCACCAATCACAACCTGAAAGAGATTCTATGAGGAAAACTTACAGGAATATAATAGTCAAATTCTGAAACCCCCATTTCAAGAATAAAATATTAAAAGCAACAAAAAAATAATTTAAATATGATGGTGGCACAATTAAAATCACACAAGACCTAACAGTGACTACACTAAAAAATCACAGGTCTTGGAACACTATGTATTGAAGAGCAAAAGAACTAGGGTTGCAGCTGAAAATATACCCAGCAAAGTTAAGCATAATGCTAAATTAAAAAAAAAAAGATATTTAATAAATTGTCATACTTTTAGAATTTTGTTTTTAGAAATACTGAACTTAATAGAAGTTTTGATAGATCCAAGAGAAAATAAGCTATATATAGAAGACTTATTATAAGGACTGACTGCTTACTTTTTATATGAGGAAATGCAAAACATATACCTAATACTCTTATTAGCAACTCAGTAGCTTGTAAGAAAGATTGGGGTGGACCTGAGTATGATATGATTTTTAAAAGGAGAAATGATTAGAGAAAAAGATGCAGGGATAGTAATCATGAGCTCAGAGAAAGTTGAAGCTGAAATATACTTAATCATAAGAGAAAAATAAGGAAGCTCTACTCTATGTCAGTCATATCGATCAATATTGTTTTAGACTATTTAAAATAATTAGACAATATAATGATGGAATATGACTGTGGTGCAGGAAATGGTGAGTTGGTGGATATAGAAAAATACAGAATGACTTAGACTTATAAAGGAAGAGGTTATCCACCCTCAGAGAAACAGAGAACAAATTAGTATAATATGGTCTTGCATAGATGCACATGAATGTATGTATTAATTTATGCATATGATTACAGGTATCTAAGTACATATATGTGCATGCAAGTGTATGTATGTATGTATGTATGTATAAATACATGTATATATCTTTGTGTGAATAGATGTATATATATATGTGTGTGTATATGTACATACATGTATATATAAACACATCAGTGCTCCATTGCACCTTCTTGGAGGACCTGAGGAGGAAGAGGGAATAAAAAAACAAAGTAAAAACTCCAGAGAAGAGAACAAAAGGAAAATTACAAGGAAGCAAAGAAAGGATGGACAGCTCTAAACACAACAGATAGTATTTATTATAGAATTTTCTTGAAATGAAAATTTACTACTGTATATTTTGAATCCTCCCTAAAATTCTACTGCAAACATGGTAATTTTCTTTTTTTATTCTTTTTTGTTTTTAATATTTAAATTTATAATATATTTCTCTTTTCCTTATAATTATACATTGAAGTTTTATATACATTTAAAATAAATTAATTTTAATAAATAAATAGAAATAATGCAAAAAAGCAGATAAACATTTCCTAGAGAAGGTGATATTTTTTTTTCTGGAAACTAAAATGGCCCAACCCTATCTATGATCTACTAAGTGGTATAGATTACAAATTATAGTTAAAGGCAAAATTACCCCACATGCAATGATTCTATACAAAGAAGAAAGAAAAGAATCACTATTTATCCTCCTGAGACATATTTAAGTATACATATCTTGAAGGATATGTATATGCACAGTAAGTCCTTTCCCTCCTCTCTCCTATACTTTTTGTTTTATTTAAATATCCCATCTCCTTCCATTTTTTAAAAATCTTAGGATATCAAATCCCTTAGAATTAAAATACATATTTCACATTTTACTAAATGGCTCATACACTAAAGGAGAAGTTTTAATGTTTGTCTGAAAATTCAGATAATACTGAGAAACTTTTTAAAAATATGATTTTTGAAAACACTTGTAGTGGGTCCAATTCCTTTCACTCTGTAGTAGGCAAGGCTCTTGCCTTGCTTTGTCAAGGATAGAAGGAAATATATTTCCATTCCCTCTGCTTAGATTGGTGCCTCTAGCTGAAGAGATGAGTTGATGATACACACTGACAAACACACTGTCATAATAAGAACTGCACAGTCTGAAATTAGGAGGTTCAACTTGACTTATAAGCCTGATTTAGTGATCAACTCTTCTAATGCCCTATCGCTCTTACCAGATAATTCATTCTTTCCTCACTTAGGCCAGTGCTGCCTGATTTGATATCCCTTAACTTTGCCTGTATCTCCAGGCTTTTAGATATGTTTCTCTTCTTTTCACTACTCCACTATTAAACCCCCTACTTTTCTACTCTAAACCTCTCTATTATTGTTTAGGCTAAAACTATCATCAAACAAATGTTTCTCTCCCTCCCTCTGCCTCTCCCTCTTTTCTCCTCACCCCACACAAACACACAGACACACAGACACACACATGCATCCCCTTAATGTCCCAGGAGAAGTCATGAAACCATTCCCAGTCTCAGTTTTTCTAACTATAAAATGGTGATGGTATTACCTGTAGCATTTTTTTTTTACTGGTTTAAAGTTACTTACTGCTGTTAAAAAAAAAAAAAGTTACATATATATGTTTTGCAAACCTGAAACAGATATGTAAATAGAAATTTAATAGTTTGAATCCCTTTCCTCCACCAAATTCGTTGTTCCAAACCTTTTCCTCTTGCTTCAAATCCCCAGTTCAGTTTTGTTGTCTACTCTCAGAAGAAGAGATGAATTTCTGTCTTGCCAACAATGATCCTCACATCTATCATTTTTATTCCACCTTTCTTCTTATCTTGATAGGGCCTTAACCCATCATTTTTTCTTTTTCCTTGCCCTAATATATTGACCCCTTTCCATCTGACTATTAAATATTTTCAAATCTACTTTTTTTAGGAAAAAACATTTCAACTTTCTATTTCCTTTAGCAATAATTCATTTTCCTCTCCTTTTTGCCAAGAAATTCCCCAAAACAGTAGACCAAACTCCAAGTCCTTCAAATCCATTCCTAACTCATGCTCCGCCATTTGATTTCTGTCCTCTACCACTTTATTGTGATTATTTCAATACTCTTTCTCTACTTGTAAAATCCAATGTTCCTTTCTTAGTCCTTCTTGACCTTTTTGAAACATTTGATACCAAATACTCCCTTCTTTTTGAATTATCCCTCCTTTCGGATTTCCTGACACTAATTATCCATCTCACTCTGATGTTTTTCCGTCTTTAGGGGGATAAAGAATTTATTATAAGTTTAAAAGCACTATTCATGTAAGTAGAAGCAATGAAGCCTATCTTTTCCCCTCAAGGAGTTCACAAAACAATGAATTTTTAAAAACCAGACAAAATAAGGAGATGAAAAATAGGTGGGGTTGAGAAAAGTGGGCATAGGACAATTGGCAAGCAGGGAGAAAAAAATCCACAACCCACAATCACCTTTTCATTCCTAATTTAATCATTTCATAAAGTGTTTTTCTTGAAATTTGTTCCACAGCTTTATTCCCCAGCTACCAGAGTAGTCGTTACTCTATTAAGAATGCAGTATCAACATTTATTAGCCATGTGACAGTAGGGAAGTCATGAAACCTTCCTGAGCTTCTTTTTCCCTAAATGCAAACTTATAAGTGTGTGTGTGTGTGCGTGTTTGAGAGAGGGAGAGAGAGAGAGAGAGAGAGAGAGAGAGAGAGAGAGAGAGAGAGAGAGAGAGAGAGAGAGAGATGGTTACCTCAAAGTTTTCCTGTGAGGAAAAAGCTAGCTAAATACACTAGGAAAAGTATAAGAACTTATAAAAGAGACTAGTGAAATCTAATTCATTAAAAGTTGGTAATGAACTAATTATATAAGAAGTATTTGATTAGGCAGAGTAAACCAATCATATAACTCTGTGTCTACGGGTGTTTGTGACCTATATAAATGTATATACCCATACACATATCTTTATATATAGGTATACATATATGTGTGTATGTTTATATGTGTATATGAGTGTATGTGTATATGTGTGTGTATATATATCTCTCTCTCTCTCTCTATATATATATATATGTATTTTAAACAAATTTGCTAGGTATCACATATAAATGTGCTACAAGTAACTATATAAACATAAATAAATTTGACAAGATTTTTCAACAGAAAAACATGCAAACAATTGTATTCACCGGGAAGTTTCATTAATCAAATTGATTGAAGACAAATTTCACCCTAAATTGGGTTAATAGACCCAATTCAATGGACATCACATTTTTACATAAAACTTGATCTTTTAAATCTCTAGAAACTGTAATAAAGAGCAGGAGTGGCCACTAGAAACAGTAAGGTTAAAATAAGGGTGACAAACTCAAAGACAATAAAGGCCTTTTGCAGGGGAAGCTGCCCTTTATAGGAGAATATTGAAAAGGAAACCATCATGACTGTTGTTGGAATTTGTCCCATCCCTGGAAAGAAATGGCAGTGACAATGAAAGTCAGGTCAGAGGAAATTCAGGAGGAAGAAGACGCCAAAGCATTACCCTGTGCCTTTTCACTCCTTGATTTTCAATTAATTACTGAAAACTCTCCTTCTGTCACAATTGGAGGGAGGTAGATATGAGCAGATGGGAATGCAGGTGGGTCAGTTGTATTAGTATGCACAGAATTACGAAATGTTAGAGCTTGGAGGAACTTAAGAATGCATTCAAATTCATATATGCCCCTAATTTCATAGGTGAGAAAGGCCTGATGGATTTCCAGAAGCCATCCAGATGAGATTTCAGTTTTCCTGAGTCTCAGGCTAGCACTTGTTTTGCTAAAGCATTATCAGGTATTAACAACAACAAACAAACAAAGAAATAAACAAACAAGTAGGGATATAGATATTTCAGGCAGTGATAACAAGAAGTGCCCTTCCAAGATCAGCTCATCAGTCAATAAGTATTTATTAAAGCACCAACTCTACCCCAGACACTGTGCTTGCTAAATTCTGGAAATACAAAAGAAGGTGCTTGCCCTCAAGGGGCTTACAATCTGATGAGGAGGCAGCAGGAAAACAAATATACATAAAGTAAGCTTTATACAGGATAAATAGGAAATCATTAATGGATGAAAGCAGTGGTATTAAAAGGGATTGGAGAAGCCTTCTTGTAAAAGGTGATATTTTAGTCCCAAAGAGGTCAGTACTCTGACCAGATGAGGTAAAACATTCCAGGCATGGGGAACAGGCCAGAGAAAATGCTAGGAGTCACACGAACGAGTGGCATAGCTAGGATAATGATGTCAGTAGATCAAAGGATAATGTGTAAAATGTAATGTGGAAAGATTTGAGGGGATTAGGTTAAGAAGGTCTTTGAATGACTAACAGAGTATTTGCATTTGCTTCTGGAGGCAATAGGAAACCCCTGGAGATTGTTGCATGGCTTAGAAAATGACTTTATCTGTTGACTATGTGTCATTTTGCACATAAATAAAATGTATGTATTATGTATGTGCATTTATATACTTCTACTGTATTATGTTATATTTTATATATACAGAGATTACACCTGGAGTTAGGAAACATGAGTTAAAATCTGGCTTCAGATACTTACCAGGTAAGGGACTCTAGAAAAGTCCTGAACCTCTGATTACCTCAGTTTCCTCAAGTATGAAATGAGGATTATAATAATGCCTACCTGCAGCCCTATTCTAATGCTCAAATGAGATAGTATTTATAAAAGTGCTTAGCACAGTGCCTAGGACGTAGTAAGCAACAGATAAAGGCTAATACCCTT
The DNA here is from genome assembly GCF_028372415.1 of Notamacropus eugenii. NCBI lineage: Eukaryota > Metazoa > Chordata > Mammalia > Diprotodontia > Macropodidae > Notamacropus > Notamacropus eugenii. The sequence goes on along the minus strand of NC_092877.1, from coordinate 219,266,907 downwards.
CCCTCTGCCTGTAAGGTGACTCCAAAACCTTAGAACAGTTTGAAATCTGAAGTTTTTTAATTTTTTAAATTTGATTATCTTATTAAATTAAATTAAAATTAAATTTGAATATCTAAGGTTTTGCAGATTCCCTGTGTCTACATGCATATTAATTAATATACATACATACATACACAAATATATACATACATATGTATGTACACATAGATATGCTTGAAAATTTTGTTTTGCATTGAAATAAGTTATATCCAAATATATCAAAAATTAATTGCTTATCTTAAAATCTCAGGACTTTATATCATGAATATTTTATTCATGAAGAGACTTATTAGACCTTGGACAGGGAAAGTATAGAAAATTTTGCAAAAATGAACTCAACTCTAACTTATCACAAAAATTATCATTGGTTACTTATCTCAGAGTCACTCTGAATTAGTTGTTTCTGTAGAGTTAGACAATTGACTAGGAAAGCAAGGTCAAAAACAACAACAAATTAGGGAAAAAAAGGTAACAATGTGGAGAAAACTATGTATGCCATTATAACAGTTCCAATCTGGCCCAAACAAATAAGCTGTTGACATGTGACAGAACTTTGATAAAAATATCTCTCTAATTATCTCCAAATTATATAGAATTTACACAGGATTCATGAAAAGCTAGAAACTTACTCAGCTAACAAACACATAGCAGAAAGAGAGACATATCAGCCAAGGATAACACTGATTTAGAGTAAAAACTCATTTCCAAAATGCCTTTGAGGAGGATGTCATGATGATGATGTCACATTAACAAATCAAAAAAAAAAATAACATTGCTATGAAAAGAAACTATGAAGAAAGCTTTCTGTGAGAATCAGCTGTATTGATAATAAATTTTTTCTTATTGTTAATATAATTTGGATTCTTAATGAGAAGATCTTCCCCACCCACTAATGGGCCCAGGAGTTGATTAGAGAAGATTTGTAGGAGGGCCCACACCTTTTGTTAATGAGGTACCGGTTCTCAAGTGGTGTGATGCCCTCTGGCTCTAAAAAAGGTATAAATACTCTGAGGTGAAGTTTTATTTTGGGGTTTACTCTTTGGAAGCATTTGTTGGGGCAGACAAGACTCTGGGCAGCTGCTAAGGCACCCTCCCCCAGCATTAAAACCCAGATGTTGGTGCTTCTCTTGCTGTTAACTATGTATGTATGTAATGATCAGAGAGGTGGATATATCTGTTGATGTATGATGTATGTATTTCTTATGTCAGACAGTTGGAGGCCTTGCCTATTGATTCTGATTTCTCTGTATTTTCTCTGGAGTTCAGGGTGCTGACTTTTCCCCCTGAACTAAGTGAATGATACATGATACTTGATTAAAGTGATTGTTAACCCCTCAAAACTGCTTTCCTTTTAAAAAAGCAGATCAAAGAATCTGTGACAGCAGGCCCTCCTGTGTATGCTGGGGTGCTTCCTTTTACATGAACTCAATGAAACTACCTTAAAAGAATAATGAAATAAAATTAAAGGAGGGTAATGAACATGTAGAAGAAATAACTGATCTTTCTATGGTGATATAATTTCATCATTAACATCAGGGGAAGTTCCTCACAAATAATACTTTAAAAACAACTTGGGTTTGTCCTTTATTCTTCAAGAGGACCATGACATCTGGAATATGATGACATGATGTGCAGTTGAGTCTGATTTGAGAGAGGGAGGGCTGTGCAAAATCACCAGCCTCACTTTCTTTTCCAGACCCATATGGGTCCAGTGGCCAGATATTCATCAGGATGACTGGAGATGGCCCAGGATGCAATGGGAGACCCTGGCTCTTTTAGGCTAACTCTTTTTCAGGTCCTCACTTTGAGTGAGGTCAATAACACTATATGTACATATATATATATATATATATATATATATATATATATATATATATATATATATATATATATATATATATATATGTATGAATATATATACATATACATATATATGTATGTATATACACACACACATGCACACACACACATATATATATATATATAGTAGAATAAGCAATTAGGAAAATTAAATCATAGCGAATCATTTGGCATTGAAGAAATAGAAAGCAAAGAACAGCCTAAATGAAGAACAAATGAGTTTATGTATCAGGGGTCATACTTACAAGATGCTGAAAAAAAAAGGCATATGGAGTGAGAGAAAAAACCATACATTGTATCAGTACCCAAAAATATGAATAAGAGGATATCAGCAGCTACTAACCCATATGACTATTTGTCATTTTTATATAATCTTTATAGGAATGATCTACACCATTGTTGATGTAATCTTCAATGAATATATGAAAACAATGTGACTTTCAGAGAAAATCTATTGCAGACTATCTTCATAGGCATTTAATTTCCATAGGAGTGCAGAGAACATAATATTCCACTTATTTGATGATTGTTTGTTGAGTGTTTTAAAAAGCAAGTGCTTCAGTGGAAGAAAAGGGAGATATAGATATCTTTCTCATGTTTATATTAAAACTCCTTTAATATTCCCTAAAAGATATGATTTTTTTCATAACTATCAAGTAAAACATCAAAGAAAGAAATATATATTAGCCAAGGGTGTTTACTATTTTGATGGAAGGTATTCTCCCCAACACATGTATTTCTCTAAAGATGGCAAAGCCCCACACCACAACATACCTAACTTCTTTGATTTGTGAATGACATAGTACAGATTGCATCAAATTTCACAATACTTTATTGAGTCTGCACAGTGTCCATCGTGACCACCTCAGTGGTATAAATAACATATTTCATGCAATAAATAATGGGTGGATGAGAAATTGTGCTTGCACAGATTACCATAATTCATGAATTTATCATCATCATCATCATCATTACCATTATTATAATTTAATCTATCAATGACTTGTATAAAGACATTGAGGCATCTTTATCAAATCTGCAGATGACAAAAACTCAGAGGCATAGCTAATGCATTAATCAATAAATAAATATTTATTAAACACATTATATGCCAGGCACTGTGAAAAGCAACTGATACAAAAAGAGACAAAATAGTCCCTCCTCTAAAGGATCTTACATATCTAATGGGAGAGACAAAATGTATATAAACATACATAAAGTTAACTACAGGATAAATAGTAAATAATAAAAAAGGGAAGGTCCTAGAGTTGAGAGCTGGGGGAAGTTTGTTTTTTGTAAAAGGTGGAATTTTAGTAGAGACTTGGAGAAGGCAAAGGGAGTCAGAGTGGAAGAAACAGAAGATCCTAGGCATGAGGAACAGTTAGAGAAAATGTCAGTTACCAAGGGATGAAATGCCATATTCTTGAAACAGGTAGGAGGCTAGTGCCACTGAATCAAAGAGTATATAATGAGGGGTAAGGTTTAAGAAGACTGGAAAAAATGCATGGGGCTAGGTTATGAAAGGCTTTAATTACCAAAAGGAATATTCTGTATTTAATGCTACAGGTAACAGGAAGCCATGGGAATTTATTGAGTAGGGAGGTGGCATCATTGGCTCTGTGCTTTAGGAAAATCATGGTAGTGGCTAAATAGAGGATGGATTGCAGTAGGAAGAAACCTGAGATATGCCAACACACTAACCATGTATTATAATAATCCAGTAATGATATGATGAGGGCCTACACTAGAATGATGGCAGCATCAGAGGAGTGAAGGGGGTATATATAAGAGATACTCCAAAGGTGAAAAAGACAGGTCTTGACAACGATTTGGTTAAAGGGGAAATGAAAGACAGAAAGGAATCCAGGCTAACTCCAAGGCTGCAAGCTTGAGTAGATGTGGGAGGGGAAGTTTAGGTGAAAATATATTGATGATTGTTTTGGACATATTGACTTTAAAATTTCTACCCCACATTTAGTTCAAGATCTCAGACAGGCAGCTAGAGATGCAAGTGTTGAAGTCAGTAAAGAGACTGGGGTAGGATAGGTAAATTTGAGAACCATTAGTAAATAGAGGGTAATCAAATCCATGGGAGCTAATACATTCAATAAGTAAAGCAGTGTAGGTCCAGGATGGAACCATCCCTAATGGATGTCTATGGTTAGAAGCTGTTATTTGGAAGATGATCCGGAAAAGGACACAGAGACTGTATGGTCACATAAGTCAGAGGAGAAAGGAGTGTCCCAAAACCTAGAGACAGTTACAGATAAAGGAGAAAAATCAACAATGTCAGAGAGGTGAAGGACTGAGAAAATGCTATTGAACTTGGCAACTAAAGGGTCATTAGTACTTTGGAAAGAACAGATCCAATGGAATGATAAAGTCAGAAGCCAGATTAAGAATAATAGGAGAGAATTGGAGGCATCTTTTATAGACAGCTTTTTTGAGGAGTTTAGTTACAAATGAAAGAAAAGATAACAACCATAGTTAATGGGGACAGGGGGATTAAATGAGGATCTTTTTCAGAAATGGGCATGTTTGGAGACAGTAGGAAGTGAATCTGAAGGTAGTAAAAGATAGAAAATTAGTAATAAAGTGAGAATGACAGAGAAGAAAAAAATATGTTGGAAGAGAAATGACAGAAAGGGATATTTTTGACAGGTAGAAGGGTTAGCCTTGATAAGGGTCAAGGCCACTTCATTATGTGACACAGATGTGAAGGGAGAGAAGGGAGTTTAAGACATCTGAATGATACTCAGGGAGAAGAGAGTTTTCATAGCAAAGAGTAACTTTTTTTTTTACCTGTAGGTAAAATTCTCAGTTGAGAGAACTTAGGGAGGGGGAGCCATGGGAGGCTTAAGGAGGAATAAAAGATTTAGAAGATTTGCTGGATAAAGTGGGATAGTGAGTTGATAAGGGAGGTATAGTAAGATTGCCCAACAACTGTAAGACCCAAGTTGAAGTTATGTAACATAATGTTTTAGGGAAAACAGTCACAGCAGTTGTGTGATTTTTTTTCTTTCAGGAGTGAAAGTGACAAACGATGAAAGTGATCCAAGGCTGAAACTTCTCTGGGTGTAATTGACAATATGATAAGATGGCTAGGGATTCAAGGTAGGAGGGCAATATAGAATTAAATTTGTTCTCTAAAGGGTCAAGATTTGGAGAAAAAGAAGTTGTGGCTAGTCAAGAAGAGATGGCCTAATAGAGAATTAAGGGTTTAAGGGATTTTGGTCATGGCGGAAATGAAAAGGAGAATTTTACAATATATGATAGAGAAGGAGGCAAAAAACCAATAAATTCAGGTAGGATAAGAGAATTCATAATTCTCAAACATAAGAGGTGGTACATTTGTGGGTGAATGCAAAAAAAGGGTATGACCACTTTGTATATATTTGAGATTTGGTATAAGAGTAGGTCATGAGAGGATAGTAGCTCAAAGAAATAAATGGTCAATGTGTTTGAGGGACAATTAATATGCATGTTGAAGTCACCTTGTATAAGGGCAGATGTTGTGAAGGAGAATAAAATTGTGATCCTGGAGTCAACCTCATGGATGAAGGAAGTGGAGTGAACTGGAATTCTGTAAACAACAGGTACAAGGATCTTGATTAGGTGGAAAATATAAATAGTATAAAACTCAAAAGATGAGAAGGTATACACACATACACACGCACACACTCTATCAGTAAGTATCGTGGCATACACAGAAGGGTCTGCTGTACAGGTTCTTAGATCTGCTTTTCTAAAAGGAAAGCAACTTTTGAGGGACCAATAACCTTTTTAAATTACATATAAAACAGAGAAATAGAAGCAGAGAAATAAAGACCAGCAGACAGGGCTTCTAACTTTCTGACTGTAAGCCATACATATATCACAGATCAACAGACGGATCCAACTGCTTGACTATTACATTCATACATAGTTATCAGAGAGAACCATCTACATCTAGGTTTTCAAAGCTGGGGGGCTCCTTAGTGGCTTCTCAGTCTTATTCTGGCCAAACAACCCTTCCAATGAGTAAACCCCCAAACCATACCTCACCTCAGAGTATATATACACTTTTCAGAGCTGGACAGCATCACAACCCTTGTAAATCAATGACTCATTAGAAATTAACAAAAGATATGGGCCTTTCCACAAAACAAATCTCCCCTAATCAAACTTCTCTTAATGGACAGGCCCATTAATGGGTGGGGAAGATCTTTAACTCTTACTAACATAATTAACATTATACACATACATACACATATATGTATGTATATGTGGGTGTGGGTGTATATGTGTGTATATAAACATACATATATACATTTATACATACATGTGTATATATACACACACATGCAAACACATATATGTATACTTGTTTTATGTACATATATATGTAAATTTATTTATTTTTGTATAGCACTGGCTGTGGAGTCAGAAAGATCTCATTTTGAATCCATGTCACATACTTACTAGCTGTGTAACTTCTGGCAAATCATTTAACCACTCTTTGTCAGAGTTTCCTCAACTGTAAAATGGGGATGATAACAAGACCTACCTCCTCGGGTTGTTGTGAGGATCAAATGAGCTAATATTTGTAAAGTGCTTAGCACAGTATCTGGTGTATTATAGGCACTATATTTATATATATATATATATACACATATATATATATATATATACATAGTAATAACTAACATTTATAAATGGTAGTTATCATTAATATTTTTAAATGAATAAAAATAAGTTTGAAAACAAAAAAGGAATGGAGTTTCTCAGTGGACTTCAAGTTCAATATGTGTTAATAGTGCTCTAATGGCCAAAAACCTAATAAGATTTTGGGCCACATTATGAGATAATAATCTTTTGTAATAAAGAGGTAAAACCCCCAAAGTAATCTTACATGCTTAAATCATACTTGAAGTACTTGGACTAATTATCTTTAGTTCTGGGCAAATATTAGGAAAGATAACTTTCTTAATGTAGTAATAAGAATCCTGAAAGGCCTTGAGTCCATGTTATTTGAGGATGATTCAAAATAATTGAAATGGTAATCCTTGAAGAGAGAAGTCTAAAGATGATTATAGAGAAGTGGCAGGGGGAGGAAAAGTAAGGGAGTGAAGAACTTCTCTCTTCAATTGTCTGAAAGTGTCTTTTGTGGAAAAAGAATGGGACTTGCTATTTTGGGACCCCAGAAGACTGAGTCAGGAGAAATGCACAGGAATTGAAAGGAGACAAATTTGCCATGAGGGGAAAAAAATTATACTAGGAATTAGAGGTATTCAAATGTGTAGCAGGATTGCCTTAGGACACCCTGGATTGTCCTTCTTTGAGTATCTTTAAACAAATCTGGATGATTTTGGTTATGTGGTCAATGGAATTATTTTGGGGTATATACTAGAACAGAGAACTACTGAGGTTTCCTTAGACTTAGTTCAAAACCTCTCTAATTTTGTGAATTAGTCAACAGTACATAAGTAAAAACAGGATTATGACTAAGGTAAAGAATCGAATAGGAAACCAAAAGCAATTTGTTATGTGTTTGGGAAATTACACAAGTTTCCCAAACTTTGTCCTGCTATAGAAACTCACCATTTAAAAGCCAGTGATTCTATATGACTGGGTGTCACAGAATATCATTGTCTCTGAAGAATCAAAATGGTAATTAACCAAAGAGCAACAGAGGCTCATATGATGACTGTAAGTAGGCTGACATGTTATAAATGACAACTTGCATGCAAGAAATATCATAAACAATAGAATCCAGGAAATATATACTCAGAAAAAGAGGTGGACAGGCCATATAATCTGTCAGGGATAGTTAGGAGATTCTAGAATTATATGAAAAAATGAAAGGGCTATTAGGAACCATCTAGTCCAAACCTCTCATCTCAAAGTGAGGTGAATAGGGGATATGACCTGTCCAGAGTCATAAAACTTGTGTCTAATCTGAGACTGGAACCCAGATATTCCTGACTCCGGGTTTAGCATTCCATCTATTATCCCATACTGCCTAGCATATGCTCAATTTTTATCTTACACTGGTACCTTGAAATGGTAAAGAACAAGAGAAAGCCTTCAATCCTTCAGAGGATTGGATGTATTTTCTATTAATAATATATGGAAATACATGAACAAGAATAATACAGAATGAGAATTCATGCAGGGATTGGAACCCTCACTTTTATAGTTAAGAAGTCTCATTGATGAGATCGCATACCCAACAAGGCATAGAAATTTACAACTCTATTGGTGACCCTATTTTCGACATCACTTTCAAACATGCTGAGTTGAAACAGATTTATCTGGAAATACCTAGAAACTCCATCAAATCCTCACCTTCCTTGCCCTTTTTCTAATGGTTTACACAGTTTATGGTTGGTAAATGAGAGGCCCTGAATTATAAATAATAACTGAAAACAATGTCTTCCCATATTACAGTTTCACAGGGTTTTCACAGTTACCCTAAGGCTTTTTTGAAACTACCAAGTGAGACAATGCTAGCCTAGCTTCCTCAGACAATCCTCTATTGTTGTGGACAGGTACAGGAAACAGGATAATGAAACCACAGGTCAAAAGGACAGTTAATTCTGCAAAGCTATGAGATGGATGTCTCCATTCAAGTTTAAACAAAACTTTATATTCTCAACCTGAGCCAGTCTTCATAAAATCACTCTACAGAGTATATATTTAAATTTTAATTTCAGAGGCATTGTTAGCAACAAAAGCTCACTTGTTCTGGTTTGAAATTTGATGAGTGCCCTCTTCTTCAGTGGAAAATTTAAAAATCCCCCTTGTTATGTTTTAAACATTTCATTTAGGAGATGAGAAGACTGGAGTGACAGAACTTTGAAGAGATCTAAATATAGGTTGTGGATTTCATTGGCATCTCAAAAAACCATAATGAATGCAAACAGCAAGTCCGGTTATGTTTAAGATGGTTGGAAGGTGGTTGACAGGCAGCATGTGGCCTTGCTTCATTGTAGAATGGTGATATCATGGGGTGGTGGTGAATGGGAGGTAGTTATTTAGAATGACACACTGTGTCTGAATTGTTTATTCTGGTTGGATGCATGAAATCCTTTTGTCTTAGAACATTTTCTATTAAAAATCTACATTTCCCTTTAAATGGTGAACCAAATTCTTTTTCCTGGGGGGAAGAAAAAGAAATTCTCAGGTGATCCTTCTCAGGTGCTGGCCTCCCAGTCTGTCACTGAAATGAAGCCAGCTGTGGTTAGCACCCACTTGGAGGAAGAATAATTGGCTTCGTTACTCTCAATACACCTCTAATCACCAAACAAAACTGAATCCTGCTTGCCACTGCAGTGTTTTTACACATTTTGGAATTCATCTGACCCCGATGAAAGGAAAAGTTGCTAACAGATATGAGGGAATGGGTTTAGTGTAAGAGAATGTCTGGGAGCCAGCTGGCCCAGTGTTTGTTCACTGCTACAGGGTCAGGGACCTTGTATGGTCTTAATAAATAGAATCACTGACTTCATATGTATTTTGGCACTAATATGTGGCCTATGGCATCATTTCCTGAGGTTTAGTATAATATTAATAAAAAAGGCTATTCCAGATTAGGTCCAAATCAATGCTGTGGTGCAGAGTACTTTTTTTTTTTTTTCAAATAGTAATATGAAATTAAATGGAATTGGGTAACATCTGCTTATGACATTACTTTGAAATACCTCTACAGTCAATTTGTGTTGTGATTCATTTCATTTTTTAAAAATTCTCATTAGATTCTGCTAAAAAAAATAAAGTAAAATAAAGACTTCTTTAGGGTAGGAAGCTGGATATAGTACATGCCTGCAGTAAATCCAGGTTTAGCCTTTGGCTTTGAAACACCCTGAATTCATTATGTTTGTTGGTGCAGCCACTCTTAATCTGTTGTGACAACAAATTAGACTCTGATTTAAATTAAACAAATTGCAAAATAATTAGAAGTTTCTTTCTCTTTTTCTGCTCCTATCAACCTTACTACCTTTGTTAGACAAGCAGGGAATAGGGTACTTTGGGAGATTTACTCTAGTTTCACTTTGGACTGCACACTAGAACAATTTAGGAAAGTAATTGATAAGGTTAACTCCTTATCTTCCATTTTCTTTCACAGTCCAATTATTTTAAAATCACAACCATGAACATGTACCTACAAATACTATGAAAATACATGAATATGTATATATATACACATACAAGCATATGTATATAATATAGATTTTCATATGTGCAATAATGGGCATGCATATGTATATGTATGACAGTGGATATATACATACATTCCAATATGTATGAATAAATGTATTTAGATATACTTGTATACATGCATATATAAGTACGTGCACATGCACACACATATATGCATATATATAGATACATATGTATGTGTGTATATGCATATATGTGTGTATATGTATATATGTGTTTGTGTGAACACACACATACAAAACAGTCCTAGGTCTTACATGATATTAACCTATTTTAGCATTGACAGTGACTGTAGGGAAGAAAAGGGATCAGGAGTACCCCAACCCACACATTTGCATCTCTTGTTATCATTAACATTCAATCAATGATATGACACACTGCTAGAAAAACTAAAGCATATCTTTATGGATACTGTCTATAAAATTAAATGAGAAAAATATAGAGAAGATGGAGATAAATGGAATGGAAACTCATAGTTTCTAAGACAGAGGCAACCAAGCTGGTAAAATGAAGAGATTGTTTATGAGTCTGCTAAGATAACTGTGCATATTTAGCTTTGAAAAGAGAAGATATATATGCAAGGGCAATTGCCTTCAAACGTGTTTTGATGTGGTTTTGTTTCTGTTTTTTTTTCACACAGAAAAGAGATGAAATGTCTGCCTATCCCTGAGGAAATAACTAGGAGTAATGGCAGGAGAGACAAATTTTTGATTTGATTTAGGAAAATATTCTTAACATTAGTATACAAGTAGAGTAGACTACATTGGAAAATAAGTTATTTCTCACTGTAGATTTGAAGTTGAAGCTGGATGACAACTTTTTGGTAACATTGCAGAAGAGATATATTTCCTTGGACAAGTTAATTAACTTCTCTAGACCTTAGTTTCATCATTTTCAAAGTGACAAGATGACTTTTAAAATGCTTTCCAATTCTAGAACTACAGCCTTGTAAATTTCCCATTCAAGTAGGGTATGGTCTAGGTATTTTGATTTCCCATCCAATTCTGTGACTCTATGTGTCCACATATGTAAGTAAAATAATTAGTATTTTTGGTTTCATCATCAACTTAAACTCAACATAATTTTATTGGAGACTTGTTCTTCTCAACATTCTGCTCATTAAACGTAAGCAAAGAAACTACCATGCCAATAATGGCAATTTTTGTGTAAATATCTTTTTTTTTTCAGAGAGTCTCTGAGAAATTTTATAAGAACCTTCAAAATACATGAACACTTATGAAGATACTCACCTACTTCAATGTGACAATGGACAAAGGAATACAAATGCAAACTATGTTAGTGGAAATATATATATGTACATATGTATAATTTATATACACACATAGATATATACATACATACACATACGTTAAGGTCAATAGATGAAAGAGGCCATAGTTTATAGTCTAATCAGAACCTCATGCCTATGAATTAAACATAATTTTGTTTTGTTTTTAAGAAAATAGTAAATAGATTTTGAATATAGGAAACACAGAATGGCCTCATTTTATACCAATGAAATGATTCATTCTTAGCATAAGTAAGTGATTTTATAGCAGTATTTCATAATCATTTGAATCTTTTCGACAGTCAAATCATTACAGCTTAGAGTGAATCTTAACTTGAGGTCTATGAATTTATTTCGTTTTTGTTTGTTTGATACCCATATTCAAATATAATTAATTTCTTTGTAAAAACTGTGTCTTTTGTGCAATTAAAACATCATTCTGAAAACTGTCCATAGACTTCATCAAACTGCTACGGGGATCTGTGATACAAATGGCTAAGAATTATTGGCATAAGGATATAGGAAAAAGTGCACACGAAATTGGAAAAGAAGACACCTTGTATAATTATTAAACCTAGTTCACTCAAGCAGTGGAATCTGACAAATGAAAAATGTTCAAAATAAAGACATGGTGTTATTGGAATTAGTTTGAGGTTTAACCATTATAAAATTACTACCCTAATGAGGAAACCGAAAGACCTTAGAAAACTTATGAGCCCATGATAATCTTCTTCCAGAGCAAAAGCATTTGGTAGACAGGTGAAATACTAAATTACAGTACAAACTAATTGGCAAAACATTACTACAAACACTATAAGACAGATAGATAGATAGATAGATAGATAGATAGATAGATAGATAGATAGATAGATAGATAACTTACATGTTTTTCAGGGGAAGGGAAAGGGAAAAGAGAAGGAAGGGAAAAGAGAAAGTGTTAGGGAAAGGGAAAAGGAAAGGAAAATGGGAATGGAAATGGGAGGGGGAAGGGAAAGGAAAGGAAAGGCAAAGGCAAAGAAAATAATTAATCTTCAGAAGGCTTTATCTCAAATTCAATTAAGCCAGATAATCCAGAAAAAAAATTAAATATGAATTTGGAATGAGAATAAAGTAGCTGGAAAATTAAAGTTTTATTAGTGTTTTTATGCTAATTTATTTTCATTAGAGACAAGAATGAGAGTTTCGTATTTCAACTCTATGTACTCAGTCAACTTATGTACTATGTAAGAAAGTGGCAAAAGGATTTTTTATTTAAATAAAAAAAACTAGAAAGCGCTTTTGTACTTAAACAAATATTTGTTTCCTTCCTTTTCATGTCACCTTTATGTTTTGTTTATCTAGAATGGAGGTTTAATTGAAAGACACAAGAAAACACAAAACAAAATATAACAAACAAAAAAATAGCAACCAATTATGAAATCCAGTTTCAAAGAACTGAAAAATTAATTTTCTAGATATCTCAAAGCAGGAAAAATCCCCCAAATAAAGGGAAATATGATGGATGGCACATTTCCCTACAAATGGCTATCAAGAAGACATTAGAGCCTACTCACCCATGTTTGCTTTCTCAGTTCTATGATTTCTTTTTAAGAAAATCTAAATTAACATCATGGTCATCAATACGTTAGTGAAAATGAGCACAGTAAATAGACGGAATTGTGTGGTTAATCTTCAATAGTAGGTCACATCTATTTCAGTCAAATAATTGACTAATCTTGATATCATTTTGATACTCAAACCTTTTGAGTCTCTTGCTCATTCTCTTTGACCTATGAGAATGAAATGTAATGTTTCTGTTTTCTCCTTAAGTTGTAGATACACATAAAAAGTATGAAAATCCTAAGAAATGTAACTAGAGAGGAGATTTTCTTCAATGAGGCACTGTGTGTTAATATAAAGTTATAAAACTGAGGCTGACGTATGTTGGCACAGCATACTAGTCATTGCCGTGTAACTTGTTTGACCATGCTCTCGAATGGCAAAGGAAATATTAAATGTCGATATCCTCTCTAATCGTGCAGATTGCTACTCATACTACCCTACCTCTTATTCATCTCCTTCAACAAATTTGACACACAAGGTCTAGTAAAGCCAGACATGTTAGTCATTTGATATTTTTTTTCTTTTCAATTAATAAGCACTTTTTTCTAATTTCCATTTGTGCCTGCCTGTGCTTATTGAGGAAAAAAAACGTACATGTAACGCATATGAAGTCAAGCATAATATATCTCTTTATTGGTTAAGATCCCCAGAATGATGATTTATTTTGCTTTATGAATCTCTCACCTCTCTGACCAAGAAGGGATGGTTTATAATGTTTTCTGCTGATATTTTGAAGATACATGCAGAACAGAAAGAATACATTTCCCTCACTCTTACTATTTGATTCAACATTTCTCTGATGATACCCTTAAAACCCTTTTCGTGTAACTATTAATTTTTAAAAGTCTTACAAATTGCCCAAACCTACCATGGGACTCTTCTTTACCCTTTGGGTATTTCTTAACTTTACTTCTTCGGAGATTCAAATATTTCATGATTTATAGTCAGATAACAACAGAAGAATATTTGTATAGAATGACTGATCCAATGATTTTTCAAATTTTTTTATTCATATGAAATATTGAACTAATTTAAATTAACCCATTCAGGCCTGAAATACTACAATGCTGATCAGCAAAATGCATAGCAATGCAAAAGTCATTAGTCCTAACACAAATACTAGAAAGGCAAAATTAATTTAAAAAATTCATAAATTATCTGTATAAATGGAAATTACATTCTAGATTCCAATATATATTTTTTCACTTCCATGAAACCCACCTTTTTTACTTTAAGTATTTTCCATTCTTGTTATATGATTCTATGTCAGTGTAAGCATTTAAATATTCATATACAGACATAGATATCTACACAGGTACACATGTAATATGAACACGTAATACAAGCATACATACATACGTACATTAATATGTACATGCACATGTTATCTATATGAGCATTATATTACATAAACCTAAATTTTAAAAATTAAAAAAAATTTACAGTAAAAAGCAAACTATTAGCAAAGTGTTTATTGTAAATTGGTGCCCCTTTGTTGTCTATTAAAAGGACCAGTGAAAACCCCCCAGCATGCTAAAGAGATCTTTTATGGACAACTTTTGGGAAAACATAAAAAGAATCACAGAGCATGTGAAAAATATGGAAGGAATGAAATTTGCATTAACTAAGGATTTGTTCACTTTTATTTGATCACATATCCACCTACATATCAAAAAAAAAATTTTGACTGTGCCTAGATATTTTTCCTTCTTTGTCAATGCTTTCTTATTTGAATATATAATAATATTGACATTTAATTATGTCTGTATTTAGATTTGGAGTAGTTATAAGATGTAACATTTCAAATATAAACTATACTTTTGATACTCCCAGAATTGGAGCCAGGTGTACAAAGTGCTCAATGAATGTTTGTTGAATGAATGAATGAAAATTTAGTCTTTAGTGTTTTCCAACTCAAAATTCAAATAACATGCAGAAAATGAAATGTATTTCAGTTAACGTGCTTAAGATTCAAGCTTAAAATTTTCCAACCATTACATGCATTCAAAATGAAAATAATTAAGGCAGGTGTTTCATCCACAATTCATAAAGATGAAAAAAAAATTGAACATAGGCACAAGAATATCAGAGAGAATAATCAATTATTTATTCAAATTTTTATGTTATCATATACATACATCATAAGGCCATTTAATCATGAAAGATCACCCCACATCTTGCTAACTTTCATTCCCATTTTCATAGTAGCAATAAAGATATTTCAAGTACATTTTTCCATACTTACACACTTGTACTAAAAAACATCATGGTAGTACATACAAGTATTTGGATGGTGAGATATAAAAATACCTATAAATGAAATGCTACAATTAAAAAGAAATCTTAATAGAAAAGAAGAGACAGTACAGAAAATCTACAAATTTATTCCATCAGAAATGTCTATTAGTGGTGCACTGAAGTAAACAAATGCAGAAAAAAAAGACTCTTATTTTGTCAGAAAAAGTCAGAATTTATAGCTATTTTAGGGGCTACTCTTATCTGTTATTTATTAATGGTCATGGTTTCCTAGATCATTATTATCTCCAATTTAGCTACTAGAACAAAGTTGAGGTCCATCCAATAAACATATCTTAAGTGCTTACTGTTTGCTAAGCCTTTGGAGATACAATTGATAAAAAAAAAAAAAAAAAAAAGGTACCTGCTCTAGGGGAGTTCACAATGTTATTGGGAGAGTTAACACGAAAAAGGAGTAAGGGTGGGGAGGGAGAGAGGGGGTTGCCTGGGATGAGGGCATCTTGTTCTATGGAGTTAAAACCAGCAGAATGAAAGTGAAATGAGCTGAAAATCTAGTTCCTGCTCTTTATAATAAAAGGCAGGGAAATGTTTTACTCTACCCTCCAGCCTTCCAATCAGAGAGGAGGCTGAACAAGGTACTGTCAATCAAGGATTGAATTAGCAGCATGTTGATGAGATTAGGAGCGACCAATTTACCCTAAACTGGGCATCTTGTTAAGTGTATTTGAAATCAGGCAGAGCAGAATATGCCAAATGGAGTAAGCAGAGGGCAGTTGTCTTCAAGCATTTGTCTTCTTTTGTTTATTTGAAGTGTAATTCTCCACAAATTTATAGCCTGAGAAGCTAATTTGTTAGGTATTGAGAAGTTCAAGGTTACTCAGCCAGTAGGTATCTTAGTCAGGCTTCTAAGGCTCATGTTTCTATGTCTTGGGGTAGCATTCTATATATGTCTCCTAACCTCATAACTTCAAAAAAAAAAACTAATTTGTAAACTAATATGACAAGAAGTTTAGATTTTTAGAAATGAAAACATAATGACTATTCTTTTATGAGAGTATAATGTTTCATTTTGTTAGGATAATATTTGGGCAAAAATATATAAATATAACTCTCTGTAGGAAGATTGGTTTTTGAACCCCTATACATAATAAAGACAAGTATGGGGTCCACAAGGGCAAAGACCAATGACATTGTTCTGGCTCAAATTAATTTACATGTCAATCTGTGGAGGGTCCTGAGAATGCTAACCTTGAGTCAGGTAGTTATCTGGGATAAAATAATTGCAAATCTGTCCCAGTAATAGGAAATTCAACTGGGAGACTTAACAAAACCAGGAAGAGTCTATAAAGCATCCCTAGAGAAGAACAGTCCCAGGGTAAGAAATATATTCACATCACAAAGACATGTCAAGAGGCCTATGGTATCAACTATACTTTGTCTCTTCATACATATATCCTCATAGGTGTTCCCTACATGTGGCCATCCATGTACATGGCCTGATCACACATGTTCCTTATTTTTCTGCCATTTATGTATAAACCCTCTCAGCTTGTCTTCACCACATACCATCATGTTCCCAAACTGTGACCATTATTTTACTAATTATATGTATGTATATGTTTGTGTATGTGGAGGTAGAAAAGTGCATGTGTGTGTTTGTGCGTGTGTATGTGTAGTATATCTTAGGTTTATGGAGGAAATTATTATTACTTTGCTTACTTAAATGATTTCATTAAATGCCTTAATATGAACTATTCTTATCCTCTGACCAGTAAAAGTAAAACACGTCAGTAGAGGCTTCTGAATATTGTTTGATGAGTTGATGTAGACCCACAGAGCACCTTGAGAACTGGTTGCCTGTTTTGGAAACCATAGATATAAGAGGAGGAGATCCCAGATGTGACAGATGATTAATTGGGTCCCTATTTTATTCCAATCAGTTTGATAGGATTCCATAGGGGTAGTAATTATAAGTTCAATTATTAGGCCTCAGAGCTATGAAGTGCAGATTGTAAATTCACTTGCTTAATCACAGGAAGCCAACTAAAGGACTACCACCTTTGTATTTCTCTGTTTTCAGAACCAAGCCCAGTGTGGAGGAGGTGACTCAATTGCATGGAAAGTCTCCCAGCTCTTTTTTTTGCCCCTTCATCCTTTGTTACCCTCTGTTACCCAATGCTGAGAGATGACCAATGAGTGATCCTGGGTTCCCAGCCTGTCTTCTGCCTTTCTACCAACCCGTGGATGTGCTTATCACCTCCTGCAAGGTCAAAAGAGTTCTGTCAAGGTAGGTTCATCAGCCCATTTGTAAAATGGGATTCTGTATTTTGTGCAGACCCTCTCGGAGGGTCAAGGGCAATGTTTATTCATGAATAAGACTGTATTTTTGGTCTGCCCCAGCTGTATTGTCTGAGTATCAAGCAATATAAAAACTAAGGCCCTGAAGGAAAGGAACATCTCATATCATGAGGAAGATCTAAAGTCTACTTCATTAGAGGAAGCCGTGGACCCTTTAATAAAGTGCTACTGGCTTGGAGCTCTGCCTCAGTGGTTTTTCTTATAGATGAGAAAATTTTGGAAACCTCACATAAACCCAGTTTATGCTAGAATGTATTTGAAGCAAAAAAAAAGCATTAGGTCATCTAAGTCTGTTATCTACACACTTTTCGGAATGCTGCAAAAATATCTCCTGCTTTCTAGTTTTACCTTGTTGAGCATTTTCTAGACAAATACTTGTGCAGTAGAAAAAAAACTGCTACAATCAGAAACCTTTGGAAAGATGGACTTCTGTAAATATTCCCTGCTAAGACAAAGAATGAAGCAGTAAGTTCATAATGATATGCCATTTTTAAACACTGAAAAGTTTTACAAATTACATTTACTGGAATCACTGCATTAGTAAAATTAATTCTTCTCTGGCTTCAACACAACAATAATCTTGAAGTCTCTAAAAGCAACGTGTAGTGTTTGAGAATAAAAAATATAAGTAGCGAAAGAGCCAATTTCACCCCCGCATGTTATAGATTGTACTAATGAAGGAAAGGCACTTACTCCATAATACCCTTTGAATTTTTTTTTTCTCAGAGTCAAATTATTAATGGACTCTAGTAGCAGAACCACTCTTCTGTAACTGAAATCTGTTCCTTTTTCCCAGCTGACCTAATATCATGAGTGAAAGCAGGTCAGTATTGTGAAGATCCACTGTGCTTCAATCAACTAATCCTCAATCAGTAGACTACCCATATTTACTGATGGAGCATTAGTAAAGGCAGTACATCACAGAGGACACAGTGTAGGTCATGAAGAACTGGGTCCAAACTGAGCTTGGCACCCTCACTAGCCATGTGAGCTTAACCAAGAGATTCAAATTCTACGTACTTCAGGTAGTTCTAAGACATTCAGGTAGTTCTAAGACATAATCTATTAAGTTATGGGATAATTAAGTTAGGGATAATTACCATTAAGTCATGAACAACTTGAGAAGTATTCAAGAACTTGGAAACTCTCATAACTTAGTGTAAATTTAAAAAAGTATTAGTGTTTGTATATGGAACCTTATAAAATATGTTATGACGGTAGATATAAAATGAAAGAATTATCAATTATTTTCAGTAGGTCCCTTCACGAAAACATTGTTTTGATCCTCAATTATTTTGTTGATGTTGAGTCAAAAGATACCAGAAAGTAAGCTTTTGCTAGTGGAATTAGTAACATAGCATAGACATAAGCAAGAAATTGGAGTTTTATTCTCCATCAACACCACAAACTGAAGAACAATTTGGGAATCTGATAAATATTTAACTGTACTGGTGAGGACAGTTGCAAAAGACTAGCTTCTTGTGGTTAGATTTAATTAACCATTTTTAACAGGAAATTTCAAATTAGGAAATTTCAAAGTTAGGAAAAATCTTAGGAAGCTCTCTCTGGTCTTATGTATTCCTATAATATAAACATGCTAAGAGTTCGCTACATTTTACTTTTGCCTTTCTGAACCAAGTGATAACATGTAAATTTACATGAGATTACCAGCTTTCCTGGAAAAAGATTGCTATCATATCTTTATTCAAAGGTTGTGCCCTTCTTTGCTGTCTTTCAAGACTTCAATATTAAAGTTCACAAGAGCGAGAAGGCTGAGAATTTTTCATTAAAATGAAGATATTATAAACAGAAGTAGTAACACATATCAACCTTCATTTCACAACATTCTCTCTCTCTCTCTCTCTCTCTCTCTCTCTCTCTCTCTCTCTCTCTCTCTCTCTCTCTCTCTCACACACACACACACACACACACACACACACACACACACACACACACACATCCCTAAGGAGATTTATTAAGGGTTCTTTTTTTTTTTTTTGATATACATTGACAATGCTTTTGTCAATAACAATAGACTACTCCTTTCAACTTTCAATAATTGCTGTGATAAATATACTTTTCGGCAAGTATGGTGTATTTACATTATCCATCATTTCTATGAGTTTCAACACATCATATTTTATTTTCTCCCACGGGCAAATGCAGGTTGTGATGGAAATGCAGGATAAAGACGATTCCATCTCATGTTCAAATTTTATTGATGCTAATTTTGTTATGTGATATGATGTTTTCTACCTTTTGCTTTTATTTCAAGAATCCTTTTTTTCAAATTTTTATTGTGTCAGAGGTGAAGTTTGAACCTCAGTCTTTTGACACCAGAGTCGGTACTCTTAGTAATGTGCCTCACAGGTACTGCTTACATATGCTATATATAAATGAAGTTTAATTTCAGGTCAATTGATTAGTAGGGCTGAATTTATATATAACCTAATTAGAAAGTGGTAGTAAGTGAATATGTGTGAGAATAGGAAGCCCTCTTCTGATTAGTTCAGAGTGGGTCCTGTCTGTGGACTTGCCTTGCCCAACAGGACTCCTATCTTCAATCAGAAATCATCCTCAAAAGATGAGGTACCTCAAATGAAGCTTAAGGTAACATGCTTAAGTTTGTCTGACTTATGAAGAGAAGGGGACATAGCATTTATTTTCATTTTCCCCTCACTCCTTTTCCACTGTTTCTTTTCCCTTCTCCAATTAGATCTTTTCTTTTCCTTTCTAGTTCATCTTTCTTTCCTTTACTCCTTCTCTCCTCTCTCTTTCAACTCCCTTTTCTGTTTGTTTATTTGCTACCCCTTCTCCTTTGTCTTTTCCCCATTTTATGCCTCTTGTTCTGTCATTCCTTCTTCCTAGAAAGGAGTCATTCATACAATGTGCCTTGTCTTGATGTTCAGGAAGAAGGAACATCAACAATCATGCCCTCATGGACACAATACAGGGTTTCTATTGGATACTGGTGAAAAGGAAATTTTTGGAAAATTATAATCTATTGCTAAGAAAAATGCACTGTTGTAAAAATATAATTTGAGATTATTTAGATTACTATTAAAATGTGGAGATTATTAAGAGGGAGGCTACTAACAGGCTGGGAAGAAAAGTGAAAGATATCTAGACCAACCATCACATTCTTATTCATGAAAGATTAAGATTGTTATTAGTAAAGCACAGTTACACAGATACTTAAGATGGACAACAATGCTTTCTTTATAACCACCCCCTGGGACATTAAAATTCCTATTTTTTTTTAATACATGTGGAAACTAAGGATTAAAAAAAAGCCAGGTAGCTAATCTGTTGATAAGGACTTGAAACTGACCCAAAGTCCAATCTTCCTGCCATTACACTAAATATCTACGATGAAAATATTCCCATAATTTATTAACCTAATGCTAAACTCCAGGGCAGAATATAGAATTAATTGAATAGATATAAAAAGTTAATTCAGTATCAAGGAGTTCAGTGTTCCAGGTAAAATTCCATAAAAAAACTTTTGTTCATTCTCATTTGAATGTAACTGTGCAATACTTTTTTGGGTTATCACAGACTGGAGGAGAAAGGGGCGGAGGAAAAGCCAGTGCTCATTCCCCAAAACAATAAACCTGCAGAATTTTAGATATATTTTCTAAAGAAGATTTTTGGAAGGTCAGGGTCAAGAATTTTATGAAAAAGAATAAAATAGTATGAAAAAGGATACATCATTTCCCATTTGTAAGAATGATACATGGCTATCAAAGTGTGGAAGTGTTTAACTTTATTAAGAAAATGGGAGGAATCCAGATTGTGTTAAAGAATCAATAGTGTGACAAAGCCATGATATTAACTTGACAAAGGATTGTATACCACTGACAAATGACCCCTAAGGAATTCAGGGGTGGATTTGGGGATTTAAGTGTAATGACTTATTCATATTAGCATTCTTGATTTGATAATATCATTCATTTTAACTGTTATTTGGGATTGTTTTTGTATTTTGATCCCTCTTTCCTTATATTCTCGGACATCAAAATAATAGATAATTGAACTTCAGAGTTGAGAAATACCTTCCTTTCTTTAAGTCTTGGCTGAAACCAAGTCCTAGATAGCCAAACACCTACATATGACTTTTTTTGTTTTTGTTTTCACTTTCAATTAAAAAAAGATTGATGTAATTATCATTATATTATGTTCATAAATGCATGTACTATTGGCAAAAATCATAAGGGAAGTTTTTAGGGGCAAATCACTTTCACTTGCATGGAAAGTAGAGGTCTGATTTCACAGAGCTAGCACAGTTCTTTCAGCCCATGGCATGAATAAATGCTAGACTGTAAATAGAAAGCCAGATAATCAAATGGGACAACATTTTTTATAAAATTTGAACTGAATACTACCACATGAAAAAAAAAAGAAAGAAAAGGTTTCTAAAGAACACATTTTTCATATGATTTGTTTGGTACTACCATATTTTGGTAGCATGATTAAATGGAAACTCTTTGTACTCATAGTCTTCGCTTTGTGTAGTAGCCTCTGTCTGTATCTTGGATTCTAGCATGACATTTCTATTAAAAAATGAGGTGTTGGAGTTTCAAAAGACTACCTGAGTTGAATAATGTTAATGACAGTTAGATCTTCCCCCCCCATTAACGGACATGCCCATTAAGGGAAGCTTGACTATGGGAGATTTGTAGGAAGGGCCACACCTTTTGTTAATTGCTAATGAGGCACTTGTTCTCAAGGGTCCTGATGCCCTCTAGCTCTGAAAAGTGTACATATACTCTGAGGTGAGGTTTTGTTTTGGCACTTACTCATTGAAAATGCTTGTTTGGCCAGATGACGCTCTGGGTAGCCGATCAGGACCCCTCTGGCTTTGAAAACCCAGATGTTGATACTTCTTTTTCTGGTAACTATGTGTGTATGTAATGGTCAGACATTTAGATCTGTCTATTGATCTTTTATGTCTCTGTTTGTATTTTCTCTGAAGTTCAGGGTGCTGGCTTTTCCCCCTGAACTAAGTGAATGATACATGTGCTTGATTAAAGTAGATTGTTGACCCTTCAAAAGTGGCTTTGCTTTTAGAAAAGCACATCTAAGAACCTGCACAGCACACCCTCCTGTGTGTGCCAGGGTTATTGTTGTCACAACAAAACACCAAAATAATAGATAGATGAATTTTAGAGTTGAAAAACAGCTTCCTTTCTTTAAATCTGGGCTGAAACACACACTAGAGAGCCAAAAACTTACATATGACTATATTCCTTGTATCTATGTTCCAAAAATGGAGAATAGAAAATTTGGAACTCTGCCTTTTGTAATGTTTAAAGAATAATTCCAGAAAGTCTCTGCTTACTCCTTTCATAGGAGAAGAAAACAACTCCCAGATTGTTTTGATCAAAATTTTACCTTCATATTTTCAGATTTCTCTAGGTTACAGACACTGCCGTGTATTTTTTTAGATCAAACCTTTGCCATTTCACAATTGTATTAAATATATGTAGAATATCAAATTCTACTATACTTTTTAAATTAAAAATTAATTATAGAACAAAATATCACTTTAGAGGTTCCCTTTCAAAAGGAGCCTTCCATGCATGTGTCAAAATTGTACAGGATACCTGAAAGCTATAACAAAACTAACCTTCTTCAATGACTGTCAAGCTACTGAAATTCTCTGTTCCCGAGGGAAAATGAAAGATAAAAAGAAAGAATCATCATATATATATGATTTTGTTCTGCAAGTTTATGCAGGTCTGGTCTCTTACAAGTCAGTGAGAAATTTGGGCTCTTTAATTCTGAGAATTATAAGGTGGTTTTAGTTTAACTTTATCATTATCTCCTAATAATGGGATCATGTGGCAATTACAAATCAGCCCTCTAAATATGAGTGTATTTAAAGAGTCTTTAAAAATGGATAAATCAAAATAAACTTTTGAGGGCTTTTCTTGTCTGATGGAATCATGCTGTCAATGCCAACCATGTCTGTAACACAGTAGATAAATCTCAAATGTTTTCTGACATTCAAAGGGATTAAATAACTTTGAAAATCACCAAGGTAGGATTTGAACCTAGCTTTATTTCTTGTTTGTTTTTGTTTCATTGTTGTCCCGATTGTCAGTCTAGCCCACTCTTTATTATGCCATGGTATCTGTCTATATTATTTGAATGAATGATGAAAAATGAATAAAAATAGTGAAATGGTCTTTACATAGAAATTCAGCAAAACCATTTCATAATATGGCTTGATGCCATGTTTACTTGCATGTTTTTCCATTTACATATTTCCTATCTCTCCAAGACTTCAGAAGAAAATATAAATACTACTCTGTAGTATTTCCCCCAGCAGGATGCTATTGTCAACAAGAACAATCCTGAAACTCTGAACATGTGGTAAAACTAGTGGTTACAACCTCAAGGTAGAATTTTTAGCACTTTGCATGACAAATTTTGACAATGTTTATCCATTTGTATTATCTAGAGGGTACTTATTTACCATTCCTGCTGTTTCTGAAATTGCTAAAGTTATTGCTTATTGCAGAACCCAGGATGACCTTTTAAAGTTCAAAAACAACTTCCCTTGATTCTCTACCTCGAAATTCAGCAGCTACTGTTTTCAATTATGCACCAATAATATGGAAACTGAATGATGCAGTGAGAGGTGTGCTGCCTGTAAAGTCAGAAAATTTGGATTTGAGTCTCTGATCTTATTACCTTTGGACCTCAGGGAAGTCACTTAACTTTGCAGGCCCTCAATTTCCTCAACTTTACAATGAAAGGGTTGTGATAGATCACTTCTAAGGTCTTTCCATATCTAGGTGTGAATGTGAAAACATGTCCTAATAGGATAGAGAGCATCCTACAGGTAGGAAGCTGGGCTGAGATGTCTTTGCCAATTATAGGTTGCTTTAGCAACAGGCTGGAAAAAGTTTTACTGTCAGGCAGTTTTAACCTCTGAGAGGAGGCTTGGAATGAGATTTGACCTAGAGGGTGAATTTAGTTAAAAACCTCAATTTTTATACAGAAAAAAAAAATAAAGTCAGTCTGGATCTTGGGTTGATTTAGAGACAATGATATCTAAGTGTGAGTTTCCAGAGTTTTAATAAACAATAGGGCTGAATTTTCATAACAGTTGACATGAAAAAGTGTTAGTCTGCCAGCTTTTTGTATACAATTGAAAGTCATCTCAGTGATACAATATAAAAGTAGTATTCATTAAGTATGCATGCATGTTATATGTATTACACATATGAACATGTATGTGTATATATAAAATGTGCCTATGCATGCTGTGTGCACATATATGTGTGCATATGCAACACATGCATGTTATTTTATGTATGTATATATGCATACATACGCACTTATATATGCACATTACTTTTAGAGTCATTTAAGAAATTAAAAATGTGTTCTCTTACAGTCTTGTTGCCTCCTTGCAATTTTTTTTTCCTTTTTGAATGAATCAAGATATTCTTTTAATACTTTGAAGGCTTATAACTCTTTCAGTGTGGGTTATCCTTCCACAAATGCAGAACACAACTACTTAGTGACCTAAAAGAAGGTCTTGGAGAATTGCTCAAGCTAACTCTCCCAAAACAGAGCAAAAACAAAATCTCATAAGTCTGAAGAGCCCACAGGATAATACTGTTATTCAGACAATAGAAATGTGGAAAAGTTGGGGGGGGGGAGGAAACAACTAAAAATACTCTTGTTTCTGATATAACACTGTGCTAGTTAATAAATCAATTAGCTAAGAGACCTTTCTTAAGAACTTATTTAATGCCAGGAGCTGTGCTAATTGCTGGAAATATAAGGGAAAAGCAAAAACAGCACTTACACTCAAGCAGTTTACATTCTAATAGACAAGATACCATATACAAATATATGAATATGGATATATGTACATACAGTGTCTGTACATATAGATACATATATTGAACAATTTGTGTCACTGTGTATGTATGTGTGCATATATATGTTTACACATGTGATTGTATAAATTCCTATATGCATACACTGGCACAATACACTGAATTTTATATAATTATACATGTACATATAAATCATTCATATGAAATATGGAGATATATCTATATACATTATTTTTGTGCACAAGTATGTGTGTGCACATATTTGTACTCATATTCATACACATACCTGTATGCATTGATACATGCATGAAAGTGTATATATGAACATAAATTTATAAGCAGGTAATGAACAATATGCATATACACATATAGACACATATGTACATACACATACACTTGGCATTTCAAGTCAAAAATCACTTATTAAATGCTAGGAGCCAAGCATTATGCCAAGCACTGGGAATCCAAATATAATTAGAAGGAAAACAAAGTTACTACATTTTAATGGGGAAAGACAACTCAAAAGGAGCTGAAAATGCTTGTAGATGAAAATTACTTGAGAAAGTCCATAAGTACATGTATCACAAAATTATCTCAATCAGTATGGGCTAGGAAACAGCCAAAGAGGACTCCCAGAAAATTATTCATTATTTTTCATTCTCCACATATGAATTAAATGAATTATGGAACTTGAAAATGTTTTTGTGGCTTTTCCCCCATAATCACAGCATAACTTTCTATGTGGTGTCATACATATTTTATGTAAATACCATATCACACCTATTAAAGCATAAATGCCTTTTAGGTAGGGGCTACATTGTTTTGCTATTTTCAGTGCTCAGTGTGGTGCCTTCAGATCCTAGAGGGCAGATATAATATTAATTTTGTGTTCAAGTCCCCAGCACAGTGCATAAAATGGTAAGTACTTAATAAATGCTTATTGATGAGTTAACATATTTGTTGAATTAACTTGAATTGCTGAATTTGTATTGTTACAAACTGAACCTCAGATATGTTTGTAACAGGTATGAGGGGACCAGCATTCAAAGGAGAGGATAGATTTACTTAGATGACACTAAGAATTACAGTACTTGATTAAATGATGGGGTATTTTGAAGGAAACGCACACAGCAGAAAATATATAGATGGTCTACCTCCCTTCTCTCCAGAAGTGAGGGACAATGAATGCAGAATTTTGCATGTACTTCCCAATACTATCTATAAGGTGATTAATTTTGTAGAACTGTATTTATTTCTCCCTTCTAAAAGAAATCTTTATTGCATGGAAAGGCTCTTTGTCTTGGGTTCGAGAGGAAAGATGGATTCAGAAATGACTCGGATATTCTTTTAGAAAAAAGTAACAATTAGAACCATATGAACATTTAACAAAATGTGTTCCAATAGAATATTTTAGGAATGTGGAAAGGAGGTGAAATCCATACAATCAAGACTCTTAAAAACGCTTATGGACCGTGAAATTGTGAAGGGAATATATACTTTCAAGCAATAGCATCCCGAAAGCATATATGAGTCCCTCAAAGTATTTCTAGTGCTTCAAAGATTCCGAAACCTCTCACATTCTAAGATGCTCATAACATTCGCTTAGGATTGCTGAGGATCTGAGAGCCTGACATCTCATTTTTGCACTGGTATTCTGCTCAGGCACTACAGACATCCACACCTTGCAAGTCCACTAACAAAAAGCTACATCCCATTCTACTTGTGACCTACCCAAGTATGAGAATCCTTCAACAGTCATATGGCATACACTTTTCAGCAATTTTTTTTTCCCTTTGAGTTTGTCCATACCTAGTCAGTAAATGTTCATAGAAAACATAGCACACAAAATCAACTGCATAAAAGGATATATTGCACATCTGAGTACATTTTTCATTGAATCTTTCAAGATTCTGTAATGGTTTTACATGTGAAATTTTTCATGCAGTGTTATTAAAGAATGATCCCTCTTCTTCATTAAACCAAAATAAGATTGTGTGAAAAGTATTCATTCTTCATTGGAACTAGATTGTCATAAACTCAAACAGCTTTTCATTTTATATACCACAGAACTTTTCTCAGCAAGCAGAGCAACATGCCTTCATTAGTGCCCAAGCCACTCCATCATCCTTGATGGTAGCTTTTAAAAGGAAATATTTTTGTTTCTTGAACTTCAAAATTTATCTAAACTATTAGAATGTGCATGAGAAACCTAATTCATTTTACTTCTCTCCCCACCCAGGAAGCTAGTGGAGAGCAATTAGCTTAATTCTACATCAGTCCTATTAAGTTGAAGGAAGTAGTTTTGTTTTTTTGTTTGTTTGTTTGTTTTTACATGCAATGGCAAATCACTTATTTCATTTTCATAAGGAAGAATTAGGATAAATCATCATGGAATACAGATAATGGACCAAAGTAATTTTGAAACGGACAAAGAAAAGTGTAAGAAGCTACCTGTAACAAGAGCATTAGAAATCTTTGTATAAGTATGAAGCTATGGAAATCTCTGCCATCTGTGGAAAGTATATATTATGCCAATATATTGTGAGCTTGATAATGTTGGTTATTTCCAATATGACCTAGATGATGCTACAACGCATCCTTGTTACACTTTCAGATGAAAGAAAATTTAAAAAGTCCTATGGGGAAGCTAGGTGGTTCAGTGGATTGAGCTTTGGTCCTGGAGTCAGGAAAACTCATCTTCTTAAGTTCAAATCTGACCTCAGATACTTACTAGCTGTATGACCTTTACCAGTCACTTAACTCTGTTTACCTCAATTTCCTCATTTATAAAATGAACAGGAGAAGGAAATGGCAAACCACTCTAATATCTTTACCAAGTAAGTCAGACACAAATGAAAAATGACTCAACAACATGGGATGAATGGACAACTATGCAAAGAATCTTGAAATCCTTAATCAGAATTCAAAAAATATTCTGTAAATTTAATTCCATTCAATTAGCGTTTTAAGCAGTAATTATTTCAAAGCTTCATGTAAGGTGCTAAGGATAAGCAGATAATGGTTGGAGGTTCACTTAATTAAAGAGAATATTTGTTTATGAGTAGAGTGAAAAATTAGTTAACCACTTGTTTTCCTGTTGTCACTTCTGGGATTTATGATCTCACCTCCAGACCATTCAAAGAGCTTCCCACCAGGTCTCAGACATTTAGACTGGTCATTTTTCAATACTTGCTAAATAGCACTACAAGATTATCTTAGATCAAATTGTTACCAGAATGTGATAGATGGAAAGATGTGAGAAATATGAAGCCCACTGGCATTTACTATTTTTTAACTATTAAAAATGATTTTTTAGAACAAAACTTTAAACTTTTTATATCTGACAAGACAGCACACACACATATACATATATACATATATATATATATACATGATAACTATTCAAGATGTCTAGAAAATGAGAATAATAGAGATAATCGTCAGTGATCATGTGATCACTAATAACAAGTACAACATAAATATGGACCCAAATGCTAATGAAAGAGCTTCTCTATTGGCCATGGTGAAGGTCACTGGTCAAGTCAAACTTAATGAGGAATTGCACATGGATGATGAGGTCTTCCACATGCTCCTTTTTTCAGATGGTAATTCTCTGCTCCCTTTAGGCTTTAGGATATTGCAGAAGATTCTAGATGAACACTATAATCATTCAACAGAGTTTGGCCTAACTACACACATAATTGGGGGGAAAAGTTGATTAAAAGTAGCAGCTTATTAATTAATTAGAAAATATTTGTCAATTATCTGCAATGTATCAGTCAACATGTTAGGTGGTGGGGATAAAAAAAGCAAAAGGGGAATAATCCCAGCCCTTAAGCTTATATTCTAAAGGAAAAGATAACATGTACATCAAAGACTATACATAAATACATCCATATACATGTATACATGTGAATATACACGTATACATATATAGACACATATATGTGCACATGCACACATATATGTATATGTGTGTATATACACACATATATACATGTATATATGTATATAGCTGATACATGCACAGCCAGAGCTAGCTCAGTGCTTGGGAGGCTCTGAAGAAAAGTTTGGGAGAGGAGGACTACCAAACTGAAGGTCTACAGAGGCATTATACTGACCTCATTGTCGTATGTCTGAAACATGGACAGTCTACCAGCACCATGGCAGGAAACTGAATTACTTCCATTTGAACTGTCTTAGGAAGATTCTGAGGATCACCTGGCAGGATAAAGCATCAGATACTGAGGTCCTTGCTTGAACTAAACTGCCAAGCATTCCAATTATGCTTCAGGTAGCCTAATTCCAATGGGCTGGCCATGTTGTTTTAATGCAAAATGTATGCTTATCAAAAAGACTTTTTTATGGAGAACTTGCATAGGACAGGCAATCACATGGTGGTTAGAAAAATTGATACAATTGACATTCTCAAGGTCTCTCTCAAGAACTTTGGATTTGATTGTGAAAAATGGGAGACACTGGCACAGAACCACTCAGCATGGCATGCCCACATCAGAAAAGGTGCTGTGCTCTATGAGCAAAGCAAAACTGAGACAACACAAATTAAACATAGGATGTGCAAATTTGGGGTATGCACCCCAAGTGTTCATGCAGACTATCTGTGCCCCATCTGTAGTAGAGCATTCTGAGTTTCTATTGGTTTCATCAGCCATAGTCATACACATTGAAACTTCACTTTATCATGGTGATGTCACTTTGTTCCTCTTCGAGAACCAAGGACAACAACCAACCAACCTAATCTACATCTGTATATAATCTACGTATATCTATGTAACTGTATCTATTA
This sequence comes from Notamacropus eugenii, assembly GCF_028372415.1. Lineage (NCBI taxonomy): Eukaryota > Metazoa > Chordata > Mammalia > Diprotodontia > Macropodidae > Notamacropus > Notamacropus eugenii. The sequence goes on along the minus strand of NC_092877.1, from coordinate 219,236,636 downwards.
ATTATCTATCTGCATCTCTGTCTCTTTCTACCTATCTGCACACACACACACACACACACACACACACACACACACATTGCCAAAGAAGTCAGTATGTAGAGTCGAAGAAGGGGAGCATTTCAGGCATGGAGGAGAGCCAGAGAAATACAGAAAGCCAAGAGGCCAACATCGTTGAATCAAAGGGTACCTGGCAGGAAGCAAAGTACAAGAAGGTTGGAAAAGCAGGAAAGGGGCAGGTTATGAAGGATTTTGAATGTCAAACAAAGGATTTTGTACTTTATCTCAGAGGTGATAGGAAGCCATCGGTGTTCACTGAATAGGAATAGTGGGATGGTGGCACCAGTGGAACAATCACTTTGATGGTAGAGTGGAAGATGGATTAGAGTGGGGATAAATTTGAAGCAGCCAGGCCCACCAATAAACTACTGCAGTAATGCAGGTGTAAGGATATGAAAGCCTGCAATAAGTGGTCACAATATCAGGAGAGGAGACACACCCAAGAGGTGTTGGAGAGGTGACATTGGTAGGCCTTAGCAAAAGTTTAGAAATTGAGATGAGAGATAGTGAAGAATGGAGGATGACTTCTAGGTGTTGAGACTGAGGGGCTGAGAGAATTATGCAGCCCTGTATGGCAATAGAATAGCTAGGAGGAGGAGGATGTGGACAATAATAATAATTAATAATAATAACTAATGAGTTCTGTTCTGGACATATTTACTTTAAGATGTCTATTGGACATTCAGTTTAAAACTTCTGCAAAGCAGTTGGAAATGTAAGATTGAAGGTCAGCAGAAACTGGGCAGGATGTATAGATTTGAGAATTATCAAGACAGATGTAGTAGTTAAATCAGTGGGAACTTATGAGATTCTGAAGTCAAGGAATATAGAGGGAAAACAGAAAAGGGACCAGAACAGAACTGTGAAAGATCCCTATTGTTACAGGGGGTGATATGGATGAGAATTTGGCAAAGGAGACTGAGAAAAAGCAGTTAGATCGGTAGGAGGAGAAGAAGAAAGTGATGTCCCAAAAACCTGAAAGAAGAGATTGTCAATGAGGAAAAGGTTATTGAAAAGGCTACAGAAAAATTAAGGAGAATTGATAAATGGCTATTGGATTTCACAACTACAAATCATTAATAACTTTAGAGAGGGCAGTTTCAATGGAATGAGAAGGCTAAGAGCCAGTTTTTTTATAAAGGGGTTAAGAAGTGAGTGAGAGACTAGAATGATGGTAAATATTGTAGACAGTCTTTTTGAATTTAGGAATTTAACTACAAAGGGCAGAAGAAATATATGATGATTGATTGAAGAGATAGAAGATCAAGCAAGGGTGCTTTTTGGGAGGGATAAGAGAGACATGGGCATATTTGTTGAAAGTAGGAAATGAACCTCATCAAAAAAGGAAAGATTAAAAATAAGTGGAATATTGGGAATAACAGAGGAAGAAATGTATTGGAAGGGATCAAATGGAAAATGATATTTTAGAGAGTGAGAGGAGTTAGATTTCCTAAGGAGTAAGGCCATTTCACCATGTGAGACAGGGGTGAAGGAAGTGATAGTGGCAGAATGCTATTGAGTGATAAGAGATGAGGAAGAAGGGAGAAGAAGCTCATGGTGAATGGCCACATTTTTTTTTCTGTAAAATATGAGTCAAGGATCTCATCCCATCTGAGAATGGAAGGGACAGGTGTTGGGAGATTTGAGGAGGTATGAAAATATTTGGAAGAACTACTCTGTATATGTTGATGTAGATGGAAATATTGATATATAAATATATAACTACAGCTGTAGGTGTATATATATGTGTGTTTATATAGCTATGGCTACAGATTTTCATAATATGAATATTATATAAACAAGCCCTGCAAATTGATAATGGGTTGGGCTTTAGATAGAGAAGAAGATAAGAATGGGCTACATTACTTCTTGAAATATTTCAAGATTCTTTTAAAGATCCCAAGCTGTTTCCTGAAACAATTTTAATAGAAATATAAATTGTAAAACTTCTTTAAAAATCAAATTTAATCCAAATATTTATTTTAAAATAAATTTAAATATTTGACATCCAATTTTAATAAAAATATTCTTCTAGTGATATTATGGAACTGCAAAGTATAGAACATAACACTCTCAGAGCAACTGACATTAAGAATCACCCAAAGAGCAACCAAGTGATTTAAGATGGGTATGAACAGGATGTAAAACATTACAAAGAAGGAAGCACAAATGAGAAATGGTACCAAGTATGTCATCAAAGAGAAGCATGGTTTACTTATATGGTAGTATCAAGAAAAAAATACTGAAACTCATTTTAACATCAAGAGTAAATGAATACAGTATGTTGGATGGACGTACCTGTGGCAAACTATGGGGAGGGTATAGGAGAAGAGTGACAGAAAGAAATATGAATGTATGGACTGATACCTCCATTAGGGAAAGGGATATCCAGATCTATTATATCGTAAAATCATTTGAGTATTTTTTCTAAGTGTAACAGAAAACTGCTTAATAAGCCAATCCCTTATGGACTTCAGCATAATGCGTAGCTAATCCAGTCCCTAGGTAGCCTTTGAAGCATGTATAAACATTCTATAACTTTTTCTGGTTTGCTAAGTACATGGTAAAGATAATCTTTTAAACTGGGATTATATTCAAAAGCCAATGGTTGACCAGAACCTCTTCTCCACTTGATCTGCCTATCTTCTGTCTGGATGTGTTTTATTAATTGAAAAGAGATGATGCTACAAAGGGAGAGGCCATTGGTCTTCCCCATCAAGGCAAATATATGGCTAGTAAACATGGCCTTCAATTATTTGCTATAATGCTTGTCCTTTTATTTTAGGTGAAGGAAATTAGAGGCCAGGAATCTATAAGTTTGAAAACATCAAGAAAGTAAACCATCAGGAGGTCTGGGAGTACAATACATAATGCCTTGAAGAGCAAGGAAAAACTTTCAGGATTCAACTCAGCAAGAGTTAAAATGAGTGCTCTTCTAACACTCTATCTGGATGTGAATGTGATGGAATCAAAACTTTCTAGAAACTATGTTAAACCAGAACCGATCTTTCCCTAGATATTGAAATGGCATAGGGGAAAGCATGCCGCTGAAATGTTTTTAGGGGAGTGAAGATGTTTTTGTTTCGTTTGTTTTGTTTTCCTGTTTGAATCTTCAGCCATGTATGAGATAAAATCCCAAGACACTATACTTTGAAGATGCACAATGAAAAAATGTGACATCTAAAATTCCTTTAGAGTCTGGTATAGTTTATTGACATATTATTTGTCATATGCAAAATGTAAGATAATGAGAAGGAACTATTCAATTTTTTGATTGTTCAATATTGATGAATGAAACTTTAAGTAATTGTTTCTCTGATGTTGACCGATGCAATCACTATACAATAAATTATTGCAAAGCTTTTAACATATAGTGCCAAATATCTTCAATAATGTGACATTGGGTGTTAGGTTTCGCATTTCTTTTAAAAGAATATATTCACAAAAAGAGTTGAATTATAGAAAGTTCATAGTGGGATGGGGAAAAATATGAATTTTCTCCTCAGGGAATAGAATTAAATGAGAATTATATGACTGGTTCTCCAACCCCCACATACACATCCATGGAAATTTATCAGTCCTAGCTCTAAAAAGATATGGGGACTGATCTTCTCTCTCTACTTATACCTCTGTGTAAATGTATAGACAATAAGCAGCATAATAGTATTACTTTTACATGATTAATTTGATGTATTCTATCACATATGCATTGCATATTTTGATATGCTTGATATATGTATTCATATGTTCATATATAAATATCTATATATGTAGAATATGTGCACACACAAGAGAAAAAGCATTATTCAACCTTTTTTAAAGGGTACAGAAAAATTATTATTATTATTTACAATAAACAAATCTGTCAGTCCAAACTTTTTGAATCTGAAAATTATTAGCTTTGTAAAGGTCACCACTATGGATTTGGTAGTTTTAGAAAACAGTTAATTTTTATCATCGTTCTCACAAATAATTCATATTCATAACAAAGAGAAAGTTATTATGGATCATAGAAATTTTATTACCAGTTTTGGCACTCTACATTTCTTGCCATATACGCACATTACAACAATTCTCTAGGAGTATCACCTGTATATACATGAGAGCTATATCAGGCTATTCTATTATCCATCATTTGAAATATTTTTCTGCTATTGGGAATAATTCTATTTTTCAGTATTTTTCCACAAATACGCAAAATTCCTTTAAAAATTGTCATTTCTCAATGTGAGAATTTTAATAATAGTGGTTATTAAATGTTTTTAAAATTTTTATTTCACATTATAGATCAAAGAACTCATTTCAGTGTCTTCTTATTTTTATTCTCAATTTAAAGAAAAGCATAAAATCTTATAATTATAAATTATCTTAGGAAGAATAGAGTCCAATATTTTATCTAAAATAGGAAGTACCCCACTCTCACATCTTCTCCAACATTTATCATCTTTCTGTTTTGTCATGTTAGCCAAACTGATAGGTTTGGGTTGTTTTGATTTGCATTTCTCTAATCAATAGTTATTTAGAGTTAGATGACTATAAATAACTTTAATTTCTTCCTCTAAGAACTTGTCAGTTGGGGAATGACTTATATTCTTATAAATTTGACTTAGTTCTCTATATGTTTTAGAAATAAGTCCTTTATCAGACACTGGTTATAAAAAAGTTTCCCAGTTTTCTGCTTCCTTTCTAATCTTTTTTGTATTGGCTTTGTGCTAAAATGTTTCAATTTAATATAATCAAAACTGTCTGTTTTTCATTTTATGATATTCTCTATCACTTGTTTGGTCATAAATTCATCTGTTGTCCACAAATCTGAATGTAAACTATTCCTTACTCTCCCGGTTTGCTTATAGTATCAGCCTTTATATCGAAATCATTTACCCATTTCGATTTTATCTCGGTAGATAGTGTAAGATGTTGATGTATACCTAGTTCTTACAATACAATTTTTTTTAGTTTTTCTAGCAGTTTTTGTCAGATGATGAGTTTTTATCCCAGAAGCTAGAGTCTTTGGTTTTATCAAACAGTGGATCACCACAGTTATTGTCTACTGTGTCTTGTGTACCTAACCTATTTCACTGATCCAAAACTCTATTTCTTAATCAATATCAAGTAGCTTTGATGATTGCTGCTTTATGATGCAATAGTAATGGCATTACTTCATTATCTATGGTGCCTTTTAACAGGATGTAGTTTCTTTCTTCTTCTCTTTAATCAAATCTTTTTTTTTTTGCTTTTTTCTGTGTCTGAGATCAGGATTGCTACTCTGCTTTTTTTTGTTGTTGTTGTTACTTCAGTTGAAGTATAATATATTCTCCTCCAGCCTTTTATCTTTACTCTGCATGTATTCCTCTTCTTCAAACCTGTTTGTTGTAAACAACATATTGTAGGATTGCAGCATTTAATCTATTCTTCTATCCACTTCCATTTTATGGGAGAGTTCAACCCATTCATATTCACAGTTATGATTAATATTTACATCTTCCTATACATCCTATCCCTACCCCCCACACTTGTACTTTAATTCTCCTTTTTCCTCCTCAAAAAGAGTTTTGCTTTTTTACTACTGCTTTCCTCATTCTGTCTTCCCTTCTATAAGCCCTTGCCTTTTTCTTCCACTTTTCCCTTACTGCTTCTTCCCTCCTTCTGTCTACCACTTCTTTTATCTTTCTCCTTCCCTCTCCTACTACATATTGGGCAAGTCAAATTTCTATATCTAGCCGAGTATGTTACTCCATCTTTGAGCCAAATCTGATGAGAGTAAGGTTCAAATTGCTCATTTCCCTTCCTTCTTTCCCTCTACTATAATAGATCTTTGTCCTTCTTTATGTGATGTATTTTACCCTTTTTTGCCTTTCCTCTATTCCTGTTAAAATCTTTTATTTACACTTAATTAGATGTTTCATCATCACATCAAAGTCAACTTATACCCACACCCTCTGTTTATACATATATCCCTTCTAAAAGTTGTAATAAAGGTGCAGTTCTTGAGAGTTACAACTATCATCTTTCTCATGTCAGAATATAAATATTTTGCCTTCCTGAATAGCATGTTTTTCTGTCCTGTTTACCTTTTTATGCCCTTCTTAAGTCCTGTATTTGAAGATTTTATTTTCCACTAATCTCTGATCTTTTCATCCAGAAGTTTTGGAAATACACTATTTCATTGAATGTCCATCTCCTCCCCCAAAAGATTATGCTCAATTTTGCTGGATAGTTAATCCTCAGTTCAAATCCAACTACTCTCTCTAATGGAATATTATATTCCCAGTCCTTCATCTTTTAATGTAGATAGTATAAGATCCTGCATATTCTTGACTGTGGTTCCACAATATTTAAATTATTTCTTTCTTGCTTCTAGCAGTATTTTCTCCTCGACCTGATAATTCTAGAATTTGACTACAATATTTCTTCTATTTTACATTCTTTTGATTTTGTTTGACTGGGTCTTGATGTCTCATGGAGTCATTAGCTTCTACTTGCTCAATTCTAAATTTAACAAATTGTTTTCTTCAGTTAACTTTATGCCTCCTTTTCCATTTGGCCAATAGTGTTTTTTAGGAGTTGTTTTCTTCAGTGTACTCTCCCTCCACTCCCCTCATTTTGCCAAATGTATTTTTTAAGGACTTGTTTTATACAATCAAATTTTGTCCTTCCTTTTCCAAGCTGTCTACTTTCTTTTGCATACCTTTCATTTCTTTTCACCATTTTCTTTCTACCTCTCTCGTTTGCCTTTTAAAATCTCTTTTGAGCTCTTCCAAGAAGGCTCTTTGGGCTTCAGACAAGTTAATATTTCCCTTTGAGGTTGCAGATGTTATCCTCTTCTGAATTTTTTTTTTAATATTCTCTGTCACCATAATATATGGTCAGTGTTTTCCTTTGTTGGTTTTTGCTTATGGTGTTTGCCTTATTCCTGGCTTTAAGAATTGATCTATGCTTCTGGGTCACAGGGGGCACTGTCTCAAGTTTCTTGTGTTGGGGACCAGGAGCCTGGTCATTGGCTTTGTGTGCTGGGTCCTCAGGTGTTGGTACCTCTAAGGAGAGGTCTGGCAGCTTACCTGGTTCTGAGATGTAGCTTGTAATGGTGGTGGCTGGTGCATGTGGAGGACATGTGAGATTTCTGTGCATTTTCCTGGGGCTACACTGAAGCTCACTGGATGTGTGTGTGTGTGTGTGTGTGTGTATGTGTGTGGTCTGCCTGCTAGAGATTGCCTCCTCACCTGGGCTGTGCTAGAGCACAGGCTGCTTCATTTACTGGAGAACACCTGTCCACCAACATACATGGTATTTCTCCAAGCTGGACTCTTCCAGTTCCCCTGACTATGGCAAGGTACATGGGATACATGGAGAGAGGGGTTTTTGGTGTTGGCACTTGCATACTACATCTCCCTGGTTCTCAACACCTTCCATTGGTTTGCTGAGGAGGGGCTTGCTGATGGCTTGCCGGTATGCCTCCTGTTCTCTACTGCTCTCCTTCCACTAACGTACGAGGGGCATTTCTTTTTAATCCCCCAAGTTTCCCTGGCTAAAAGAGTGCTGAACACAGTCTTTCTGCTGACTCTGCCATTCCAGGATTTTTCACAGGATGATATTTTCTGGGGCTTTTTTTTCTTTTGAGATACATAAAGGAGGATGAGAGCAACATATTGCTTACTTTGCCATGTTGGCTCTTGAAAAAAAAGTAAGCATAATTACAGGAAGTGTCACATGCAACTTTAGGAAACCACAAATACTGTTAATTACTGCCTCTGCTTTCAATGGAACTGAGGGAAAATGTTGCTTTTCAGTCATTTCAGTTATGTCCAACTCTTTGTGACCCCTCTTGAGTTTGCCATTTCCTTCTCCAGTTCATTTTGCAGATGAGAAACTGAGGAAAACAGAGATAAGTGACTTGTCCAAGGTCCCACAGCTAGTAAGGATCCAGGACCAGATTGGAAAAATGAAGAGCAGTCTCGCTGATTCCAAGCCCAGCACTCTATCCACCATGCTACCTAGCTGCCCTCTGACAGAAGGCAGCTGAGCATATGATAAGGCCTGATTTAGCTTTAGAATCATCAGAATCACCTGAAGCTGAATCAGACTATGTGGCTAAGCATTTATGCCAATAACTCCCTTTTTCCCCTTCTTATTTCTTATCAATCATCAGGTTCATCATCATTCCATTATCCTTGGAACTGGAATTTACACTGGAATTTCATTTCTCTACCTTCTAAATCCTCAGTCCTCATTCCCTTTATGAATAAACCCTTTCCTTTATCCCTCACTTCTCTGTCTGTCTCTGTCTGTCTCTTTGTCTGTCTGTCTGCCTGCCTGCCTGTCTGTCTCTCTGTCTCTGTCTCTCTGTCTGTCTGTCTGTCTGTCTGTCTGTCTCTCTCTCTCTCTCTCTCTCTCTCTCTCTCTCTCTCTCTCTCTCTGTCTTCCCTCTTGGAAGTCCTGATAGATAAATTTTACATCTATACATCTATTCATATGAATGTATGCATATATATGTATCTTTATTATACTGTGTGTTTAATGATAAAAAACACGTGTGTCTCATTTCACCATACTACCCAAAGGTTAAGTGCACTTAAGTGCACATGTGTATAAAGGTTAAGTTATTTAGCATGAGCCAGAGAGGATATTAGATTCATGGAGAAGAGTATTGGCATTGTGAACTATGAAGATTAGCATGTGTTTGTAAAAGACTTTGCGTAGATGAACACTAAATATTTTGTGACTGCTTTTCAGTTTATTTTGCTATTCATGTAAAATAGCTATAATCTTTAACATGGCTATTTTCCCTAAGAGATTATTTTTAATGCCATATATATATATATCCTTATAAGTTATTCTGTGCTTTTAGTTGTTAAATATGAAAACTCATATCATTTCACACACACACACATACATATATATACACACATGCACATATATATATATATGTATGTGTGTATATGCTTACATCCATGAACATGTTTGCTAAAAAATGTAGTATTAGTTTTTGCAACCAAAATAATTTTGGTCATATTCTATATTTAAATACCACGTGAAATGATATAAACTGTACAAACTGTTGAATAAATCAGTATTAAATGGGAATTTTCATAAAGCCTTCACAGTATGACCTCCCCTTTCTAGCGTGATTTAGATTTTTTCAGTTCAGTATATATATGCAGTAGTTTTGTTTTTAATTTCTTATCCTTCATGGGTCTACAATTTCATCTACACACACACCCCTCCTCCCACACACCAATAATATGTACAATAGTAAACACTTTTGAGATTTGCTGCGGCCAAAAACAAATAAAATTGTTGATGAACTAGTGATGAGTGAGTCCACCTTGGATTAAACATTCCTCAGAAAACAAATGTAGAAATAACCTGTAGGCCCATCTTGAAGTCTCTTCACTTTGAATTGAAGTAAGTGCTTTTAATCTGCCGGCATAGCCCTTGAAGACATAAAATGGTCACCGCATCATGAGGAACCATCAGAGTAGGACTGTGATGGAATCATGCTCATTGATTACTGTATCTTAATTTTCTCCCTTTTTTCACCTGAAGGGAAAATGAATAAATGAGTGAACAATGATATAGTCAAAGAGAGGGTTATAATGCAGTCAACACAGAATATTGTGCTTATTAATACTTATTGCCTGATGGATGTAGAGGTTTATTTACCCAATATTACAATCAGCTTTTTCCTCATATGTTTTTTCCAAGTTGTAGAGAGCAAAAAACTTTAAAGACTTACCTAGCAGTGGAGCTCCAAATCTCATGGGAACAGGACAAGGCACATATGTTTTCAGTTGTCCTCTCTGCCACTGGAATTCTGTCAATGATGCTTTCATGCAGTCTTCACATGTTATCCTGCATCCTTATGTTTTTATTTAACTAAAAAATCAATAAATTTATCCACCAGTAAAGAGTATGCAGAGTATTAAAAGTAGAAGTATAGGATAACAATTTATCTTAGGACCATTTTATCTGAATATCATCCAAAACATGAAAATAATAATAATAAAAACACTAATAATAAACAAGACATAAGTAGTATTTTAGTATTTTCAATTCCCTTTATATTCAGGAATTCATTTGATCCTTATAATAGCATGCCATTAATCATATATTATATTTATTTTACATGTGAGGAAATTAGGACTCAGAGAGATGAAGTGATTTGCCCACGACTAAACAACTAGTTAAATGTCAAAGGTGGGATTCAATTCCTACAAGAAATCAATTTTATTAAGAAGATATAAGTGGAAAGTCATTTATAAATAATAGATAACCTTCAAACTAATACATTTGAAAGAAGGAATCATCAATAATACAGTTGAATTCAGTGGAAGAGAAAGAAAAATAAAAAGAAGTAATGAAGGAAGGAAAGAAAAAAGGGATAGAAGGAGAAAGGGCAAAACAAAGGCAGAAAAGAGGAAGGAAGAGAAAGAGGGGGAAAGAAATAAAAGAGGAGGAAAAGAAAGGATAGAGAGAGGAAGGATGAAAGGAAAAACAGGAAGAAAGTGAGGGAGGGGAGTAGGAAGAGAGGAAGGAAAAAAGAACGAAGCAGAGGAATAAAAACAGAAAAAAATGAAAGGAAGAGAAGGAAGAAAGGAAGGAAAGAAGGAAGGAAGGAAAGAAAGGAGGAAGAAAGGAAGGAAAATAGAGAGAGGTAAGAAGCAAGGAAAGATGGAAGAAAGTAAGAAGGGAAGAAGGAACAAAGGGAAAGAAAGAAAGAGAGAGGAAGACTGGAAATTAGGAAGTAAGCAAGGAACAAATGGAAGGATGAGTGGTGGAAGGGGGAAAAGAAGGAGGAAGAAAGAACCATGAAACTGTGTATGATAAAAATGTGTAACTCTCTAAGAGGAGTTTAAACCTTGTCACTATGGGTTCAACAGAAGTACAAGGCCACAATCCAACGACGGTGTGTAGTTGAGGTATTGTCATGTTCTTATGCCATGATGTGCCCAGTTCAAATGAACACCATGAGGTCAAGCATTGTTGAGGATTTTACTAAGATGAGGAATAGGGAGCATAATAGTTACACACTCCTGTAGCTCTGAGTCTAGCTGAGAATCATGGAGGTAACATGGATATAGAAACTTTGCAAAGGGATGCCTATAGGTTCTAGGATGACAGGAACATATCCCTAATTGTGCAACTTGGACCCATGACCAAAAATGTGTGTCACAAAAATGATGTTAAGGATGTTGGATACTAAAACATGAGCATTATCTTATTTCATTCCCTAATTTGCTTTCCTTTTACGTCTTCATATGCTTCATGACTGTTATGTAATTTGTCATTCTAAATAGAGATGTTTAGACTTTTCACATTACCTAGCCTTTAATAAACATGCTGAAATAAAGTAAAGTTTCTAGTTATCTCCTAAGGGGATATACTCTATAACAGATAGAGGAATTTCACACCCTCAGTGAATTTCTCAAATAAATCCTGACTGGTAGTTATTCAAACTTCATATCCATTTTTTCAACCCAAACAGAGAAGATTGCACACACACACACACACACACACACACACATAAACACACACTCACACACAGATATGTATATATGTATGTGTATACATATACATACATATACATGTACTTAAATTCACCTGTATCAAACACATACACACAGACACACACACATGACACTCTGGAAGTCAGTGAGGTTGCAGAGTGAAACACTATTGTACACAGAGAGGACAGACCCCAATATTCCCCCAGAATCTTTTAGATGAGTTTCTTATAAAATTTGTGAGCCATTATTGCTTTCAGATACACATTCTCAGTCCAGCATCATGGGCTAAGCCATATCTACAACTCCCTATTTTTTATGTTGTTGTTGATCCATGACTTCTCTGTCATTGGAAATTTTGGTGCTCCACAGAGGGGCCCAGTTGATCAGTTTCAGAAGGCATTAGTATTTCTCCAATAGGGAGCTACCCCATGGTGCATATCTAAGATTAAAAGCCCAAATGCTCCCTGACAAAGGATTCTTTCTTTCTCCATACATGCTATACATCCTCCAACAGGGAAGTTTCAGATACAGAGTCATAGTAAGCCAGGGTGACATGGTCAAATTCATGTTGGTGTTCTCTCCAGAAATGTCTCCATGAATATACTGATTTTCATAAATTAACTGAAGTCTGCCCACCAGTTTGTACAACAATTGGAATGCAATATACTTTTGTTAGAATATGCTCCAGAATGTCATTCAGGAGGGATAGAGGGTCCCACTCCATGACCCAGTAGACACAAAGCAAATTCAAATTGGCTCAGATAAGAAGGTAAAGAGCTGCTTCTGCATTTGTTTACTTCTGCATACTTGGTTTCTTAGTGGAATAAGTCCTATTGATTGAATAGGCAAGCATATTTAGCATCTAGTTTGGTAGAATTGGATTTTTTGTTTGTTTTAAAGGGTGTCAAAGGTTTCAAATGCTGACACAGTTTTATAGATGATCTCATTCATGTTGGTTATGACCAATTTCACAAATTCCAGTACCGACCTTTCTATCTACCAGAATCTTGGACTTCATGAAACAATCCATGGACATCATTTTTATTGCACCCAGTTTCTTTCAATATTTGTATCATTTGTTCTTTTCCAAGATACTTGGGAAATTCTCCTAGTCTCTAATGAGGAATGAAGAAAGTAACATGAAGGACATGTGGAATTTCACTCTCTTCTTCCAGAAAACTAATTTTTTTTTTTAAAAAACTAGTTCTCTCAGTTTCATAACATCTACTGAGTAGCATAATCTCCCTTCAAGGAAATCCATCTTCTTTTTATCTTAACTGACAATAGATGTGTATAGTAAGAACAAAAATTGGAAATTCTCCATAACTTTTCTCAGCTCTTTAGGAACTAATTAATTATACTCAATAGGCAGTCATTGGCTACCTCTAGGCAGCCCTGCTATAATATTGGCATGTGTTTCAAGGGAGAGTTTGGAGAGTGAGAGTCTTGCATTAGAGTCTTGCATTAGAAATCTCTAGTAGATTCCATTTCCCCACAGATCTAAGTGGGATCTTTCTCCCCAAAGACTAATGGATCATAGATACTTCATTAGCTACTACCTCACCTAGATTTAGAGAGGCCTTGATTGGTGGCCAGGCAAAAATATTTTAAATTGTATGATGAATTATAGATTCATAAGTTTCCTGTAGTCTCCCTGTGGCAGTGATACTGGATCTCCTGGAATCAGAGCTTAGAAATATTATGTATTTTTCCTGGCCAAGAGACAATGAATCATAATGACCTCAAGATGTCTTGTCTCCCCTCTTAAGAATGTAAGCTCATTGTAGGAAGGGACAGTTAAAATTTTGTCTTGCTTATTCTCAGTGCTTAACATTGCTGCTTAATATATTACCTCTCATCTCTAACTATCTAACACATGAAGTGACAAATATTAGACTTCTGTGAAACTATGGCTAAAAGCCATTATTATGGCATCACAGCTAGCAGGTCCATGAGCATGGTAATTCAATAGAATTCAGTGGCTTCTACTTTGTTTGTTACCAGGACATTTTTCTGCTCAACTCTGAATGACTCTGTTTGTATCAGAGGATTGTATAAATACAAATGGGTGGCAATACTCCGAAGTAAGACTCAATTAACGGAGGAAATTAGCAAGAAAGCACACCTATATCCCTTCAGGATGTTAAAAGTATGGCAGAGACCAAATGAAAAATAAAATCTATGATGATGTATTCATGGAAATTCCCAATTCCTCCACAAAGAGTTGTTAACTTGGAATTCTTTCACCTCTATCAAAATCAATTCCTTGGTATAGTTGGGGGGCGGGGAGACATGTGGTGGTGGTGGTGGTGATGAAGAATATTATTTGCATGCAGCATAACCTGGAGATGGAGGTGTGGGGTAAAGAACAATATGACCAAGGAGTAATTTAAAACTGTAGAGGAGGTTACTGTAGAAGGTGGGCCATGAAGGAATGATAAAATGTGATGGAACATCTGGAGTAGAGTTATCCAAGGATAGTTGTGCCATGTAGCACTTTGGACCATTAAGTGCATAGCAGAGGTGTAGTTCACTGCAAAGAGAAATCATGACCTCAGAGGAAGTGAGTTTTCTCACCTTTCTTTGATGTCAGCTCCTTGAAGCAATGGCCCATTCTTCCCACACTAATTTTGGCTCTCCCTCCAAAAAAATTCAGAAATATAATGACTTCTGTACAATTACAACAGACAATGAAATACCTGATGAACAGATATATGTCTGAGAATGCTCTTATTAAATTCCAGTAACTGATGGCAGAGTGAATTAACCAAGGCCAGAACAGATTGAAGTCATCTCTCTATCTTGGAGTTAGCCAAATACTTTTTAGAGAACTGTGCCCATTTTGTATTAGAGATTTCAAGAGAATTCAAAGACTTTGGAAATGATCTAGAAGGGAATAATGAAAACGATTGAAAGGCTGGCAAATACGATCTAAGAGGTAAGGTTGAAAGATTTGGCACCAATGACCACAGTAAAGAAGGAAGAGTTAGTGAATGATAACCTTCTTGCATATAAAGAGTTACAATAGAGAGGGAGGTGACCATATTTTCCTCCACCTATACCAAGGTTAGGGAAAAGAAAAGTTGGTTGAAATTTCCAGAAAATAAATTTGGATTAGGTTAAAAACTGTCTCAAGTTGTTAGGTTAGAGAATATGTCCTATTGACCTATTAATAAATGGAAGTTGTTGGAAAAGATTATCTCTAAATCTTTTGCTACTTTTTTTTATAGGTCAAAGACAATGATATAAACCAAGGTATTTTTTTGTTTCATTTTATTTTGTTTTTTTTCCCCCAAATTAAGAAAAAAAACTATCTAAATGTGTAGTAGGTGATGCTTGAGAAAGACGTAACCTTTCTGGGCCTCAGTTTTCCCACTTATAAAATGAAAGAGTTGGACCACTTTACTGCTAAAGTCCCTTCTGACTATAAGTATAGAACATTAATATCATAAAATCATTCTGTTTAGAAGAATGAAGAGGAGGAAAAGGAGAAACACCATGGAATATAAGATGTTAGCAATGATGGTAATTTAATTGTCACATGTTTGTGCTAATAGTAAAAGAAAACTTTAGACTTAATCAAAAGCTCCATTGGTATTAGATCAAATTAGACAATAAAAGTAAAGTGCTTTCCAAATCTTAAAATGCTACATTAATAGGCAATATTTTTATTTCATATAAATCTCTAGCCCCAAAATATTGCATAGAATTATTTCTAGTTGATGATCACAGACTTGATTGATTCTACCTTAATGCATCCTGTGTTTCTGACAAAATGGTAAACAAAGTCCAATTCTGAGCTAAGGATCTAAATTCATTTTGGCTTTCTTTTTTTGCTTTTTTTTAAACCATAAGCATCAATGACACTAGGGCCCTAAAGTGATGTTTCATTTGCAATGAACAAAGCATAGCTGGCCCTTTCCTGAAATTTTAGCTTGAGATAATCAATGATTAAAAGTTATCTTTATGCACTTTGCAATCATCAATTGTGATAGTAAATGCAATGCCTTTTGCAAACATTAGAGCCAATAGGAAATATTAATTATCATTTTGCTCTTGTTTAGAGGAAAGATAACTGATAACCAACTCTGTACATTTGTCTTTGAAGCTTTTCCATTCTTTGAAGAAGCTTATTTCACACTTCCTCATCCATGTTGTAAAATTGGCTAGCCCTGGGATTTATCATTCATGAACTACTTTCAGTTCTATGATGCAATGTATTACACATCTTCTCATTATCCTTGATATAGATTTGTTGCACTATGGGATGTCGTAAATTATGTTACTTTACTTGGTCTTCATTTAATTCTATTAGAGGCTTAGCTTATAATTTAAAATGTGGTGAATTAATTTCTGGAGTGTTTTGTTGTCATTTTTAGTTAAGAAGGAACACTCATTGCTATATTTTTCTAATGTTGACTTTTTTCATAAAAGATTAATGATTAATGTGGAATTAGTGATAAAATGAGAATGCTCATCAAGTATAAAACCCATCACAATTAATGCCTCCAAAGTCATAATTTGAAAATCCAGAGGCACATCTGATTTAAATCTGTTAACTCTCATTATAACCCTCTTACACAGTTGCCTCAAACACATAGATGAGGGAGGGGCACAGACACATTTCTAATGCTTTGAGAAAGCAAGACGTATGAGGAAATGTCTTAATCAAGTGTAATAATCTATTTATGTTAATGTATTCCTACTTTGGTTTTTGCTAACATGATCCATGGGAACATTAATGGTACCGTGAAGCTACGTACATTCCTGATGACAAAGCATTCTGATGCTTCAGTAGGTCTTCTCCATCCATTGTGAAACTTAACATTGCATTAGTAGGTTTAGTAAATTAAACAATGGTCACAATAGCCTCTACAAGTTTCTTAGCTTAGAAACAATCTAATCAAGAGGTCTGCATTAATGTATTTTGGCATCAGAGTTATAAATTATACATAACACAGCATAACATTAAAGCATTACCATAATTTAACAATACTGATCTATCACTTTACAAATGAAAAAACTGAAGGCTTCCTATCTGACTGTTCTGACTTAGCTCTGATCTGTTGCATATGCTCAAATTCATTCTAACAAGAAGTACATTTTTATAGTCTTAATTCTGCTTTCCTCTTTTACTAATTGTGCAAGGAAATGTTTTATGTTCAAATCCATTCATTTCTGATTCATCTCTTTGGCATTGACTTAACTCTTGTCTTTGTTCTCTATTTTGGGATGGAGTCATGGTATTAGGACATGCCAGGTAGAGTCCTCAAGATGTAATCACATTGAAAAGTGATAGTTTGTGATATTTTCCTTCCTTAGGGAAAGTCTTAGGACTTCATAGAGGAAAACTCTAATTATAGACTGGTAGTTTTTATAGCAGTACTTGAAAAAATGATTTATATTTCCATAAATGACTTAATTCAGCTGACAGATAAAAAGAAAAATAATGTGTGCACCATCCTCACAACACCATTGCAACCTATTTGTTAAGGATCCTCAGGGTATGTAATATCGCCTTATGTTGTGGTGCTATATGGTGGAGGACCATATGGGCTGCTATCCCAAGAAACAGCAGGGTTCAGTTAAAAGGTTCTATGCTCTGTGTTTGTGTTTCCCTTTCTAACAGCTTTTACATTTCTATATCTTTGCAATCAATGCTATTTATTTAACATAATTAATATATACGCATATATATATATATACTAAAAATTCTTTGTGCTAGATAGATAATTAGCATTTTAGTATTCACATCATTATAATTATAGACTAGTATTTATGGTTACTGTAATGGTATCACAGTTTCAAACTTTATCCTTAACTTAAAAGTATTTTGAATTTTCTGATATGCAATACAATTAGACTCATTAGAGTATGTTTCATGTATAACAACGTTCTCTCTGAAGAAGGATCTAAAACTGGTGTAAGAGAATATACATGTCTGTATATATGTCTGTAAGGTAGTTGGCATATGAAATTGGCAAGTACGTTTTAACCTTTCACCATACCTTGAGGAAGCTGTTGGCAGTTGCTAAAATCTCCATAATATGCAAGTTTTGGACCATGATAGACTTTTAGATTTGCAAAGGATACCTATTTGTGTCTAATCCGTGAAACATGTCAAAATGCATAAAATTTTTCAGTCCATATTTTTGAATCTATGAAAGTCTAGAGATCTGAGACAGTAGAATACTACCACCTCTCCAAAGTATTCGTCCTTCACTTCTTGGATTAGTTCCCTTGTTATACCTCTTTTGGCCTTCCCTACCACCCCCCATGCTCATGTTTCTCTGTTTGTTTATTTGCTTCTTTTGTTTTTTTTGTTTGTTTCCTTTTTTTGGTTTGTTTTAAGTGATTTTTAATATGCCTACATGCATAGAGATGGAAGGAAGGAAAGAAAGAAGGAAGGAAGGAAGGAAAGAAGGGATTAAGCTTCTTCCATAGGTCATGAGATTTCCATACCTGGAGTTATAATAATTAATAATAATATTATGATTATCATCATTATTTACATATATTGTGTAGATAGTAGTAGTGGTAGTATCATTATCATTATAGGAATTAGAAGATCAAACAGCTACCAATTTATATAGTTCTTTGAGGTTTACAAAACACT
This sequence comes from Notamacropus eugenii, assembly GCF_028372415.1. NCBI lineage: Eukaryota > Metazoa > Chordata > Mammalia > Diprotodontia > Macropodidae > Notamacropus > Notamacropus eugenii. The sequence continues at coordinate 219,218,459 of NC_092877.1, read as the reverse complement.
TTGCTTTCATTATCTTATTGGATTCTAATCCTGTGGTACACATCATTAACTATTAATTTGGGAGCAGGATTCAAATTCTTATCTTCTTGATTTCATTCTAGCACTCTAGCCACTGAGATACATAATTGCTTTAGTAAAGGCTGGTGGTCACTTGTCTGTTGTATTGTAGAGGGAGAAGAGGTTCTACTCAGGGCTGGATTGTACTAGGTAAAAGTCGATGCTTGTTGAAAAAATTGTTTGAGGAAATTTTAAATTCCCTTGCTTTTAAATTGTATTTAGTCAGATACCATGGCAAATGTTCATAATCCCTGATAGTAGAAGAGACTGAGACTTATAAATCTCTGTGTAGTTCTGAGCTTGGATAGAGCTAAAACTGATCTGGTCCATGCACTATACCCTTCACAAATATGATGAGTCACAAGGAACAGGAGCACAAGTTTGCTGAACAATGGGGATACCAAGTCATGTCGGAAAAAAATGGAGAAAGTTAAAACTTATATAGTGGTGAGCACTTGGAATTAGGCCTGTAAGTGGTTCCTACCCTTCTAGTTATGACAGATGAGGCTAGCCAGTATAAAACATATACATGCATATCTACATGTATGTATATATACACATGTGTACATGTATTCTATGCCTGTTGATTAAATAAAAATAATTCAACAAAATATTATGAAACAGACTTTTGTAATAAACAATTTACTTGTACTTTTTGCATTGATATCATTTCCCAAGAACTATGACTTGCTTCTTTGCCTCCCGTAAAAGAAACCTTCTTTACAACTCTGAAGTACTGTTAAAAACAAACAGATCAAACAATTGTCTGTATCTAACAACATATAACTCTTTTTACATCTACAGATCATCATGTCTCTGCTAAAACAAAGGGGCTAGGCTTCATTGCCACTGGAGTAAATACTGGACATTTCATTGATGAGTGTTCTCTTGGCTATTAGCATTACTTTGGTTTACATTTCTACGATCATTGTCTCCATTCGGGAGTGAGGGTTTCTGACTTCTATATCAGTTACTACAAGTCCTTACAAGTTTCTTTTACTCTTTATTATTTCTTATGACATAGTAAGTTATAGTTAGTCATTCAGTCAAGCATTTATTAAGCATCTACCATATTCTAGGCACTGAGGACACAAAAAAAGAAGCAAAAGTCAGTCTTTATTTTCCAGGAGCTAGTAATTTAATGGGAGACACAAAAAGCAAATGAAATATGAACAAATATGTACAAACAAGAAAAACAGAGGATGAATAAAAAGTAATTAACAGAGGAAAGACATGAGAGGAATTGGGAAAGGCTTCCTATAGCAGGTGGTATTTTACCTGGGACCCTGAAGGTAGCCAGGGAAACCATGAGGCAGAAATGAGAATGGAGGTCATAGAAAAAATGTCAGGAGATAGAGTGCCTTGAAGGACACCAAGGAGGCCAGTGTTTGTAAGTGTGTGTTTGTGAGTGGTGGGGTTTGGAAAAGGCAGTATAGCATAAAAGAAAACTAGAAAGGGAAGTTGGAGGGGGATCTAAGTTATAAAGACCTTTAAAAAAATACTCATACCATTTTTCCATCACCATGCTCCACTTGGAAAGCTTCATTTCACACTGAAGCATTTCAATATTTAAATTACAGTCATTAGCTCTTGGCAAGGGGAAATGACTTTTGAAACCTGGAAAGGAGAATATAGAAACCCTAGAATTATTTTTAAGTCACCTGGGTCCTCTGATGAAGTCTTAAATATTTGCATTTTCTTTTGTTCATATATAAGAGAGGAATTTGGAGACTTTATGAATATACTGACATTAAAAAGAAAAAAATAAAAAAACATGAGTAAGCTAAATTTCACATGCATATTGAGGCTGGTTTGATGGTGCCTCATGGAAGACCTTTGATGGGTGTACAAAAGAAAAGGTAGGTAAAGATAAAAATCAGGTTCCCTTCAGAAACAGACATTTCCTGGATGCCATTTGTACAAACAGTTGACTTAATACCCCAACTCTAAGGACATCTGGACCCACTTTGCCATCTTGGCTCAAGTTAAATGTTTTCTGGCATTATTGTGAATTTAACTAATGAGCAACAGAGTGGACTCCAATGCTAGAAGTTAACAGCTATGTAAAATAAATAGACTATAGTCCATTAGTACCTTAGGCTAACATGTTAGAAAGACCAAACAAATCAAATAATTGGTTACTCAGACAAAAGAATGGGAGTCTATTAAAGAATTTTGTTTTCATGCTGAGAGCTTAAAACCAGCAAGTAGAGTGGACATGTAACACAGGTAGTAAGCCCATTACATCATTTTATTATTTTATAATAGAAAAACATGATATAGATAAAATGAAAGCTCCCACATCTGGGCAAACAGCCTACTGGAAAGTTGCCATAGTGCACAAAAAAGTACTTGAAGCCAGTTAACTTGAATTTGAATTCTACCTCTACAACTTACTAGCTTTGTCATTTTGACCAATTCATTATCCTTCCCTGGACACTAGTTTCCTCTATTGAAAAACTGAAGAATTGGACTAGTTAATTGACTGTTCAGGTCCCTAACAACTCTAAATCCAAAGATTTATAATAAATAATAAAGATACAATAATTTTGAGAGAATTTTTCACTTGCAAGACATGAAGGATTGATTTCTTCAACTGTCTGTGGTGCCTCCTATATATTACTATTACTCCTACTCCTAGTCTATTTACTCAGTAGGTGAGTTCTTTCATGTCTACATCCACAGTATCTCTTGCATTTTCTTTTCTTCATGTTCTTGTGACTTCCACCATAGTTAAGTGATACATACTCTTTCCCTGAAGATATATCTTAAGTATGAGGCAAAGAAAAAGAAAGACATTAGGGGCTGGGAAAGAAACAGCAACAGTTAGTGTTGATAACCACTCTTAAGCCAAGAGGGGTCTGGCTACTTCTTAAACAGGTCTATTCAATGAATGGGCATTACCTCACCCTAAGTGAGTATCTGCATAGAGTTTGGCCTAAAGGGACCTAGGTCTTCCAGTGCATCATGGGTCATCTCCAGTCATCTTGATGAATATCTGGTTACTGGATTCAGATAGCTCTGGAGGAGAAGTGAGGCTGGTGACCTTGCACAGCTCTCCTTCACTCAAAACAAAGTCAAATGAAAGTCATGTCATCATTTTCCTGATGGCATGGTCTTCTTTGGCAATGAAGGATGAGCACAACTATTTTTCCTACTCTTACTAATAGAAATAATTAATACTAGCATGTATTTGCTGTTTTAAGCTTTGAAAAGCAATTTACAAATATTATTTTATCTTATCCTAATAACAACCCTATATGGGTATTATTATCTCTAATTTACATATTAAGAAACTGAGGCAGGGAGAGATTGAGTAACTTTGTCTGTAAGCATGTCCATACAAGTGAGCCATAGCATAGGTTTTACACATCTCTGTCCTTCTCTCTGTCTCTCTCTCTCTTTCTCTCTCTCTCTGAATTTTTCTCTTTCTCTTTCCCCCATTAAAACTTTTTTATGACAGAAAATACTTGCTTCTCTAATACAGAAGATTCTTGCACTCAGAATCTTTCATGTTGGAAATAACTAGATAGGCTAATTCATATTATAACATTAATGACAAAAAAGACTTAATGTCCTATCTGTTCCAGAGGTATTCGTATTAATTAGTGATGGTGACTTTAGAAGTAAGATGAGAAATTCTAGGCATCATGGTAGTGTTGGTTTCATTCACTCCCTAACCTAATCCAGTCTCCAAAGAGTTACCAAAATAAACTTGTTAAAGTAGAAGTCTCACCATATCACTTTACTGTTCAGAAACCTTCCCTGGCTGCTTATTGACTCTAAGATAAAAGACAGACTCCTTAGCCTACTATGCAAGACCTTCTGTAATCTGGCTCTAATTTACCTTTCTAGTCTTATTTTACATTCCAGGAAAACTTTTTAAGACTCAAATGGTAAGTCTTGCCTCTGGACATTTTCACGTTTTTACAAGCATTCTCCCATTACCTGAAGTAGCCTTCTACTCAATATCTGCTTTCCAAAATCTCTATCCTTCTTCAAGGCTCAACCCAGACCCTTCATCCTTCTTGAATTCATCCCCGATCCTTTCAATAGAAAGGAAACTCCTTAAGGACAAAATATGGTTCTTCTCTGTCTTTGTACCAGTAGGGCCTTGCATAAATTCATTGATTTAATTAATTTGAATACAATGATTAAACTAATGCTAATAGAAGTGAAACATCTTCTCAGAGAGCCCATATAGTCATCGAGTCACAGAAGTGAAATCAAACCTAGATCTTTTCATTGGAAGCTCAGTACCCTTTTATGATATCCTGTCTGCCTGCCAGTCTACTGAAAAGTTATAGAGAATTGATTGACCAGTTAGTTCTTTATGAATTCTTCATGACTGATATTGTCTTAATAGGGCAATATCCTTGGGGATTTGTACATTTCACTGGAGAGTAATTCCTGAAATTGTGACATGCAGACAAAATTTTAATCAAGAAAAAAGTATATCAGAAACATTTTAAAATTTACTCATCTTTATTAACATTTTCTTCATCACTTTCCTAAGACTTGGCAGCAAAACAATGAATCAAGCCCTAATTTGCAAGGTTTGCCCATTTCCAAGGTGCAAATGTTCACACTGAAAGTTTAATACTTGGTTAGAAAGGGCTCCCTCACAACCTTGGTTCTTAAGAAGTTTGAAAAGTTCAGTGGTGCAAAGCTTCTGGTTGGGGTGTTTTGGGAAGGGAAAACTAAGTCCTTGATATTCTTCAAAGTATACCGTATAAGTAATATATCTTTCTCTGTGCATTCATCTACGTAGCCTTAGGTGTTGGATTAACTGCAACAGCTTTGTGCTGTTATAGCTCTTGACATTTTATATAAACATGGTTATTAATCATAACATAACAGGATAATAAATAAGATTTAGAGCTGGAACAGGCTTTAAAAGTTACCTAAAACAATCAACTCAGATGTGGTCCAAGAAAGGAAAATAATGGTGCTGCTAGAAATATACTTTAATAATAGTAACCATATCCATACTGTGTAGCATACAAGAAAATGACTAGATTTGGAATCCAAGGAGCTGATTGACCTTGAACAAATCACTTAACTTCTATTTTGGTTTCTTTATCTGCAAAATAATAATAGCACCTTCCTTGTGGTGAAGACAAAATGCAATAACATTTGTAAGGCATTTTGCATGCCTTAAAGCATTATATGAATGCTATGATGTTGATATGATTTTTTTTCACATGTCAATTGAAAGAGTGGTCCTCGAATGTAAGGCATGCTTAATCATTAACTGTTAACCATTACACATTAATTCATTATGAGGCGCTGTGCTAGATGTCAGAGATATAGAAATCCTATGTCTCCGTTGATGGAATAGGTTTATTAAGAACTTTGGTTTTGTAAGTGCCTCTGAAGCTTGCTACTTTGCATCTCCCCAGCATAGTGTCTTTGCGTATAGTAAGTTTTCAAAATGTTTGAAAAACATTTCCTCATCATCCTCACAACAGATATGCTAAAAATTTTGATGGAAAACCCTAATCTTTTTTTTATTTGAATGAGAGATCAGTAACAAGTCCTATCTTTCCTATCCCTCCTTCACCTTAATTTACTCTGATACTGGCCTGAGGGCATGCATGCTGTTGAGTCTCCTATGGATGGCCCTAGAGTGGGGCTGATAGCTAGCAGAAACTGATGAGAGATCAAACTAAGGGTCACATAAGTCTCTTGTCTGGCTTGTATTATAAAGCAGTGATTCTCTATATATAAGGAGAAAAGAAAGTGCTTGAGGATTCTGTTTTATTAACTTTTTTGTTTGTTTGTTTTGATGACCTTTCTTCTTGTTTATTGAAACCGAACTGAAAGAAAGAGATTACTTACATTTTTTTCTTCACTTTACTGTAGAGACTGTGCTAAAAATAAAATGTAGTTTTCTTGTCTTTTTAAAATGTTTAAAAATTGGTTTGAAATGAAATGTTCCAGAACTAGACATCCCACAAAGAGAAAAGCTGGAAATTGCATGGAGAAAAGAGTACTAAGGAATCACCAGTAGACAGTGGTATGTGAAGGCAAGTAGCCAAGTCTGGAGGAAGGAGGTCTTCTTTTAAAAAAAAAAATAATTTATTTATTTTTAGTTTTCAACATTCAGTCCAAAAGATTTTGAGTAAAAAATTTTCTCCCCATCTCTCCCCTCCCCCCACCCTGATATGACATGCATTCTGATTACCCCTCCACCCAGTCTGCCATCCCTTTTATCCTCCCCTCCCCTCCTTCATCACCTTCCCCCTTACTCTCATGTAGGGAAAGATAGATTTCTATTGCCTATATATCTTATTTCCCAATTTCATGAGAAAACGATTTTTAATATTTTTTTAAAACTTAGAGTTACAAATTCTCTCCCTTCTTTCTTCCCCAACCACCCTCATTGATAAGGCAAGCAGTTCAATATAGGTTATACATGTGTAGTTATGCAAAACACTTCCATAATAGGTATGTTGTAAAAGAATATATTTCCCTTTGCTCATTCTATTTTCTCCTTTTCAAAAGTGGTTATTTCTGAATTGCCCCCCCCCCACCTGTCCTCCTTTCTATCATCACACTCCCTCTTTCCTTTCCTCTTACTTTCCTGTAGGGCAAGATACCCAGTTGAGTATGTATGTTATTTCCCTCCTTAAGTCAAATCCACTGAGATTAATGTTTTTTCATTCCATCTCATCACCTTTCTCTTCCCTCTCATTGTGAAATCTTTTTCTTGACTCTTTTATGTGAGATAATTTATCCCATTCAATCTCTTTCTTTCTCCTTCCAATATATTCACTTTCCCTTAATTTATTTTTTAGATATGATCCCTTCATATTCAATTCTCTGTCTGCTCTCTCCCTCTTTCTTTCTCTCTCTCTCTCTCTCTCTCTCTCTCTCTGTCTCTCTCTCTCTCTCTGTCTGTCTCCCTCTCTTTCTCCCTCTCTCCTTCTCTCTTTCCTTCAATTAACCCAATACTGATAAAGGTCTCATGAGTTACAAATATCATCTCTCCATGTAGGAATGTAAACAGTTCAACTTTAATAAGTCCCTTATGATTTCTATTACCTGTTTACCTTTTGATGTTTCTCTTGATTCTTGCATTTGAAAGTCAATTATTCTATTCAGCTCTGGTCTTTTCATTAAAAAATTCTTGAAAGTTCTCTATTTCATTAAATGTCTTTCCCTCCCCCCCCCCCCAAAGTATTATACTTAGTTTTGCTGAGTAGGTGATTCTTGGTTTCAACCTTAGCTCCTCTTATCTCCAGAATATCATATTCCAAGCCCTCTGATCCCTTAGTGTAGAAGCTGCTAGATCTTGTGGCATCTGGATTGTATTTCCATAATATTGGAATTGTTTCTTTCTGTCTGCTTGCAATATTTTCTCCTTTACCTGAGAACTCTGAAATTTTGCTACTATATTCAAAGGAGTTTTCTTTTGGGATCTTTTTCAAGAGGTGATTGGGTATTCTTTCAATTTCTATTTTACCCTCTGATTCTTGAATATCAGGTCAATTTTTCTTGATAATGTCTGGAAAGGTGATTTTTAGGCTCTCATTTTTATTGTGTCTTTCAAGTAGTCTGGTATTTTTTATATTATCTCTCCTAGATCTTCCTTAGGTCAGTAAACCAATGAGATATTTCCAGTGAGATATTGCACATTATCTTCTTTTTTTAAAATTCTTTTTGTTTTGTTTTATGATTTTTTGATTTCTCCTTCTAAGTTTTAAGAAATTATTTTCTTCAGGGAGATTTGGACCTCTTTTTCCATTTGTCCAATTCTGCTTTTTAAGGCATTCTTCTCCTCATTGACTTTTTGAATCTCTTTTGCCATTTGGATTGGACAATTTTTAATGTGTTAATTTCTTCAGAATTTTGGGGAGGCTTTCCTTTAACAAACTGTTGACTTGTTTTTCATGATTTTCTTACATCACTCTCATTTCTCTTCTCAATTTTTCCTCTACTTCTCCTACTTGATTTTTGAAATCATTTTTAGCTCTTCAATGGCCTGTGACCAATTCATATTTTTCTTGGAGACTTTAAATGCAGGAGATTTGACTTTGTTGTCTTCTTCTGGTTATATGTTTTGATCTTCTTTGTCATAAAAGTAAGGTTCAGTAGTCTGAGCTTTTCTACACTGTTTGCTCATCTTTCCAGCCAAATACTTGACTTTTTAACTCTTTGTTTCTTTAACTTTTTTAAAGTCTTCTTCCAGTGGGAGTAGGGGCTGAGTGGATTGTCCCAGGCTTCGGTGGTTTTGTATAAGCTGCTTGACCCCCCAATATCTGTGAGCTGAGAGCTCTGGAAACAGTTGCTGCTGCTACTGTTGCCATCACCTCCTCTTCCACCCTGAGGCTGAGGCTAGAACCCAGTCAGACCTAATCCATCTTTTACCCATGTCCCACAGAGTTTCCCCACTGACCTTCTATGCTGTCTTTGCTGTTTGTGGGTTAAGAGGTCTTGAAACTTCCATAGCTGCCAATGATTCAGTATCCTGAGGTCTGCTTCAGTCCTGTCTTTGCTGGTGCAGTCCATGCAAGACCTCACTCCATTCCTAGTCTTTAATGGTAATTTAAATGTGAAGATCTTTCCTATTCATTAATAAGCCCATGTGACCTGCTTAAATAATATGGAAACCTAAGTCATAGGAAATAGGAATAGGAAAGGTGGAGCAAAACTGAGAGGAAATAAGTGAGAACAGTTAGGGCAGACAGTGAAAGGACACAGGCAAGCAGGCACTGTTAGGCTCATGATGTTTGTTTGTGGGAAGGCCTCAGCAGTGTGTGGGGAGGAAGGTTGGGAATGACTTTGTCCCCACAGTGATAATGTGCATTGGCTACTATGATAGCTTTGGCTTTCTGGTTTTGGGATTTTACTTTCTGGTATCTGAACAAATGTTTTTCTTCTGCCTTCTGTATGGAGGTTCTGTTATAATTTGTGATTCTGAACTATGCTGGCATATTCATAGTCACCCTTGTGCTGTGAATATTAGTTCGATGATATATAGCTGGTGCAAAACACCCTTCCTATCTAACTTCCAGGTTGTCTTGGGCTGGAGATTTGTTGCACTCTGTTATTTTGTGGGTTCTGCAGCTCTAGAATTTCTTTAAAGTCATTTTATACAAGTATTTGGAGGTGTTTGTTTAAGAGCTTAAGTAAGTACCTGCTTTTAATCTGCCTTCTTGGCTCCACCAGAAGGAGGTATTCTCAAACAAGGAACCTTGTTGGAAATTCAATGACTAAAGATTTTCGCTTCAAGAATCTATAATAAAAATCATTGATCAGGTTACTATTTCTATTTTGTTTGATTTATTTGTTTACTAAAACTGTAAAAATATTAACTAAGTGTTTCTAAATAATGAATCATCATCAATAGACTGTGGGGTATACAGTTTAGAAATTTCAACAGGTTTTCTAGGTTAGAGCTGATGAGTTACAGGAAGTAGGAAAATGTACTAAAATGTAACCTAGCCATCTAGGTATCCTTTCATTCATTCATCTTTTTTTCTTTCTAATTGTTTATTTGCCTATTTATTTGCTAGCCAATTTATTTATTTTGGAATAGAGTATCTCATCTCCAAATTTGTGTGATTTTAAGATTATAAAAGTAATAGTAAATTTCATTGCCTGATAAGCTGATTGACTCATATGTAGTCATTATTATTGATGCTGGCTTTAATACAACTCTCAATTACAAAAATAAGTTTTAAAAAACATTGACTTTGTGTGGTGAGAGGCAGGCATAGGGACAAGTTCCGTATATAAGTTGTACATGAATCCCAAAAATGCAATATGCTACTAAAGAAACTGTAAGTTATCAGAGTTGGGATATAAACTCTTCTGACTTCAGTATCAGTACTCTTTTCTTTCTACCCCACGTACTTGTTATGCAAATATCATCAAAATTTTAATACACATGATCTACGGCTCTGATATATTTTGGAAGTGGTCTACTATTGTTTGAGATTCTTAGCCTTCAATTCTTTTACACCTTCTACTTAATCCATATTAATTAAGGAACTACAAGGAAATTAGGCATATTTATGACTGGTTTAATTCTCAAAAGAGTCATCTCAACTTTATAAAAATACCAAAATAGATGAACTTGTAGAAATAGTTTTCAACAAAAATGTTCAAAGTACTGAAAATTATAGGAGCAATAACAAGAACACATTGGTATTTAGCAAAATGAAAATTACACAATAATGATTTAAAATGTAAAAAAAATATGATGGACAAATCAGGTGGCAAGGGAAAGAAGTCAAAAAATGATTTAAAGCTGTTTGTAAAAGAAACAGGAAAAAAACATTGAACTAAATCAAGATATTTTAAGAAAAAAATGTAGGAAAACCATATGTATACCCCTTAAATATGTTATGTTTTTAGGAAAAAACTTATCTTATTAAAAACACTAATTGACACGTCATATATACTTGTCAGAAAGTAGTATGCATATGCATATTTAAGTGTGTGCCTTAATATAGATATTACATAGACATCAGTTATCTATATAATACTTGGCACATATAAATGCATTTAAAATTTATATTGATAATACAATCATATTTATTTTATGTTTGTAGCACCATTCTAAGCTATTAAAATAACTTCAATTATTTAAATTTCTCATTAATATCACCTAATTGACATAATAGACTTTCTTTTGAGGCTAATAAGTGAGGTAAGTAGGGGGAACTAAATCCCAAACCTCTTATACTTTCACTCCAGTTAAATATTTGCAGTCTCCAGCAAGTCTATCAGAGTTCTTTTTGCAATGTCCATAGCCTCAAATTCCAGAAAGTTCTTTAATAAATTGGTCAGGTTTGAACACTGTCTTTTCTTGTGAAAACCTTAGTGCTTTCTACTAAAATGTCTTAGAAAAATATTGTCTCACTCCATAGGCAATCCATAAATTAAAAACCTTCCATATGAACACAATTCTAACATCTTAGCAGGCCTAGGCATTACATTTACTTCCAAATTTATGGCTATACAGTTTTAACAAACATATATAACTTTATCAAGTTTTCATTGGTTAATGTCTATCTTACTGCTTATAAAGGGCTCCCCCACTTCAATGATGATAGAAAAGACAAGAAAAAGGAAACCATGTCTCCCATCTCTGGGGGGAAGTCTAGTCTCTACAGAATTCCAGAACACATGGGGCTCTCCAACACAGAGATTAGGAAGTGACAGTGGATTGGAAATCATATGCTCATTTTTTCAGATGAGAAGCCAAACTGCTTTATTCAGTTACCACTATGCCCAAGAAGTATTGTAAATGGAAGATGATACTGCAAACAGTGGATTGATAAAAATATTTAAGTCTTAGAGATATGGTTTCTCAGGACAGGAGTTTTAGCTGTAATAACATCTACAATTGTTACTTTCTAATATGGAAGAGAAGATTCCCCTAATTAATAGTAGCAGAAATTTAAAAAAAGCTATGGGACAATGTCTGGTTTCCACTTCATTTTTCTTCTTTTTACTACCTTATTCAAATCTTTATGTGTTCTAAAACTCTCACTGGAGTTCATGACAAGTCTCCACCAACAAGTGCTTCTCTTCTTCAACTAGAATCTGGATAAGGCAACTTCTTCATCTCCTATGCATAGGCTTGTTTGGATTGTGGTTGACAAGAAGAACATGTCTCTTCTCCACACAGGTAGCATTTGTTGAGACATGGCAGCCAGCATAGTTCATGTGAGAAAGATGAAGGTCCTAGTGGAATTCAAGATTAAAAAGATGCAACAATGTGAAATCACATGCTTGGTAAGATAACAGAGTAGAAATTTTCTGTAAACCTCTCAGAAAGGGAAAAAAGAATTATGTTCCAAATGTGGAATCTCTGAAGATAAAGTTGCAAGTTGAAGGCTACATGAGGTAAAAATCTCATTAAGTAACATTGTGGAATTTCAATACTTCAAATTCCCACTGAATTTTCTCAATCAATAGTATGTATCTTCTCAGGATGGGCAAAGTCAGCCCAACAAACCTCCAAGACTGGAGGGCCAATCTCTTTGTTTCTCTCCTGAGACTGACTCAATCTGAACTTCCCATTGTCTTAAAAGCAATAACAGATATTGAATCTTATTGACTCCACTAAGAAAAGAGAGAAGGAATTCTCTTCTGGGAATTGAAATTGCAAACAGACTAGAGCAAACCACCAAGGTAGCTGGAGGAAAAGATCTTGTATGCCAAAGGCAAAGTGTACTATAAACCAAGGTGGGATTGATCTTGTGCCTTCCAAACTTCTTCCCTTTTTCCAAGCAGGCATTTGAGCCTGCCAGCCTCCTCTACAGTGCAAGGAGATAGAGAATGTCTAGGTTTGGTGGTATGTCTGTGCAGTAGGAGGAGGAGAAGAAGGCCAAAGACTAAGAAAATTAGAAGTGAGTAATTGAGAGCATAAAAGAATAAAAACGAGATGGAAAGAAAAAAGTATGAAGGAAAAAGCTGGAAGTTAGACTAAAATATTAGCTCTTATGCACATAAACAAAGGAGATAAAGGAAGAAGAAAAAATTGATTGAGGTGCATTTTTTAAAAAATCCAGAATATAATAAACAAGTATCATTCTGTTAAGGAAAATGAACTAAAGTTCTGTGAAGTGTAATCCGGCAAAGAGAGGATTCTGGGAAGGTGGTAGAGGAGGGCAGAAAGTTTTCAGCTCCACAAAAAAAAGACAGAACATCACTGCAAAGGGAATGTAGAGCAGGAACAATAAACAAAAGTCAATAGAAAGCAGTTGTTTTCCTAAAACAACTTGAGAAAACCCCTAGGAAAATTCATGCTCTAGAGGCAGAGGTTTAGCATTAGTGAAGTATAAATACTTCTAGTCCAGTTCTGTAAAATCAACAAACATAAAGGCCTGGAGATAGCTGGAGTGGAAGGCAGCCTCAGCCTTAGAAACTTTCATCTAACTGACTGTGTGTGTGTGTGTGTGTGTGTGTGTGTGTGTGTGTGTGTGTGTGTGCGTGTGTGTGTCTAGGGGAAGAGGTGTTGTGAGAGTACAGTAGGAGTAGATTGAAGGCCCCTCCACTGTTGAGAGAAGCTGTGCTGATCAGGTGTGTCCTGAGCTGGACTGTTCTGTAGGAGAAAAGAAGCTATGCACATACTTGGTGAGTGCTATAGCAGAGGGATGTGGCCTCTGCTGGTTGTGAACACTTGCAGAAGAGCAGAGTCTGGTTTCAGTTCCAGGGCAGAGACAACAGCTGTAGTTTGCATTCACTTAAAGGACCCTAGGGAGCAAGATCATTTGCAAGATAGTGTGGCTGGGTTCCGCATCCAAGGCTTAGGAGTAGAGAGGAGAGCCCAAGTTTAAGCCCCAGGAGATAAAAGCAAGAAGTATCTGAGGATTCACACATCATTCTCTATATCTTAGGAATAGAACTTGATTATACTAATAGTTGCTAAAAATAAAATAAAAATGAGTAAGCAAAGGAGAAAGAAGTCAACCATGAATAGCTATTATGGAGATAGAGAAGATCTGTGTTCATATTCAGGGGAAAATAATGGAGTTTAAAAAGCCATGCCTATTTCAATGAGAAATGACAAATGGCCTCGACCACAAAAAGAATTCTTGAAAGATGTTAAAAAGAATTGTAAAAATCAAATAAGAGAAATCAAGGAAAAGTTAGAAAAAATAAGAGTAATCTAAGAAAATCAAGAAAATTATGAGAAGCCAACAAATTGAAATAGAGAATCACAAACTTAAGGAAGAAAATAATTTCTTGAAAGCTAGAATCACACAAAGGGAAACTAATGCCATTCTAAAATATTAAAACAAATTAAAAGAATGAAAAAAATAGAAATATCTCATCAGAAGAACAAATGATCTGGAAAACAGATTCAGAAGAAATAATTTAATAATAGTCCGATTACCTGAAAATTACTATAAAAAAAAAAGAATCTTATACAAAATTAAAAGAAGTTACGAAGGAAAATTGCCCTGAAATTCTAGAATAAGAAGGCAAAGCAGAAATATAAACAAGTCCACCAATCACCACCTGAAAGAGACCCAAGGAGGAAATCTTAAAGGAATATCATAACCAAGTTTCAAAGCTCTCAGGTTAATGAGAAAATATTAAAAGTAAGAAGGAAAATAAAAAAGAACAATTCCAAAATCATAAAGCTACAAAAAGGATTACACTAAACCTCACAGATACTACATTGAAGGACCATATATCTCAGAATACTATACTTTGTAGAGCAAATGATCCAGGGCTTTGACCAAAGGTAATTTACTCAGCAAAGTTAAATATAATCCCGAATGAAAAAAAAAAATGGAGGTTTAATGAATTGAAAGACTTTCAGATATATATGACAAGTACAACAGAAATTAAGGGAAATTTTGCATGAAACATCCAGGAGAAATATAAGATAAACATGAAAGACCAATTATAAGCCATTCAACAAGGTCAAATGGTTTACTTCTTACACATGAAAATATTGTTAATACTTTTGTTACTGTCATCATTATTTGGGAAGTTTGAATAAATGGCTTGACCTGAGTTAAGTATAATGGGGTGATTCTAAAAAAAATTGTAAGGAGAGGAAATAAAAGGATTAATTATCTCATACAAATGAAGCAAAAAAGAAAAAAAATACTGTTACAACGCTAATGGGGGGAGGGTGAGAAATGGTGGAATCATACTTTCATTGGGAATGGGTTGAAGAAGAAAAACACATATATGTAGAAGGGTATAAAAGGAAATAAGAGGGGAAGGGGTTAGGATGGGGAGACAATATAGGAAAGGGATTCTTGGAGGGGTGTGTTGGTTAAGGAATCTGAGGACAAGGTAGAAGATAGAAATAAAGCAAAGGAGTAAAAAAGGATTGGAACAGAGTGAGAAGAATAATAAGGAAAAATAGGAAAGAGGAAAATAAAAAAATAATTAATTATACCTTAAAATGTAAATAGGATGAATTTACCTATAAATGGAAACTGATATCAGATTAAAAATTTGAATTTAGCAATATGTTGCTTTCAGATAGTGCCACAAAAATGATACTGACAAAGATAAAATAAAGGTCAAGAGAATTTATCATGTTAAAAGAAAAAGCAGGAGGAGTAATCATGATCTCAAAGTTAAATCTAAAATAGATTTAATCAAAAGAGAAAAATAGAGAAGCTATACTATGTGTCAGCAATATTATTCAATGTTGTTTCAGACCATTTAAAACAACTAGATATTATAAACTAAAATATACCTGCCAAAACAGATACAGAAATTATATCAACATAAACATAAAACACTTTTTATACAAATGAAGTCAGTTCTAAATAACTGAAATGATATGTATTGTTCATGGGTAGGTAAAGCTAGTATTAAAAATGACAATGTTACCTAACTAATCTATTTATTTAATGTCATCCTAATTAAATTACTAAAAAAAAATGCCATCATCTTATTGAGTTAGAAAGGTGCATTTTGAAGAAGAAAAGGTCATGTTTCAAAGACACCAGGTAAAAATGATGTGAAAATGATCTAATAGTATCAGACCTTAAACTATACTATAAATTGAGAGCAATCTTGTAGTGGAAAATGGATAATTTTAATATTTTAAATTAAAATGTTTTTGTATAAATAAAAAACTTTTGCAGCCTACAATAGAAGAAATGCAGAAAATTGGAAGGGGAAAATAAATCTTTTAATTCAATTTCTCAAATAGCATGTGATTGGGTTGGGATGTTGCTATGATATAGCAAATAATGAGCTGGCTGATTTCAAAAAAAAAAAAAACAACAAAAAACAACATGTGAAGACCTGTATTTATGAGGGAAAATGTTATCCACATTCAGAGGAAAAGATGGCAGCTGGAAATAAGTCTAATGCAGTCGTACCTATATATGTGGATGAGTGTATATGTGTACATACGCATATGTTTATAGAAATGTATCTGTGTGTATATCCATGCTTAATTGTAGCCTTCTTTAGGGTTATGAAGGGGGAAGGAAAAAGTGGCCAGCAGAGGAGAAAACCTAAAAGGAAGTAAAGAAAAATATAGCTTTTTAGGTCATTATCAACGTTGGCTTTCCTAGTTACTCTTCTCTTGGACTTAGAAGTAATCACACCTATAATAGAGGAATATATTCAGAAACAGCAACCTGGATCCACATTGGTCAAGTTTTAGGGGCAATTCACCCTATCAGCTTTTAGTTTATGTGATTGGTGCTGCACATTATGACAATATATAAATGAATTAAATCTGTTCTTTAAGGAGAACAATTATACCTCTAGGAACTGAAAGTGCAGTAGCACAGAGCTTACCAACAAGATAGTTAGACAAAAAGGATCTTCTGTGCCTAAGGTAAAGTGTACTATCTGAGAAACAAGATAATTATCAAATGTCAGTAAGGAACTTATAAGAAAACCAATCTGGCTATCTTTTAAAAATATAGACAGAATTTTTTCTCATAATAATCAGAAGTATTTGTCAAAAACATTTGATTTTCAGATCTATAAAATCAAATCATTTTCATATTTAGTTTGAAGTACATGTCCATGTGCTTATTAAAAGATCTAGACAATATCACTCATGTTGAGTTTTCTGTAGTATCTAAAGATTGAGATATGAGTATAAGAAATCAAAGGTATACATATTGGCAAAAAGAAACAGAATTATCCCTATTTGTAGATGATGCAGAAATTTTTATGGAAAACCCAAGTGAATTAGCAAAGAAACTAAGATAATAGTTTCAATGAAGCATGTTATAAAACAATACTATTTTTTAGCAATTCTGTAATATTTTTAAAAACTAGGTAAAAAGGAAAGAATAGCAAATGCCTTTAAGAACACATACAAAATGCATAAAATATCTGATGGTCCATATTCTAAGGCACCCTCAAGATATATATATATATATATATATATGTATATATATGTATATATGTATGTATATGTATATATGTATGTATGCATATATATACACACACATATATACATATACATATATACACAATTTCAATATATTCTCCAAAGAAATAATGCATTAAATGCTTGGAGGAATGTTTCTTGTTCATCATTCTACTATTATATATACTGACATAAATGATAATACAACCTAGATAATTTATAAGTTTAGTTATATAACAATCAAGTTACCAAAGTATAGTTTTATATCTAAACTTTAAAAAAAATAATTCAATTGTGGAAAGAAAAATCCTAGAATTTCTGAGAAATAGTGAAAAAAAGTAAGAATGAGGACAGTGAAAATACTTTAAGACCTCAAACTACATTACAAAGCAGCAATCCTCAACACCATCCGATATTGATTAAAAGTGGAGATAGATCATTGGAACAGCTTAGACAAGGGAGAACAGAAAAGAGGAAACATAAGAACTCAGTGTTCAATAAAAATATAAATTACAGGAAAAGAAAAATCTTACCAGAAAGTTGTTGTTTTTTTTTTGTTTTGTTTTTTTGTTGTTTTTTTTTTTAGTGGAAAACTGGAAACAAGCTCAGGAAAAAAAAATATTGATAGTATCTGATACCATCAGTATATTCCAAATTAACATTCAAATTAAATATAAAATAAATGTAAAAATTAACCATCAAAACAATTTTTTTAAAGTTACTTTCCTGAGGTCTACTACACAGGTAGTAGCACCCAAGCTGTTTTTTTTAAAATTTAATTTTATTATTATTATTTTTTAATGTTTTACAATCACTGTCATAAAATTAAGATTTTATCCCCCCCACGCCTACCCCCACTACCCCCCTCCCTCCCCACGACTGCATATAATTCTGTATAGATTCTACATATACTTTCCTATTGAGTACATTTTCACTATAGTCATGCTACGTAGTTGAACTAAAATAAATGGAAGAAATCATATAACAAATCAAAACTTGATATACAAAAACACACACACACACAAACATGATCTACTACATTCTGTGAATGACTTCCATATTTCTTTCTCTGAGTGCATCAAAACAATTTAAAAATGAATGACCATCTTACCCACAGCTAGAACAATAAAACTTTAAATCAGTTTTGGCAGTATTTTCATTTATTGTGACACTCAAATAATGAGCAACATGTTCTTCTCTAATTCTTAACCAAACAAGAAATTGTAGGAATCTCAAAAAGCTAATGCAGATAATTTTATTTGTATGAAATTGAAAAGCTTGTCCATAAAAAAATATGCTTCTATTTTTAAAGAAAAGTTGATTTGGGGGCAAAATGTTCATCAACTATTTCTGTGTCTAATATTCATGAAACATATGTACAATCAGGTATTTTATGCCTTTAATTGTATACCACTGTAAGTTAATACACATAATATTTATAAAAGCAGATAGCACAGTCCCTGGCACATAATAGGTGTTATAAAATGCTATTAGCAATATATGTACAAATATGCATGGCGATACATATACGCATATAATATCTTTACACATATCTATGTGTATATATATATACATTATAAATACATATGTGTATAAATATGCCTTCAAGGAGATATGTAAATATATGTATATATATTTATATAGCATTTCTATACACATGTCTATGTGTACATATATGTATATATCTTTCTGTATGTGTCATACCTATACATATATCTCCATGCATATATCGTATAAATGTATACGAACACACAAACATGCACATTGCATGTTTTGTATTTTCACAAATGCATAAAAGCAATAGCCATTCCCCAGTGGCTATGAGGAGAAATGATATTAACAGTTATCAAAGGAGGAATTTTAAAAATTAACACCAAAGAAATATTCTTCAAATTAACAGTAATAAGAGGTATTGTAGCTAAAAAAGGAAAACTAAGGTTGAGCTCACACTGAGAAAGCTGACAAACATGACAAAAGGCGAAAACAGTTTTAGAGGGTCTATTGGAAATAGATTCACCATGTTCACTCTTGGTGACAGTATAAATTAGTGTAGCTGGTGTAAAAATCAAATGGTACTCATTTGTACAAAACCTTTGCTTTACGCTTTAGTAAAGCATAACAGAAGGAGGTCAAAGAAGGAAATTCTAGAATAGCAAAAGTAGTCCTTATTATGGTAGCAAATCATAAAAAAAAAAAGAAAAATTCATAATGAAAAGAGGTATCAAATAGTGGAAAGATTTAGGTATAAAACTTATACTCACTTTTCAGTGGAGGTTCTCAACTGGATTTTGGGTATTCGCTTGGAATGCCTGTTGGTGAAGATGTTGTTCAAATAAAGGTTGTATGACAGGATCTCCTAGATTCATTCCAAAGTTGAAGTTCTTTTACTGCTTTGCTATGCTGCAGAAGATAAAAAATACATACATACATACATACTTACATACATACATACACATATCAACTATTACTGTGTGTAATACCCAAGACACATACCCATACTTACAAGTATGTATACATATTCCTATATATACTTACCTCTATGTATTACATATGTACATGTGTACACACATATACATATATACAAACATATATATATATAAAACATATATACATACATATTTGGTGTTGTGACAACCCATAGGAAGAGAATGAAAACAGTATAGATTTTTCCTTATTTTATGAATTATAATATGATGTACTTCTGTAAAAATAGTGAAAATGAGATACAAATAATTTTATTTCCAGTAGGACAATATTTAAAACTAATGTGAAATTCATACTAGTGGTTACATTTTTGTATGTAACTATAAAGTAATAATCATGTCTTTGTGAATACTTTTAGAATTTTTATTAGTTTAAAATGTCTATGAAAGATAAGTCATGTTCTCTTTGACTCAAACTAATTTAAATAAATTTGGGTCTCTAGAAGAGTGACTTCAAATAAGAATATAAGAAAAATTTATTTCTTCTCTAAGACATTTTTCTGGCTATTTCTTAAAAGTTAATTGGCATGAAAGCTAACCATAGTGCTATTAAGGTTTTCTTTTCCTATATTCCTTACTATGCCCATATCTGTAATTTTTTCTCTTTAAATTAGCTTCAAATTTAACTTTCCATTATAGGTTTGGTTCCAAAATAAAAAAAAATAATTTTCAAGAAACTATAACTTCAACTCAATGTACAAAACTACGAAATGTATTTGGGAGTATTTATTCAAGATTGAGTCAACTACAATTCTTGTGAAAACTATTTATTATAATTCAAATGGGACATTGGAATTCATGACACTGTATTATATTTAAATGGGTCCCTCTTTAACTCAGTGTCCTTTTTAAAGTATAATATTAAGATACTATACTATGAAGTTATTTTCTTTGTACACATTTATGGTACAGAAAAGAAAAAATTTAGAACTTAGAATCAGAAGACTTGTATTTAAGTTCCTGCTGTGATATTACTTGTGTGGCTATGAAAAATATCATTTTACTGACATGAATTCACTTACCTCATCTAAAAGATGGAAATAATAATTCTTTTACTCCTTATCCTTTGAGGTTGCTGTGAAAAAAAGTGATTTTTAAATCATTAAGCATTGAAATAATGTGAAGTATTATTCTAATTACAAGTGCCCTGATTATCTTCTTTGTCAAAAAGAAAGGAAGAGAGAAAGAGGGAAGGAAAGAAGGAAGGATGCAAGGAAGGAAGAAAGGATGGAAAGAAAGAAGGAAGAATGGAAAGAAGGAAGGGTGGAAGGAAGGATGAAAGGAAGGAAGGAAGGAAGGAAGGAAGGAAGGAAGGAAGGAAGGAAGGAAGGAAGGAAGGAAGGAAGGAAGGAAGGAAGAAAGGAAGGAAGGAACTAAGGAAAACTCTTACAAAAAAGAACTTAGGATCAGCATTTTCACTAATTTTCCATGTAATTCCTAGATCAGAACACAGATAAATCTGAGGTATGTACAAGATGTTTCCTTTCATCCTTACATACATAGCTTTGTCACCTTGCAAAACATCTTTTGTAGTTTATTACCATAGAAAGAGAACATAGACAAGAGATCGGGTACTGCTGTAGGCAGAATGACTTAATTTTTGCAACACAGTTAGAATAGTAATTGAGAGATAATGGCAAGAAGTTTTTAGAGGCAAGAGTCTTATATTTTTCATCTGGGGTCTGATGTATTCTACGATTCATATAATTTGGAGATTAAATTAATCTTATAGGTCATAAATACCATGAAATCAGGTGAAAAGCATAGATCCTGCAAAGGACCCACGTTCAAATCTTTTTCTAACGTTCACCTTCCTGACTTACAGCAAGTCATTTCACCTTCATAGGCCTCCATTTCTTCAGTTGTAAAATGAAGTGATGTTGGAGAATATAGAGCCTGTTCTTCTACTTCTAAATCTATGAGTCATTGACTATGCAAACCTTTCTTTCACAGAAGAGGATTCTGAGGCTCTTTCAGAGCTCTTTAAGTTCTTTAAGAGCTTAAATTATTGAGATGATAGGACCCCAAAACTACAAATTCAAGAGTCTTGGCACTAGACTAAATAGTTTCTAACTATTAGCTCTCCATTAACATTACTGTTGTTTAAATACTGAAGTCATAGCTCAGTCTATTAAAGAAAATAAATGGATCTGACAATGGCAGCAACCCACCTCTTCCCTAGAGTTCCTTTTCTATTGATAAGACACTAAAGGTATTTTCCAAGATAACAAAACTTAAAAGCTATATCAGTGAAATCCGTGGCATGGATAAGATCCTTTGGGTCTGGTTCTATACTGGATTAATAATCTGAAGAGGGAAACACTGAATAAAAGTAGACTTCCTTCAATTTCCATCCTAAAATTAGAGACTTACACACATTTTAATATTAAAAAAAGAAACAGAGGAAGTGAATAGCCATATTCATTTGATATGTGATAGCAGTAATATTGCTTTTAATATTCAGCTTTGTCATTGGAGCATTTATATTGTCTTCTTGTTCTGTCTATTCTAATATAATATTCACAGTGCCTTGAGTAAGATTCTATCCAAAGGGAAATAAACATCTTGGGTTGATTATTATTACTAAGTGTAAAGTAATGAGAGAAAGTCAATAGCAATTTTTTAGGGGTAATTTTTTGAGGCAATTTGGTTTTAATTTTGAGCATAGGAACAAAGGCTCCAGCAGTGTCAGATTAACCAATAAGTTTACTAGGAATATGCCTAAAGGCCACCAACTCCTGTGAAAATGAGGAGATAGTGTGAGCCCTTCCTTTTCTGGAAAGGTTAACTTTTCCATTTGTAGCTCAGTAATTTCAAAGTACAATTATTAGAAATCTAAGAAAAGCTCCAAAGCCTTTTCCTATTTCTATGGTTTTCTGCATTTATGATACCTTTTCTTTTGATTACTCTTAGAGAAGGTCACTGCTAATGTCAGTAGGCTAACATGGCGTCATGGACCTCCTCTCCTTAGCTCACTTGTTTTGTGGTGCTGATAAAGTTTAGACCTTCTAAGAGAAAGGACAAATCCACATGACCCTCCTTTTCACAATAATATCCTAACACAGCTTAAGGACTTACCAATGATTTAACTTTATGTTGCTGTTCAATAAATCCATTCCAGTAGATATAATTTTTAGCTGTATCTGTGATAGTTCACTGACACCCAAATCTTTGGATCAAATTATCTGCAAGTTTCTGAATTCTTCACAGGGAATTCCAAGGAAAGTTTTAATTCAACAATGTTATAGAAATTCTATGCAAAACTAGACCTGTATGATACCATCTTACTTGAGGTTCCTTACAACAGTCATACATTTTGAGAAGAGGCAGATGTAAAAAAAATGCATCCTGGAAATTGATACCTATTTATTGTTCCACCTATTGCATATATTTATTTGACCACCTGAGACCTTAGGTTTGACATTAACAGATTAATGCTTCTTATTAATTTTGGTGACCATGATATGCTTAATTTGCACCCACTGTGTCCACTTGTGGATGGACAAACTGTACTTTAATCTTGTTAAAGATGATTCATGGTAGTGTGGAATCAGCACCTGCTTTGTACCTTAAAATAAGATGACAAATTTTGTTTTGTTTTGTTTTTTTAAGACCTCATTTATGAACAATTCTTGTATATGGCATGGTCCCATATCACTGACCAATTGGAGGACAGGGAAAGGAGATTATGTTATAATGAGATGCCTGTGGACAAAATAAATCTTTTCGATTTCTAAACTTGAAAATAATTTATTTGTGTACTATGGTTGTAGGACATTCTATGTCACTATTCTGTCATTTTTGTATTGTATCATGTACTAGATTTATTTACTGACTGTATATGGAAATATAATTAAAAGTTATAATACATTTTATTCCTCCCACCCCACCCCCCCGCAAAATATGGAAAATACCTATGAACTCAGGATCTTTGAGTAGGGCCTATAAGACAGGGAAGGCACCAAAGAGTCTTAATCTGCCTTTTTTTGGTAACCTTTGGAATTTTTGGAATACTTAGACTATTTTTTTCATTATTAAAGATAAGCATTTTACTTGATCTCTTCTTAGCATATCTCTCTTTTTCCCTCCCTACCACCCCTCTCTTTCTCTCTCTATCTCTTCCTGTCTGTGTGTCTGTATGTCTTTCTTTGCATATCTCTCTTTCTCCTTAAATGCTGATTCTTCTTGCCTACCTCTCTTCTCTTAAAAAAAAGACCCTATCATTTCTCAAAGCTATTTTATCTCCCTCACCTAAAAGTCACTTACATTTGTTGACTCCAGTCCTCTTCTCTCACTCAACAATTTATAATGTGACTTGTGAGCTCATTACAAAATTGAAAGCTCCCCTTATAAAGTTATCAGTGATCTTTTAATTGCTAATTATATTTTATTTATTTTAATTTCATTTAATATTTTATTCTTCCCAAGCTTAAGTAAAAACAATTTTAACATTCATTTCCCCAAAAATTTTGAATTCCAAATTTTCTACCTTCCTCCCCTCCCCCACTAAAAAGGAAGGTAATTTGACACATGTCATCATGGGAAATAAATTTCCATGTAAGTCGTTCTGTGAAAGAAAACAGAAACCAAAACACTCCCAAGAAAATATGGAGAGTAGAGAAAATGTATCTTTGATCTGCATTCAGGCTCTACCAGTTCCTTCTCTCGTGATGGACAGCACTTCTCATCATAAGTCCTACAAAACTTCATTGGATCATTGTATTTCTGAGAAGAGCTAAGTTATTCATTTATTGTAGATCATCAGGCAATATTGCTATTATTGTGTAAAATGTTTTCTTGGTTGTGCTCATTTCATTTTGCATCAGTTAATGTAATTCTTTCCAGATTTTTCCAAGAGCATTCTTCTGCTTTCTTAAAGAACAGTAGTATTCGATCATAGTCATGTACACAATTGATGAGCATCCCCTTAATTTCCAATTCTTTGCCATCACTAAGAGCTGTTGTAAATATTTTTATACACATTGGTCCTTTTCCTTTTTGTTTTTTATCTCTTTGGGATAAAGACCTAGTAGTATTGCTTGGTCAAAGGGTATGCATGGATTTATACCCCTTTGACCATAGTTCCAAATTGTTTTCCAGAATGGTTGAATCATTATACAACTTAATATACTTATATTAGTGCTTTAATTTTCTAAGATCCTCTCCAACATTTGTCATTTTCCTTTTGTCTTACATTAGCCAATCTGACAGGGGTGAGGTAGTAACTCAGAGTTGTTTGTAAATGCATTTCTCTCATCAATATTTATTTAGAGTACTTTATTCATATGTCTATAAATAACTGTCTGAAAATTGTTTATATCCATCGACCATTTATCAATGGAGGAATGTTTCTTATTTCTATAAATATGACTGTTTTCTGGATGTTTGAGAAATGAAATCTTTTTCAGAGAAACTCATTGTAAATTTTTCCATGCAGTAATGATTACCAACTTTGTATTGTCCTCCATCCTATTTTCCTCATTTATCCTATTTTCTCTGTTTATCCTGTCAATTCTTAAAAGCATTTTGATTCTGACTTTTACCTTCCCCAAACTGCCCTCCCCTCTATCAGCTCCACCACCCTCTATTTTTTATCCCCTTCCCCTCCAACTTTCTAGTTTGATAAAATTGATTTCTACACCTGAGTGTGAATATTATTGCCTGTTTGAGCCAATTCCAATGAGAGTAAGGTTCATGTACTCCCCTTCCCACTTCCACCATTTTCCTCTCCACTGTAAAATCTCTTTCAAGTTTCTTTTCTGTCCAAAAATTTATTCCATTTTACCTCTCCCTTTCCCCTCCTCCCAGTGCATTCTTCTTCCTCATTCTTTAATGTAATTTATTTTTATATAATCATACCATCACATTCATCTCATACTTCTGCATTTTGTCTATTTATACTCCATCTAACTGCCCTAATAATTGGAAAAAAATTAGGTGTTATAAAAATAATTTTCTCATAAGAGTTTAACCTTGTGGAATCCCTTATGATTTCATTTTCATGTTTACCTTTTTATACTTCTCTGAATTTTATATTTGAAAGTCAAATATTCTGCTCAGCTCTGGTCTTTTCATTAGGAATGCTTGGAAATCTTTTATTTCATTGAATGTCCATTTTTCCCATGAAGGACTGGGTTCAGTTTTGCCGGGTAGGTTATTCTTGGTTTTAATCCTGGCTTCATTGCTTCTGCAATATTATATTCCAAGTCTTCTACTCCTTTCATGTAGAAGCTGCTAAATCTTGTGTGATCAGAATGTGAATTGTTTCTTTCTGGCTACTTGGAATATTGTCTATTTGACCTGGGAGCTCTGGAATTTGGCTATAATACTCCTGAGAATTTTCATTTTGAGACTGCTTCCAGGTAGATGCATTCAGTTTCTATTTTCCCCTTTTGTTCTAGAATATCAGGGCAATTTTCCTTGATAATTTCCTGAAAGGTGGTGCCTAGCCTCTTATTTTTTTGATCATGTCTTTCAGGTAGTCCAAAAATTCTTTAATCATCTTTCTTGGATCTCTTTTCTAGGTCTATTATTTTTCCAACGAGATATTTCTTTTTTTTCATTCCTTTGATATTGATTATTTCTTGGTGCCTCATAAAGTTTTTAGATTCCACTGGCCAAATTCTAACTTTTAAGGAATTAATTTCTTCAGTGGGCTTTTGTACCTCCTTTTTCCATTTGGCCAGTTCTACTTTTTAAAGAATTTTTCCCTTCAGTGAATTTTTGTATATTTTTTTTCTGTTTGTCCAATTTTACTTTTCAAGGCATTCTTCTCTTCATTGGCTTTTTGTGTTTCTTTTTGCATTTGGTTTATTTTTATTTTTAATGTGTTATTTTCTTCACCATATTTTTGTGATTTCATTTTCATTGTTTCTTTGCATCACTCTCATGTTTGTCCCAACTTTTCTTTTACCTCTCTTGCTTGGTTTTTAAGACTTTTTTTGAGCTTTTCCATGGGCTAAGATCAATTCGTATTTTTCTTGGATGTTCTCAATGCAAGAATTTTGATTTTCTCTGTTCTTCTAAGTGTTTGCTTTGATCTTCCTTGTCACTATAGTATCTTCTTATGGTCAGAATTATTTTTCTGTTGTTTGCTCATTTTCCCGTTAATTTCTTGACTTTTAACTCTATGCTAGAATAGTGTTCTGCTTCACAAGTGAAAGGGTACCATCCTAAACTTCAGGGTTTTTTGCATCTGTTTTCAGAAGTAATTTTGGGAAGCTATAAGTTTTTGGCTTCTCCAAGTTGGCATAATCTAAGGAAAGGTGTGTTTACTTCTCTTCTGTATTGTGCACTAGTTTGTGAGAAACCACAAGCATTCTTTTCAACCCTTGAAATATGACCAGGATTCCTGCTCCTCTGGGGCCACAAGCTCTGCTGTGCTAGTGTCTCTCTTTACACTTGGACTAAGATCCAGGACTGTGACCCAGATCCAAGTACAGGCAATGTAATAGTGTCCTGTCCTTGGTGTCAGCAAAGGGATCCTTGTAATGTCCTTCTGACCCTTTGTTTGATCCCCTTATCAGGTCTGGAAACTGCCAAGGCTACCACTGAGTCATGGATTCATTAACTCCAAGACCTATTTCTGGTTTGCTGGGCGCTGGTCTGTACCAGCATGCCCTGTTCTGGATTGTGCTCCCCTCTCACCCTGCTTCAACAGACCTTTCCTGCTGATCTTCTGTAATGTTAATGAGAGGTAAAGATCTTCCTTACCCATTAGTGGGCCTGCCCATTAACAGAAGCTTGATTTGGAGTAGGCCCACTTCTTTTGTTAGTTTTATAATGAGGCGCTTGTTCTCAAGGATTGTAATGCCTTCTGGCTCTGAAAAGTACACAATACTCTGAGGTGAGGTCTTACTTTGGGGTTTACTCATTGGAGATGTTTGTTTGCCCAGATGAGATTCTGGACAGGTGTTAAGGAGCCCCCAGTTTTGAAAACCTAGATGTGGGTGCTTCTCTTTCAGGTAACTATATATGTATGGTCAGACAAGTGAATCTGTCCGTTGATCTGTGATGTACGTATTGCTTATGGTCAGACAGTTGAAATCTCTGTCTGTTGATCTTTGTTTTTTCATTTGTATTTTCTCTGAAATTCAGGGTACTAACTTTTTCCCCTGAGCTAAGTGAATGATACATGCCTGAATAAAGTGATTGTTGATCCCTCAAAATTTACTTTCTTTTTAGAAATCAGATCTAAGAACCTATACAGCAGGCCCTCCTCTGTATGTCAGGGTCCTTGCTGATATACCTTCTAAGTTATTTTGTCCTGAAAAATTGTTTCACTTCATGTTTGTGTGAGTTCTAACACTCTAGAATTTGTTAAGAGTCATTATTTAAATGTATGTGGAGGAGTTTTGGGGAAAGTTCAGGTGAGTCCCTGTCTTTAATTTGCCATCTTGGTTCTATGTTTTAACTGCTAATTCTGATATTAATTTCTTGGCCACATTCCTTATTTACTCTTCTGTTATATTTGACACTATTGACCATCCCAGCCTCCTAGATGTTCTCTTTTCTCTAAGTTTTCTTGATAATCACTTTTATTTCCTTTATCTTATCACTCTACCATCTTATTGGTAGACTTATTATACTCAATGTATGACTTAACTGTGAATGTATCCCAAAGTTCAATCTGGATTCTCTGGATACACTTTAACCCAGTAATATCACTACTAGGTCTGTTAAGAAAGATGATTAGGAGAAAAGGAAAAGCACTTATATGTTCTAAAATATTTATAACCTCTCTCTTTGTAGTGCCTCAAAACTAGAAACAACAGGAATGCTGGTCAATTAAGGAATGGCTGAACAAGTCCATGATTGCTATGGAAGATATAACTAGACTATAAGAAATTACATCTATGACAGATGTGTTAAATAATGAATAATTAATGATGATAATGAAATAATGAAGCACAAAATGAGCAGAAGCAAAAGAACATTATATGTATTAATAGCAATGCTATTTAGAGAGCAGCTTTGAGGGATTAAGTCATTCTGACTTTTTAAATGACCAAATAAACTAAAAAGGACATAGGAGGGAAGATGATATTTGCATCTTGAGAAAGAAGTGATAAATAGAATGATTATACAAACACACACACAAGTTTGAGCCTAATGGTAGTCATCTCTAGGGTTTGGTGGGGGAGGGGAAAAAGAAAAATAAATTTACATAAATTTATTATATTTAAAAGGAATAGAAAGTTTTACACAATAGATTTGAAGTTTCATGTGCAATCTTTTTTTTATATACTACATTAGGGGAATGATTGTTTTATTCTATAAATTAAAAATGAAATAAATAAAAAATTAAAAAATAATTTATAAATGTTTTGCGAAAGGAATTCCTTGTACATGGAAAATCAGCTACATTAGATTTGAAGTGATGAGACTACTACACATCAAGTAACAGAGGTTCCTTAAAGGAGAAGAAGCTGAGTAAATCATTTCTCTTTGAAATCTAGCTCATGAACAGACATGAGTTATTCCTTTATCCAGAAGCAAGTAGAAATTGCTATCCTTGTGTCACAGACTCTCTTCTGATATGAAGGATCTGGCCACTCTTTAGAGACCTCTGATTTCTCAAATCTGCTTCCCCTAAGCCCATTGCTCATAAAGTAGAACCTGAAATTTACAGTCTTAACATTTACCAACAAACTATTGGGCACATACCCCATAGAATAGCTGCCCCCATTCAAGGTACTCAACGGATCCACAAAGCCTAAAACCATAGTTCGTGATCTCTTATTGCTAGGTTTGTTTTTAGTGATATAGAAAAAAATAATAATAGACCATTTCCCCTATTAACCTGGACCATACTTTCTCATAAATATAGCATATGTAGGAGCACAAATATATATATAGAAATTCATGTGTATTTTTTGCACATGCAAAAGAAAATCTACAGCCAGGGTACACATGAGGAAAGGAGCTTATATTCCTACATATATGGGGAGTCCAAAGTATATTCATGAAAAGACAAACATAAAAGGAATGAATGTGGTCAGCACACATGCTTAAAGGAGCATAACAGTGATGATGATTTGTGATATTATCGTGTTTCTCCTGCTGAATGATTCTCCACACATCTTGCAGTCTCATCTGTCATATTGTTCATATGGATTTAACTTCACCAAATTCTCCTAAGAGGATTATATGACTTAGTCTCCCTTAAAGGAAGAGAGAGTACTGCCATATTCAATCAATTATCTTAAAGCTGATTTGCTTTTTTAATGGTACTGTGCTTTTAGAAAAGATAGAACCTCTTGCTTGGAACTTCTACTTCATTCTCTCATTCTTGGCTATGAGGACTTTCACTCCTGAAAGGGGTTTTGAATCACATCATTATAGTAGTATCTCTTTCTAGATACCTTCCCAAAGTTAGCAATGAGTGGTAATTCCAAGAGCTTGGGTTCACAAAACTTCCAAACAGACCAATTCTATTCACATAATAAAAGATATGGGAAACATTTTCCATCAATTACATAGAGTGCCGAAAGATCTCCATTAAACCAACCCCTGCCAGAGTCCAATAGAATGTCATTTTCTTATAGTGTTATACTATGTGGTTGTTTCACCAAGTAAAGGGATTAAGGAACATCTATCCCTCAAGGTCCATTTTTAACCGTACTAAATTTCTCTTTTATTGGAAGCTCTCTTAAAAACTCTACTTTCTATCTGCGTGCCACTGATTCATTGAGGTTCTCTCCTACTCTCTTCATATGTCATGTGTCCTCACATTCACCAGTAAAGACAAAGGTCTTTAGTAACCACTGAGCACACACATGTGCACACACACACATGTGCACGCACATTATTCTGCATTTATATTTTTCACCTTACATACCTTACCTCCCTTTCCTATTATCTAGGACCTACTCTAGGTATTGAGATTGATCCTCCCATTTAGTCTCAGGGTCAAAAAAAGAGATAGCCATGAACTCTTGTCTTTCCACAACCTCTCTCTCTCTCCTTCTTCCTCTTTTTTCTCCCTCTTGTACTCTCTCTCTCTCTCTCTCTCTCTCTCATATACATACATATCTTGATAGATATCTACACAGATCTATAAATGAACGTAGATATACATTTTTTCGGACAGCATGACTTTGTGTTAGACTATAATGTTCCTGGAAAGATCTCCAAAAGAAGAAAACGATGAGTAGACCTGGATCCTCCCAGTGCAGGCATATATTCCTTAGAGAGAGATGGCAAACTTGTCCTGAATACGAATATTTGAAATACCTTTGTGTTTTCAGTATAGAATACGCTATTTTTGTAATATTTTTGAAGAGTCTCTACTGCTCTCAGAAATTTTATATTACAGTATGAAATCATTAGAAGTTTTTGACCTCTTTGATAGAGGTAGTTCCACCCTGCTCTTGAGGGAGAATATGAGAAAAGAAACAGTTCATTTTCTTCTGTGTAAAAATGAATGGTGTGTTCTTATACACTCAAGGGAAGAATCAAGAAAATATGTGTTTATTGTAAAGGGAATTCCTGCTTATTCCTGCTTCAGGTGTAAGTTAGACTAGATGACCTCAAGCCCTGAGAGTGTGATTCTATTTTTTTAACCATGAAACTATAAAACTTTGTGATATATTTCAAAGCTAGATTTGTTGCCTTTCTTTATTGTATACATATACATATATATGTATGTATGTGTGTGTGTGTATACACACCAAAGAGTATATTGTATGTTTCTAGAGATATAAAGCTGGCCTCAAATCCAATAAAACTTCTGTTTGAGCACCAACAGGGGCATATATTAGCTTGACAAGCCTCATTTAACATTTCAGCACCTTCAGTGCTCTATACAAATCTGTAGGATTGTCAATTGTATATAAGTTGCAATTTTATTGATTATAGAAATTTCCACACTAGGAATTTTTTAAGTCAATGAAATAATAGATTAGTTCCATGTAATGTTAATTAGATCTTCCTTACCCATTAATAGGTCTCAAGTACCTTTTATTAATTACTTTTGAGGCACTGGGTCAGAGAGTCCTACCCTCCAACTCTGAAAAGTGTATATGTACTCCGAGGTAAGGTTTTACTTTGGGGTGTACTTATTGGAAATGTTTGCTTCCCAGATAAGACTCTAGGTAGCTACTGAGGAGCCCCTGAACTTTGAAAACTCACTTACTGGTGCTTCTCTCTCTCTGGTAATTCTGTGTGTATATAATGGTCAGACAGTTGGATCTGTCTGTTGATCTGTGATGTATATATTGCTTGTGGTCAGACAAATGGAAGCCCTGCCTGTTGGTTGATCTGTATTTTATCTGAAGTTCAGAGTGCTGACTTTTGCTCCTGGACTAAGTGAATGATTTATGTGCTTGATTAAAGTGATTGTTGATCCCTCAAGACTTGCTTTCCTCTTAGAAAAGCAAATCTAAGAACCTGTTCATCAGGCCCTCCTGTGTATGTCAGGGTCCTTCCTGATACAGCTCATTTTCTTATATTATCAGTTATATGTT
This sequence comes from Notamacropus eugenii, assembly GCF_028372415.1. Lineage (NCBI taxonomy): Eukaryota > Metazoa > Chordata > Mammalia > Diprotodontia > Macropodidae > Notamacropus > Notamacropus eugenii. The sequence continues at coordinate 219,186,618 of NC_092877.1, read as the reverse complement.
ATGGATACTGATAGAGTATGCTATATCAAATGAAGAAAAATATGAAAGAGGTAAATTTTGATGATCCCACTGTCCTCTGCCTTGGTTAAACCACACTGGGTGCTCTAAATCATTATTGTGGCATCACATTTTAGAAAAGACCAAACTGGATTTAAATATTGGGAAATCATGCTATGTGTGGTCATGAGAAAAGAGGATTTAGCAGGCACAGAATACTTCTATCCAAATATTTGAAAGGTGATATTAAGGACTCTTAAGCTATCTTCTGAACTTGTCTTTTTCAGGTGCCATATTTTCTAGAAATAATGAACCCAAAGCATGCAGGAGGTCAAAGTGTCAAGGACAAAGCCCCTCACCTGAGCTGACATAATGAGTTGTTTTTATCCCAATCTGTATTCCTTATGAGTCCTTAGTCATCAAGACAGATGTGAAATAGTCTGCATTAGTATTGTGAAATTGGTTCTCCATGCAGATAAGCACATCCTCCTATCTTCTTGTCTAGCAATTCCCTAGGGACTAGAATGGCACTTTTATGCCATAATTTTGCTTCTCCCCTTCAGGAGAAGTTTTTGTCCTTTTCTTACCTTTAGTCCACCTTTCCTCCTCCTATGTCATGTCTGGTGTTTTTTCTACATTTGTCTTGCAAATGCAAAAATGCAAACTTCTGAATGGATTGTGAACCTCTGTCTTTGTGTTCCACATGCATGTTCACTTCTCATGTAACAGACCTACTTTTTCACAAAAATTTCATAAAGTTGAGATTTCCTATTGATAATTCTTACAAAGAAAAATGATTAAACAGTCTGACCACAGAAGGTAACTATTAGGAGAAATGGATGGATATTGCAGACATGTAAATTTTGATATAGCATCATGATATTTTAGATTTAGAAACAGATGGTGTCTTAGAGGTCATCAAATATCTTTATTTTTTCAGATGATAATAGAGGATAAATGAGGTTCTCAAGGACACACAGAGAGTAAGTGGCAGAGCTAGAATTCACACTGAGATTCTCTAAGTCCAGTGCCTTCTCTTTCCCAGTATACCATGTTTCCTTTTCTTGATGCAAAGATAATGATCCTAGGAATGAGAAGTACTTCAAAATACAATGGTACTTAGAGCATGCATGGATTCCCCCATCTAAAGATATTCAAGCAAAGGATCAAAGGACATCTGTTGGATATTTTGGATGAAGGATTCTTGTTCTAAAAATATTTGGACTAATTGACCTTTGCCATCAATTTTAACAGAGAATAAGTGATAAACATGAATATCTATTTCAGTACCAAAGCTGAACATATTATCTTTCCCCTTCAAATGCTCCTTTGCTTTTTAAGTCTCCTATTACTGTACTTCTATTACTAGTACTGTACTATCCTCCTCACAGTCACTCAGACTGACAACCTGAATGTTTTCCTTGACTTTTCACTGTTATCCTCCTGCCTGTATCTTATCTGTTGTCAATTCCTGTTCATTCTACTTTACTATCATCTCATATACATGAACACCCTTCTCTTCTCTGACAATGCCCTTAACCTGTTGCAAACACTTGCTATTTCATACCTGGACTAATGTAAAGTAATGAGCATGTTGGTCTAACTGGTTCAACTCTTTCCACTGCAATCCATCATTCACTCAGCTGTCAAACTGATCTCCAAAGTGCCATTGTGACCATATTACCTCTCTATTTAGTAAGGTCCAGTGGCTTCTTTGGCTTTTCTGGCTTTTATCATTTCTGTCTATCTTTTTGCTTTTCTCTTTCTTCAGGACACAGATAAATTTCTTCTTCTAAAAGCAGCCTTTCATAATCCTTAATTTTAGTGTTATCACCACCCACCCACATACACACAACAAATACATACATACTTATATCTAAATATGTGTGTGTGGTTTTTATGCAGTTATTTGTATGTTGTCATTCCCATTGGACCATCAACTCCTTGAGAATAAGGCTGTTTTTGTCTTTATTTGTATCCCCAATACTTAGTGAAATTCCTAGAACATAATATATCATTTTAACATATTCTTGTTGACTGAATTATAAGTTCATCTTATAGATATTGACTTCACTTGATCTGACCATAGACCTCCTAGAAGTGAGTCAGTAGTCACAGTCTGAAAAAAAAATAATAACCCAGTGGCCAAACTGGTAATGAACCTCTCCAAAATTAGGTTGGCTGTTACTTAGACAAAACCCATAAAGTACATCCCCAAGTTCTTATGCACAACCTTTCTAGTTAGATTGGTTTAGCCAGACCTTGTGCTTTGGTAGTTTAGGTGTCAAGAACCCTGTTTCATATTCACACCTCACTGAGGCATCAGAAGATTTTAGTGAAAACATAAGTATTCATATACATACATATGTGTGTATATATATATATATATATATATATATATATATATATATATATATATATATATATATATATACCTATGCGTATATACACATATATTCATATTTTATATGCATATTCAGGGAAGACATCCAGTCCCAGCGACCTCCCCATAAACAGTTTTTTTTTGAAATACGCAAATGAGGAGCCAGTTTATAATTTGAATCCATTTGAAATCATTGCCTGCTTCTTACTATTATAATGTGCCACTAAGAACCAGATGTTGCAAATAGTAATATACCACTATTTTTTTAATTTATAGGAGATTTGAGGGATGCTAGACTAGTGAAATAAAAATCTAAACTCTGAGACTTTCATGTGCAGGTGTGTTTGCAGGCTCTCTGCTCAATATTATTCTGATAATCAAATCCCTTAACTGGTGGACATTGCCATATTGAATAATATCAGTCCAGGAAGTACTGCTTCCAAATGTGTATATCTTCATAACAACGAACAATGAAAAATTGCTCTGGAACAGTTTTTTTTTTTTTAACTTGACCTCTGACCTCTGAAAAACTGCTGAGATCTGCAAGAAAAATATAACTTAACAAGTGCTAGTAATACCAACTTAAGATGCTTGCGCAAAACCCAAGTTTACTAACCCAACAAATTCCCCCCCAAAAAAAAACTTAAAGAGATATAAGTTGTTTTGTAATCTGTCCAAAGTATTTTCCCATTATCATTTATATTATATTATAGTTTATCATTATGTTGTGGACCTTATTTCATTAAAGGTGCTCAAAATGGTCCTTAGAGATACATAATTTGAGCACTTTTTTTCTCCATTTTATAAACAAAGACATAAAAACTGACCGACTCATTCCTGGTTACACAGCTAGTAAGTGTTGGAGCTAAAATTGAAGTACAAGATGTCTGATTCTAAAGGCTTCTTTCCCATAAGACCAGAGCAGCCTACTATATCCTCACTTTCATATGTTCTTATTATTGATAAAAGTATAATGCAGCAAATGATAAGATAAAAAGGCTATTAAATCAATTTGAATTTTCTTCCCTTAGTCAAGCACAGGCATGGCAAGAGCAAAGCTTTTTTTTGCAGCTGAAGTTAAAAGTAACAGTAGTGAGAATTACAGATCAGAAAAAGAAGGAAACTGTACGGTGGTATGCTAACTACTGGTATATGATACCTTCCACTTTCGGAGAGCTCCAATTGTTACGAAATTTTTCATGGTATTGAACCTATTTAAACTGCCATATGTCTTTCTGTTACCCCTTGAGCTGATTGCAATTTTAATTCTAATTTTGTGGTATAACATAGATCAAAGTTGAATGATATAACCAGGAGAATGTAGTTGTTTAAACAATAGGCTACTGTGTCAGTGAACAAGAAACTGAGAACTTATCGTTGAAAGTACTATAAAATATTCTAAATCCAATCCAACCCAAACTTCTTCTATTAATACCAGGGTTCATTTTGACCTCTGCATGGAGCAGCAGTTTATAAATAATTGTAATGGGCTTGGAATGAGTTGTGGGATCCATGCAACTTTGGTTGCTTCATTGAATTTTATTTCCTTCATAATGTCATGATACAATAGACAGTATTTTATGATGATTGATCTCTATTGAATTGCCTAGTGATTAAGTAAAAAATATATTTTGTGTTTTATTTTGTTTTTGTTTTCTTGTAGATTGGGGGCTGATCTATAAGAAATCTGATTTGATAAAACCCTACTCATTAAATCCCTATGCTAAATCAGGGGATTTTAACCTTGTTTGCGTGTTGTAGATCCCTTTAGCAGTCTAGTGAAAATTATGGATCCCTTTTCAAAATACAGGATATTTTAAAAAAAGAAACCAATTATACTGAAACAGAGTCAACTACATGAGTTTTTATGTATTTACAGACCCTAGATTAAGAACTTCCTGGACGTAAGTAATAAGTTTTGGTATGAGGGGTTTGAAAATAGTGAAGGAAGGATCAAAGATATTCTAGTTCTTTCAGAGCTAGAGACCATGGCATTATTGAAAAAAATGCTATCTGATGTTGCAAAAAGTGCACAAATACATATACGTATGTACTGGCAGTTTTTCAGTTTTTGTTATTGAACTCCATCTTGCAATTGGTCAGCAGAAGTAAAAATAATGGGAATCACAGAAGGAAGTTAAAACACTATTTAGAGTTTAGAGCAATATTTCCATTGGCTTCTGATAACCTTTAGGGTATCCCCAACACTTACCACAGTGCCTGGCACATAATAGGCACATACTTAATGTTTATTGACTAGTAAATAAGGAGAAAGGTTGGGCATAATCTAATTTATGATTTAGATTAGAGAAGATCAGATTTCAAAGAGTTCAGAAAAAGTAAAGATAGGATCCTATAACTTAATATTCTAGAAAAAATTTCATTTCAGAAGGAAATAAAGTCATTCTAATAACAAATAGTTTGGTTATTTATGGTTACTTATCAGTGGGAAAATTTTAGGCTAAAATGAGTGTTATTAATGAACAGAGACTTTATCCACAATATAGATTTTATTTTGTATCATTTTAAAGTTTTGTTAATCTTTACTAACAAAACCATCACAACAAATGTACATTGGTGGGGGCGGAGCCAAGATGGCAGAGTGAAAGCAACGACTCACCTAAGCTCCTGGAGAAACTCCTCTGGGTATCTCTGAAAGGAGAATCTGACCAGACTTTGGAGGTGTAAAATCCAGTGGGTGACAGACTTTGACAGATTCAGAGGCCAGGTTGGACTGGAAGGTCCACGGGAAGGATCTGTTCCGTGGGGGTAAGCCCCCAGCGCTCAGCGCAGCGCGGTCAGTGCAGCAGGGCGGAAGGGACCTGAGAAGCCCGAGAGTGGCGGGCAAAACCAGCGGAGCAGGAGACAGGCCAAACCGAGCCGGTGAGAGCTGCTGAGAGCCAGATATCAGCGCAGCAGCCCTTGAAACCTTCAGCCTGAAGACTAAACTTCGGTAAGTCACCTACTTGAACTTCCAGGAGCTAGGATGGCAGAGTGATCAGTAAATGCTCTCTCCTCCCCACTGACGACCATGAAAGAACCATAAAATTCTTCCCCAGATAAATCCTGGATCAGCAGGAACAGCAGAAGGGGGCAAATAGTCTCATAACACCAGAGGCTAGAAAAATAGCAAAGGGGGATTCTTCCTACTATGGAGGAGGCAATCTGGAAGGACAGACGACATAGGGCAGAGAAAATTCGGACTGAGACCCAGGCAAGCCTCAGAGCCAGGAGACAAGCCCCAGGAGGGGCAGGAACACGCATTAGCTTCTAGGCGTGCCCCAGCCCTCCAGGGGAAAAGGGAAGACAATAGGGAAGCTGGGATCACCATCCCCTGACCTTGCCTTTGCCTCAGGTCAGCTGAGGAGATCTCCTGAGACCAGACCACCCCTTCCACACACCTAACAAGCTAACGCCAGGGTTGATCTGGGAAACAAAAAAAAAGCCTGCTTTTAGCCTAGACACACATCAGCTCAACTTAAAGATCTATACCTTCTGACTGAAAGAACCAGAAGCTACAACACTCAGCCAACATCATGAATTGGAAAAAGCAGACGAAAAGTGAAAAAACCATAGAATCTTTCTATGGGGATAAGGACCAAAACACAAACATCAAAGAGGTCAGAGCTGAGACTGTACTTCCATCTGAAACCTCAGATGGGACTATGAATTTCTCGCAAGAACAACTAGATTACCTGGAACATCTGAAGAAGGATATAAAAGAAAAACTGGCCAATGATTTTAAAATTATAAAAAAAGAATTCACTGATGAGAACATCACTCTGAAAAGGAAAATTGAACAAATGGAAAAGGAAGTTCAAAAATTAACTGGAGAGAATAATTCCCTAAAAGGAAGAGTTAATCAAACGGAAAAGGAAACCCAAAACCTAATTGGGAAAATTGATCAGATGGAAACGGAAACCCAAAACCTAACTGGGAAAACTGGTCAAATGGAAAAAGAAGTACAAAAATTAAATGGAGAAAATAGCTCCTTAAAGGGAAAAATTGGTCAGATGGAAAAGGAGATGCAAAAGCTAACTGAAGAAAACAATACGATGAAGATTAGAATTGGGCAAGTAGAAACTAATGACTCAATGAGGCAACAAGAATCAGTCAAACAAAATCTAAAGAATGAAAAGATAGAAGAAAATGTAAAATATTTAATTGGAAAAACAACTGACCTGGAAAATAGATCCAGGAGAGAAAATTTAAGAATTATTGGCCTGCCAGAAACCCATGATGAAGAAAAGAGTCTGGACAATATCTTCCAGGAAATCATCAAGGAAAACTGCCCAGAAATACTAGACTCAGAGGGCTAAATAGTTATCAAAAGAATCCACCGTTCCTCTCCCTAAAGGGATCCCAAACTCAAAACCCCAAGAAATACAGTTGCCAAATTCCAGAGCTATCAAGTGAAGGAGAAAATACTACAAGTAGCTAGAAAGAAACAATTCAAATATCAAGGACACACAGTCCGGATCACACAGGACCTTGCAGCTTCTACATTAAAAGATCGAAAGAATTGGAACCCAATATTCAGTAAGGCAAAGGAGTTGGGACTTCCACCAAGGATCAACTACCCAGCAAAGTTCAGCATAACATTTCAGGCAAGGAGAAAGTCATTCAACGAAATAAGGGATTTCCAGAGCTTCCTGACCAACACACCAGAACTCAATAGACAATTTGATCTTCAAATGCAGGTCTCCAGAGAATCATAAAAAGGTAAACAGAGGGGAAAAAACAAAAACAAAGACTTGCTACTCAATTAGGGAAAACTGTTTACCTCCCTATAAGGGAAGATGATACCTGTTAATCTTGAGAACTGTGCAGCTATTATGATAAAAGGGATATATGTAGAGGGAATGGGCATAAAGTAAATGATGTCATGTCAAAAATATGATTTAAGTATGAGAAGGGATTGTAATAGGAGGTATGAAAAGGGGGAAGCAGAAAATGGCAAATTATATCACAGGAAGAAGTACAAAACTATAGTAGAGGGAAGGAGGGGAGGGAGATGAGCATTGTTTGAGAGGTACTCTCATCTGATTTGTTCAAAGGAGGGAACAATAATCTTAAGTAGATAATCCTAACTAGCTCTATAGGTAGTAGGAGGGGAAGGGGGAAGAAAGGGGAGGGTGGCTAAAAGGGAGGAAAGAAGCAATAAGAGTAAAGGGGAGTAAAAGGGAGGGGGGCTAAAAGAAGGAGGGGAAGGCTGCAGGAGTAGGGGAAGAAAAGTGAATACTATTGAGGAGGGGAAGGGAGATGGGAGAGCTAAAAGCACAAATGGTGGGAAAGAGGTTGGAGGGAAATACACAGATTGTAATCATAACTATGAATGTGAATGGAATGAACTCTCCCATAAAACGGAGACGTATAGCAGAATGGATTAAAAGCCATAATCCAACAATATGCTGCTTACAAGAAACACATTTCAAACGGGGGGATACACATATGATAAAGGTCAAAGGATGGAGCAGAATATACTGTGCTTCAGCTCATGTAAGAAAGGCAGTAGTAGCAATCCTAATCTCAGACAAAGCAAAAGCAGAAATAGATCTAATCAAAAGGGATAAGGATGGAAACTATATCCTGCTAAAAGGCACCATAGACAATGAAGCAATATCATTACTAAACATGTATGCTCCAAGTGGTATAGCATCCAGATTCTTAGAGGAGAGGTTGGGGGAGTTGAAGGAAGAAATTGATAGCAAAACTATACTAGTGGGGGACCTCAACCTCCCCCTCTCTGAACTCGATAAATCCAACCTCAAAATAAACAAGAAGGTTTAGGTAAGGAGGTAAATAACACTCTGGAGAAGGTAGATATGATAGATCTTTGGAGAAAATTAAATGGGAATAGAAAGGAATATACCTTTTTCTCAGCGGTACATGGAACATTTACAAAAATTGACCATGTACTAGGACATAAAAATCTCACAATCCAGTGCAGAAAGGTAGAGATAATCAATGCATCCTTTTCAGATCATAATGCATTAAAAATTACATGTAATAAAAGGCCATGGAAAGAGAAACCAAAAATCAATTGGAAACTAAATAATCTAATTCTAAAGAAGGGTTGGGTAAAAGAAGAAATCATAGAAACAATCAACAATTTCATTCAAGAGAATGACAATAGTGAGACAACAAACCAAAACTTATGGGATACTGCAAAAGCAGTTATTAGGGGAAGTTTTATATCTTTGAATGCTTACATAAATAAAATAGAGAAAGAGGAGATCAATGACTTAGGCTTGCAGTTGAAAAAGCTAGAAAAAGAACAAATTGAAAATCCCCAAATAAATACCAAATTAGAAATACTGAAAACCAAAGGAGAGATTAATAAAATTGAAATTAAGAAAATTATTGAATTAATAAATAAAACCAATAGTTGGTTTTATGAAAAAACTAATAAAATTGATAAACCTTTGGTCAATCTGATTAAAAAAAAGGAAGAAGAAAATCAAATTACTAATATTAAAAATGAAAGGGGTGAACTCATCTCCAATGAGGAGGAAATTAAAACAATAATTAGAAACTACTTTGCCCAACTTTATGCTCACAAATTCGATAATCTAAATGAGATGGATGAATATTTAAAAAAATACAAATTGCCCAGATTAACAGAAGAGGAAGTTGAATACTTAAACAACCCCATCTCAGAAAAAGAAATTGAACAAGCCATCAATGAACTCCCTAGGAAAAAATCTCCAGGGCCAGATGGATTCACAAGTGATTTCTATCAAACATTTAAAGAACAGTTAATTCCAATTCTACATACACTATTTTTGAAAATTGGGGAAGAAGGAGTCCTCCCAAATTCTTTCTATGATACAAATATGGTTTTGATACCCAAACCAGGAAGAGACAAAACAGAGAAAGAAAATTATAGACCAATTTCCCTAATGAATATAGATGCAAAAATTTTAAATAAGATTTTAGCAAAACGAATACAGCATCTTATCACGAGATTAATACATTATGATCAGGTAGGATTCATACCAGGACTACAGGGCTGGTTCAATATTAGGAAAACTATTAGCATTATTGATCACATCAACAGCAAAGCTAACAAAAACCACATGATTGTCTCAATAGATGCAGAAAAAGCTTTTGACAAAATACAACACCCATTCCTACTAAAAACACTGGAGAACGTAGGAATAAAGGGAACTTTCCATAAAATAATAAGCAGTATCTATCTAAAACCTTCAGCAAGCATTATATGCAATGGGGAAAAGCTAGATGCATTCCCAATAAGATCAGGGGTGAAACAAGGTTGTCCATTATCACCACTATTATTCATTATGGTACTAGAAATGTTAGCTGTAGCAATTAGACAAGATAAAGATATTCAAGGAATAAGAATAGCCAAAGAAGAAACTAAGTTATCACTCTTTGCAGATGATATGATGATTTACCTAGAGAATCCCAGAGATTCAAGTACAAAATTACTTGAATTAATAAACAACTTTGGCAAAGTTGCAGGGTACAAAATAAACCCACACAAATCTTCTGCGTTCCTATGTATTAGCAACAAAGTCCAACAGTAAGAGATAGAAAGAGAAATCCCATTTAAAGCTAGGGTAGACAGTATAAAATACTTTGGAGTCTACCTGCCAAAACAAACCCAGGGATTATATGAACACAATTACAAGACACTTTTTGCACAAATAAAATCAGATTTAAGTAAGTGGAAAAACATTAGTTGCTCATGGGTAGGCCGTGCTAATATAATAAAAATGACAATTCTACCTAAATTAATATACTTATTTAGTGCCATACCATTTAAACTATCAATTACTTTCTAGAGCTGGATAAAATAATATCAAAATTCATTTGGAAAAACAAAAGGTCCAGAATATCAAAGGGACTAATGAAAAGAAATGCTTGGGAAGGTGGCCTAGTGCTACCAGACCTCAAACTGTACTATAAAGCAGCAATTATCAAAACCACTTGGTATTGGCTAAGAAACAGAGAGGTAGACAAGTGGAATAGACTTGGCACTCAAGATGCAGTAGGCAAGGAATATAGCAACCTTCTGTTTGATAAACCCAAGGACCCCAGCTTCTGGGATAAGAACTCATTGTTTGACAAAAATTGCTGGGAAAACTGGATAACAGTGTGGCGGAAATTAGTCATAGACCCATACCTGACACCGTACACAAGAATAAAGTCCAAATGGGTACATGATTTAGGTATAAAGATTGATACCATGAATAAACTGGAGAAGCAAGGAATAGTGTATTTATCAGATCTATGGAGAAGGGAAGAATTCTTTAATAAAGGAGAGATAGAAAGCATTGTGAAATGCAAAATGGATAACTATGATTACATTAAACTGAGAAGTTTTTGCACAACCAAACCCAATACAACCAAAATCCAGAGGGATGTAGTAAATTGGGAAAGAATTTTTACAGCTAAGCTCGGGGATAAAGGCCTCATTTCTAGAATATATAGAGAACTGACCAAAATGTATAATCATACAAGTCATTCCCCAATTGATAAATGGTCAAAGGATATGAACAGGCAATTTTCAGAGGAAGAAATTAAAGCTATCTATAATCATATGAAAAAATGCTCTAAATCACTATTGATTAGAGAGATGCAAATCAAAACAACTCTGAGGTACCACATCACACCTATAAGATTGGCAAACATGACAGAACAAGAAAATGATATTTGCTGGAGAGGATGTGGGAGAGTTGGAACACTCATTCATTGTTGGTGGACCTGCGAGCGCATCCAACCATTCTGGAGAGCAATTGGGAACTATGCCCAAAGGGCTACAAAAATGTGCATACCCTTTGACCCAGCAATATCGCTACTAGGACTATATCCCCAAGAGATCATAAAAATGGGAAAGGGTCCCACATGTACAAAAATTTTTATAGCAGCACTCTATGTAGTTGCCAAAAACTGGACATCAAGGGGATGTCCTTCAGTTGGGGAATGGCTGAATAAATTATGCTATATGAATGTAATGGAGTACTATTGTGCCATAAGAAATGATGAACAAGAAGACTTCAGAGAGACCTGGAAGGACTTATATGACCTGATGCTGAGTGAAAGGAGCAGAACCAGGAGAACTTTGTGCACAGCAACGACCGCAGTGTGTGAGAGTTTTTTCTGGTAGACTTGGATTTTTGTAATAACGCAAAAACTTCTTATAAAAAAAAAAAATCCCAAAGGTGGTTCTCAAGGCAAAATGCCTTCCACACTCAGAGAAAGAAATATGGAAGTCACTCACAAAATGTAGCAGATCATGTTTGTGTATGTGTATGTGTTTGTGTATCATGTTCTGATTTGTTATACGATTTCTTTCATTTATTTTAGTCTGACTACATAGCATGACTATAGTGAAAATATACTCATTAGGAAAGTATATGTAGAATCTATACAGAATTGTATGCAGTCGTGGGGAGGGAGGGGGGTAGTGGAGGGTAGATGGGGGGGATAAAATCTCAATTGTATGGCAGTGATTGTTAAACATTAAAAAATAAAAAAAAAATGTACATTGGCAAGCAAAATGCAATCCTACATTGGCCACGTCTGACAATGGAAGTCTCATTCTGCATCTTGAATCCAATATCTCTCTTTTAGAAGACAGAATAGATCATGTTTGGTCTCTAACCACAGTTGCAGCGATCAGATTGTTTAAATATTTCAAAATTGATTTTACTCATAATGATTTTATTACATTAATTATTCACCTGTTTGTGTTCACTTCATTCTATATTAGTTTGTTAAAGTCTTCCCAGGTTTCTTTGAACCCACTTTTTTTTCATTTCTTAAAGCACATTCATATACCACAATTTGGTTAACTGTTCCTTAATTGACAGGTACCTCCTTAGTATCCAGGTCTTTACCCCTAGAAAGAGATGCTAAAATATTTTTATACCAATGGATATTTTTCTTCTTTCTATGATCTCTTTGGGATATAAAATTATGTTGTGGCTCACAGACTACACGTAGTTTATAAATTTCAGAGGCATAATTTCAAATTGTTCCCCACAATGCTTGTATCAACTTACAAATCCACAAACAGTTCATTGATATTCTTGTTTTCCCACAGTCCATGCAAAGATGGTTAATTTTTAAACTTTTTTTGTTTTTAAATTTTGAGTTCCAGATAATTCCTTCCCTACCCCATCCACTAAAAGGGCAAAATGTATTCTATCAATTATACATATGAAATCATTCAAGACACTCTATATTAGCCACATCACCAAAAAAGTGAACAAAATGAAGAAAGTGAGAAAATTATACATTAGTTTGCACTCAGAGGTCATCAGTTCTCTCTCTGGAAGTGGAAAACATTTTTGTCGTAATCCTTTGGAATTATTTTGGCTCATTATATAGATCAGAATAGCCAAGTTTCTCACAGTTGCTCATCTTTACAAGAGTGCTAATATGAACACAGAATGAAGCAGACTCTTTTCTCCTGTGTTATGTTTTGTTTTATTTTCTCATGGTTGCTCCCATTCATTTTACTTCTTCTATGTGACATAACTAATGTGAAAATGCTTTTAATAAGAATGTCCGTGTAGAACCCATATAAGATTGCCTGTCACCCAGGGGATGGAGGAGAGAGGGAGAGGGAGAAATTTTAAGACTTATGAAAGTGATTGTTGAAAACGGAAAATAAATAAATAAATTTAAAATCAATAAATGAAAAACCTTAAAAAAAAGAGTCTTGTTATGGTGCACAAAATTTTCTTCCTTCACTTTTTCTTATGGGAAATTGTCAAAATTTGGGTAGCCAGAGAAGTTCATTGGTACTCATCATCAATTTCATGACAACGTTTTCCCGGGTTCTGGATAATGGATTATGCTCTCAAACTTCTCTGGTAACCAATGGAGTGAAGAGAGGTTCTGTGCTTGCATCCCTGGTTTTTAACATGATGTTTTCAGCAATTTTGTTAGACACCTTCAATGAGAACATACATGGCATCAAGGTCAGCTACCACCCTGGTAATAAATTAATTAATTTGAAAAGGCTACAAGCCAAGATCCAAGTAGAGGGAGAGTTGGTGCATGATATTTTGTTTGCAGATGATCATGCACTCAATGCAGCTGCTGAAGCTGAGATGCCACAAAGTATGGATTGATATTTTTTGTTTCTTGTGCTAATTTTGGCCTAATAATTAACACCAAAAAAATAGATGTTCTACCAGTCAGGTCCAACCATCATACACAAAATCACTAGCTTCAGCAAATGGAGAAGTTTTAAATACTGTGGATAAGTTCACTCACCATGGCAGTATACTTTCCAGGGATGTACACATTGGTGATTGTTTACAAAACTAAAAATTCTGACATCACTGGAAAACTTTGACAGTATACAAGCACCATGCCAGAAAACTGAATTGCTTCCATTTGAATTCTCTTAGGAATATTCTGAAGATCCCCTGACAGGATAAGGTACTAGACACTAAAGTCCTTTTTTGAGCTAAACTTCCAAGGATTCAAATTCTACTGCAGGAAGCACAGCTCTGATTGGACTAGATATGTTGTTCAAATGCCAAAAGAACATTTACCTTAAAGACAATTTTACAGAAAACTCACATAATGAAGGTGCTCACTTGGTGGTCAGAAGAAATTATGCAAAAATACTCTGGAGGTGTCTCTGAAGAACTTTGGACCTGATTGCATGATAATGAGAAATTCCGAAAAAAGTCTGGCCAGTGCAACATACCTGCATCAAAGAAAGCGCTGTGCTCTATAAGAAAAACAGTAGTGGGCTGTTAGCATCATTTTTATGTCACTGCAAAACACCTTAAGCCATAACAAATAATCTTACCTTTAAAATTTCCAGTATTTTATATCATTTTTCAGAAGTCAATGATCTTGAATCTAATTTCATGACCACATGACCAATCGAACATGGAGGAAATATATTTATAATTGAGTTCATATGCACACATATGTGTATGGCATGTATGCATACATATACTTATATGCACATACATATGCATATGTGCATTTGGGAGAAAATGGTTAAAATAATTTTGGAGTAATTATACCAATTATAATATATAGTATCAAAGTCGATATGTGTTTATCCTCTTAAGTTTCTACTTTTCCCAGGGATCTGGACATTAATTGTTGAATGAAGCTAACTGAATCTGCCAGGAGCTTCTAACCCACGAGAGCAGTTATGCATAGATTAGCCATGTACAGATACTAATGTCATCCTATCAAATAAAAGCTAGGAGCCTGGCTCTAGGTGTGATGCAATGAATTATCAGCATTCTCTTTCAGAAAGCTGAGCTTCTGAAATATCTGTAATGTAAGGTGACCCTACTACAGCACAAGATAAATGATACAGCTCTAAATGTTGTAGTTTATGTCCAGCTGACTTCAACTAATACATTCTCTTAGACAAGAAAAAATATCTAGGAGTTTCTTTTGTGATTTATTTTAAATTAGATATCTATCTCTACGTACGCATCTATTACACATCAATAGATATGTACAAGTTCATAGAGATAGTGATGCATAATTTAGAATGAAGCACATAACAGTGTGTATATACACATATATTTTATCTATCTATCTTTCTATCTATCTGTCTATCTATCTATCTATCTATCTATCTATCTATCTATCTATCTATCTGTGTGTATATGACTCTAGGCAACACATGACATTTTAGTGCCTTTGGAAATTCAGTGCCCAATGAAATATCTTCTGATTTCATCGTATGAGAAATTCCCAAGGGCATTGAGAAGTCATGTCTTGCCCAGGGACATATATCTAGTATTTGACAGAGGTGGAACTTGAATGTAGCTTTTTCTGACAATGAGGGTGGTACAATGAGTGGTGAACTAATACATTCACCTAGATCAGGAAAATACTGTATTTGAAACTTTACCTTTTAAATGTAAACAGTAATAGTGGAACCAAGTAACTACATAATATTTTTTTGACCTACCCAGGCCACAATGACATTACTTAAAAGGCTATGAGTAAGATCCACATAGCTATCCAATGAACTTTCAAATCATCCTGATTTGTCCCATGCTCTCAGTAACTGATATATTTGGTTTTAAATATTAAATATACTAGTTATTAGAATAAACTGAGCTCTCTGCTCTCTTTATGTCAGATATTTCATCTTTGTGAAATATCATAGGATATGAAAAACAAAATTTAAAAAAAGACTTGCTCACTCATTCTGGGTAAAATTGGCTCACTTACATATTTGGTGAATAGACAGTAATGTCAAGTTAATTAAAACATTTAGGGCCAAAGTCAAGATAGTAGAGGAGAGGCTGGAAGACAGCTGAACTTTTCCAACATTCCCCTCCAAACAAATTTAAAATAATTCTCAAATCAAATTCTGGTGTATCAGAATCAACAAAAGGTGAGGGTGAGAAATTTTTATACCATTAGGTAATTTAGGAGATTGGCAGGAGTTATCTGTAGCATGAGGATGAGGACCAGGCCAGAGGGCACCTGGCAACATCACCAGTGATAGACCTTGGCGACAGGCATGACAAGTGCAGCAGCAGCTTTGGGTGCTCTCAGTACAGAGACTCTAAGAAGTTTGGACCGTAAATCAGAAAAAGATTACAGGAGATCCTTCCTTGGAACTGTAGATCCTGGAGCTGTTTGGAAACTCTATTACCCATAACCAGTTCTGGTCTATATTCATGGCAGGGGTCCTGGTGACAGTCCCAGAGAGAGCATCAGGGATCTTTAGCATTTGTGACTGCAGGCAAACAGGGGTCCTTCCTGTGTACAGACTAAAGCACAGGACAGGAGAAGAGTGATCACATCTCTCTCTGAATCACACCAATTTTGGAACACTGAAAATAGGTAGACATCCCAGGACTAACTCTGAAAATAGTTTCTTGCAAAGCCTTAAGCTTGAGACAGTGTTTCCCCATCCTTAGGAGAACAGACAGACACACACATTTGTGTACATAGGTGCACATGGATGTGATTGCATGTGCAGATATACTTGTGTATTTCATAAAATATGTGCACATACATATATCCCAACTGCATATAAATATTTGCTTTTCATTTAAATTTTTTTAGTTCCAAAACTTATCCCTTTTTCTCCCCCTGCCCTCCACTGAGAAAGCAAGAAATGCAATATTATTTAGAAAGGTGAAGTCAGGAAAATTTATTTCCTTGTTAGCCATATTGCAAAAGAAAGTATATGTAAAAAACAAAGAATATATAAAGTAAAAATAATATGATCCAATCTGCACTAAGAGGTCATCAGATCTCTCTCTGGAAATGGCTAGCATTTTTCATCACGGTCCTTTGGAATTGTCTTGGATCATTGTCTTCCATATCTGGTCATCCTTATGATATTGATGTTACAATATACAATATCTCCTGTTTCTATTAACTTCACTACATATCAATTCATATCAGACTTTCAAGGTTTTTTTTCTGATCATAATACTTGTTAGCTCTTACAATACAATAGCATTCCAAAACAATATACCATAATTTGTTCAACAAATCCTCAATTCACAAGCATTCTGTCAATTTCCAATTCTTTGCCACCACAAAAAGAGCTGCTGTAACTATTTTTGTACAAAGCAACTCCTTTACCCTTTTGTTTCCTCTCTGAGATATAAACGTAGTAGGGGTATAGATGGGTTAAGAAGTAAGAACAGTTTTATAGCCTTTTGCATATAGTTCCAAACTTTTTCAGAATGATTGAACCAACTTACATGTTTGTTAAGAATGCATTAGTGTCCTAATTTTTCTATGTTCCCTCCATCACTTGTATTTTTTTGTCATGTTAGCCAATTTGCTAGGTGTGAGATGATTCTCTAATCAATAATGATTTAGAACATTTTTGATGTGACTATTGATAGCTTTGATTTCTTCTTCTGAACCTTGTCTGTTCGTATCATTTGATCATGTATCATCTTGGAAACGTTTTGAATTTTTGAAATAAATTTGACTCAGTTCTCTATATGTTTGAGAAATGAAGTCTTAATCAGAGATATTTGATATATTTTCTTCCAGTTTTCCTGTTTTCTTTCTAATTTTGACTGCAATAATTTTATGTATACAATGCAATCAAAATTATTCATTTTCCTTCTCTTGATCCTCTCTGTCTCTTGTCTGATCTTTGTATTATCCGTTATTCTTAGAACTTATGGGTATGACGGGATACTAAGAGATGCCCCCAGCTTTAATATTCTAACTCCATTACAGGCCCTCTGTACATACCTAGCCCCTGTGCCAATGTCCTAAGTTCTTCGTGTATGCCTCATCGCTCATTAAAAAAATAGGTGTGTCCCTGAACTCTTACTTCCCACAGAAATAGCAGGCATGTCCATGTGGTAGGAACCCAGCCACTGCCTCTACCTATCTACTGTCCCAGACCATTTCCCACATATTTGAACTGGTGAGTTCTTGTATTCATTCACAATCACATCATCCATCTAGCCTGAGCCAGGATCACAGTAGCTAACCAATTGGAGGGCAGTATGGCTAGAATGTTTAACCTCCAAATGATAGATGATACCCATCTTCCATTCCCTAATCTCTTAACAAACTCCTCCTGCCTTTTTAGTATTAATCATATTCTTATATTCTATGTAAATTTCTGTTATGTAATTGTATCTTTACTCTACAAAAATCCATCTGTCTCTCTGAAGTTTCTGGTTCCTCTTGGAACTTAGTCCACTTGATGAGAGACAACAATCTCAATAAATGTCTATACCTGTTTAGAGGTGATCTGACTCTTATTTCTTTGAGATTTTTCCACCTCAACATATCATGAAACTCCAACAGTTTTTGGTGTACCTGGGTTTAAACCCCAACTGATACATTTTTTATGCTTCCCTAACTTTCTTATGTTATTATATTTTATGTCTAATTCCCTTTTCTGCTTTGACCTTAATTTGATATACAGGGTTACCAGTACTAGTTTTACCCAGTGCCAGCAATGGGGTCCCCAGTAATCTATTTCTGAGCCATTGTTTGACCTCCTTATCAGTTTTGCGCTTCATTATCCCAAAGCTGCTGCTGCAGTTGTTGCTGGGATAGCCAAGCCCCACTGGTGGTTCTACCCTGGTGAATGTTCTAAGCTATGTTTGAACTTGGTGTCACAGACTTTTCCTGCTGACTTCCTAAGTTGTCTTGGATTGTAAAAAATGTCTCACCCTGCTCTTTTGTTGGCTCTGTTACTTCAGAATTCAATTTTAGGTGTTACTTTAAATTGTTTGGAGAAGAATGTTGGGAGAGTGCAAGAAGATTGCTACCTGCACTCCACCATCTTATTCTTTACTTCATTCAAATAGGTTTAATGCAGTTTTGCATATGGTCAATATGAGAAATTGTTTTGATAATTTTTAATTGTTTTCTTATTTTTCAGTGGGTAGAAGATGAATGTGAAAGAGGAATAAATGGTTTTTGGACATCTCTTAATATTTCTTTTTTAAGAACTAGACAGAATCAGTATGCTGTATACATTTTCTGTACTAACATCACTATTTCATCTTAGAGAATGGCAAATCAGTAGAAGCATTCATAATATAATTTTCATGCTATTGTACCAAGAATATGCTAAATGGAATCTATATAAAGGATTGGAAAGATAGATATATGATTGCTGAAGATTCTTATGGGGATTGAAGCACAGTACCTTCATTTGTGTAACCCCCCCTTCCAATCTGTTACTCCTATATAATGTGATATCGAGAACTATGCTATTAAAAAAGTGAGGCAAAATCTCAATTGTTTTTCCACTTCACTGAATAAAGCTGAAGTCTATGAGCAAGGTGACCTTCTTTTGCACAAGTGAATTAATTTCGGATTTTCTTAGATAAACTTATCACTATTTGCATAAGAACTTTAAAATACATTAAAATTTCACGTAGCAAAATTAATGAAATCAGTGTATTATAGTGTTGCTCACCCAATATAAATATTTATATATGCTATGTAAATGGATATTTTGAAGGCTTGTCTAAGCTTACTCTTATACTTTTGTAAAAATGGGAAGATAAATCTTTCAGGAATATATGGGCACACTCTGAGGTTCACATTGTGAAGTGGAATAACACTTGGGCAGAGCTGTCCTTTCTTCCCCACATTAGAGTGGCTACCCAGTTCTTACAACATCTGGCAACACAGATGGAAGGAAAATTAATAGAATGGGGGGAGGTATCATTGACCTCATATAAATATAAACAAGTCTTCAGATTGTATAGGAAAGCAAAACATAGTTAAAACACTTAGAAGAGAAGGTTTATTTCATTCCATTTTCCATCTTTTTAAGGTCTGCACTTGACAATGTCCTACAACATGGTAGGACAGCATTTTGTTTAAAATATAATAAGACAATGGAATACTATGGAATGTAACTCCCTTCCATCATTGAAAATCTAATATGTAAGTAATATTTGGAGGGAAGAATTTGTTGCAAATGTTTCTGATGATTCTTTATACCCCACTGAGTCCAAAATGATTTTCATCCAAGAAGTAAAAGGTCATTAAAACAGTTCTGTTCTACAGAGGATTTTGAAAGAAAATTGGTAAAAGATGGTGCTGATGATAGGGATCAGTCATTAAAGAGATCATTATGAACATATGCATGTACACACATCAAACATATACATGTATGTATATATACACATAGAGACATATTTATATACATGCTTATATATACATACATCTATACATGTATATATAGATGGTGTATATATATATATATATATGTATGTGTGTGTGTGTGTGTGTGTGTGTGTGTGTGTGTGTGTGTGTGTGTGTGTAGGATGGCCTTTCTTGGGAAATCTTGGATGAGAGACAGATTGACCACATTATTTCAAGTATATTGTAATGGGTTTCTTTCAGGAGTATGGGTTATTTGTGAGGTTTCTTCTATCTCTGGTAGTCTACATTGCTGAGATTGTACTAGGACTTTCACCTTTTTCAAAATGGAGAAGAAAAATGCAAAGGTTTTAGGGGAAGGCATAATAAACATTTTCATATGAATTATTTGTAGACTTTATATCATTAGACATTATTAAATTAAAGTTCTGGATAAGCTTCTATTAAAAGCAAATCAAACAGAGAGTCTCTTCCCTGACAAATAACTCTTATAGCTTTGTGCAAATGTTTATGCAAATGATAGTCTCCTTTCCACTCTGATTCTGATAACATTTGTTTTAGAAGATTCCTACAGCTTTCTTCTTTGGAATAATATTATGACCCATGACAGTACCTGCTGTGTTTGAAGCATCTCCTTAAACATGTTAATATTCTAATACCACTGATGGTACATTTTGAAAATACTGTGAAACAGAAGGACATTTCATGTTGAGATAATCAGATTTCTCAAATTTTCTAATATCCATTTAACCATGAAGATGTGTTCTATAGTAATCAGTATTCTTTCCTTTCTTTCCTCTTTTTAATCATTCAAACACTGACAAGTTTTGCCTACTGAAGAAAAGCAGGGAGGATACTACTTTATTCTTGATGGAGAGGACAGCTTCCACTGATGAATCCCATGCAGCAGGTGTCTGATGGACCATTATTTAATCCCTTTTTCGGGAAAGAGCTATCACATGGTAGCTGTTGGTATTTGTTTAATAAAAACTCCAGATGTTGATGTTTCTGCATGGCCATTGATATATAATGATTTGCACACAGCTGCTAGAAACCTTCAAACATGACCATGATACTCAGTTGTCCCAGAAAATTTTTTCTTCACATATCTTATGTATATCTCTCATGCAAGGATGCACATATTTTTCAAGTGCTAAAATGAGCCAGATGCTGTTAACTTGTTCACTTTTATTTTCCAATAATCAAATAAGGACTGTATAATATTTTGGTGAAGAGTATTTTCATCTTAATGCAATGGTATAATTTCAATCCTCTAGTTAACTATTGAAGCAGGCAGAGATCATAGATTATATATATATATATTGCTGCTTTACTTAATTCACCTATATAACTCAAAAAGATCTAATTGAAATGAAATGCAAAGGGTGATGCAAAGATGAAAGAGAAAGGGAGTGAGAAGGGAAGAGGCAGGCATTGGTTGTGAGCATCTGACTTTCTCCTTGAAAGATAACAGATCCTTGAGGAGGGTCCTCTGGTCCATATATCTGTAAAAAAAAAAACAAAAACAGTAATAGAAGAAGGGAAAGAGAGAAAGCAAGCAGGGATAAAAAGAAAGGAATTTAGTAAATAACAATTTGCTCAAAGGCAGAGACTATGCACTCTCTCTATTTCATAAAACCCAGTACTTTGATAGGTAATCAAATAAATTTTTTCAAAATAATTTCAAGTTCATCTCTCAGTATGACCAATTCAATTAATAGACTGAATGGGTTTAAGTTTATTTAATTCTTTCTTCATATCTTTGGGATGTTGAGAAGAATATTATTCACAGTACAGGTACTCTACCTCTTTAGTGAAATTATTACCCATGTGTTTCCTGGCCACATGAAACCTTAAAGGATCTTAGCAATTAATTTAACTAGATGCAAATCAAGTAGAAATATGTTTATGTCCTTTTCCTCTTCAAGGTACTAATTTTATTTTTACTGGCTCAGAAACTGCAGAGAAATTTGTCTAATTAGTGGCTTTGTAAAAAGTATAAGGTTATATACCCTGGCTGAAGAAAATGCAGAAAAATCTTCCATACTGCTATTGCTGTCAATCACCCATTTCCTTTCCTCAAAAGAAATAAAACTGATGCTCTATAATCCAGTATAAAGAATCCTCAGTCTTTGTGACTTCAATTGTCCCCTTCAAGTTTTAGTTCACTTATACAGAATGAATATCTCTGTATGTAAAAAAGAAGTGAGAAAGGATTAGGAAGATCACATACCCCAAAGAGTTCTACTTGAAAGTATCCAATCTTTTGGTTAAGGTTGCCTTTGTGTTTCAATGAACAGATTTTCTTCTGGGACAGTTCCTTAGACACTGATTGTGGAGGATCCAACTGTCTTTTTCCCTGGAATGTCATAGATCACTGTAGTGGCACTAGAGTATATGTGTCTCAAAGTTGTAGGAAGAAGTGAGAGAGGATGATAAGAACTGGTGATGTTACTGTGCTGGTGAATGGGATGGAATTGTGTTAGTAAATTTCTCTTTTCATGACTAGAAAAGCTCAACTAATAGTTATGAGGCCATATTTATTTTAAATGGCTAAAGATGAAAAAAAAATCATTGTTCATATTTCTGTAATGAAACTAGGTAGATGGTGGCCTGGAATTGAAATCACAAATAACTGAGTTCCAATTTTGTTTTAAATACCAACTATGTAATATTGGACAAGTCACTTTATTTTCAATTTTCTCATCTGTCAAATAGAGAAAATGATGGTGCCCATCTCATAGAGTTATAATTCAGTAAGAGAACATGCATTTATTAAGTACTTCATATGTTGTAAACACAAGCAAAGTGGAGTTTTTATTGTTTTCTTTTGGGAGTTCAGTTTCCCAGGCTCAGGCTAAACTGTGAACATCTGAAGGATTGATCTCCTTTGAACCCTGATAATTCACAGCTGTGTTGATTCACATAGGTTTGTACTTACTGGTTCTGAGCTAATCAGGAGTGGAGTCTTTGTTTTATATTCGGGGACATTGGCATTTTGCTTTGGGGGGATCACTCATGAGAAGGACCTTTTGATTCCTTGGATAAGACTCTAAGTAGTCACTTGTTGAGAGCCTCCCTGCTACTCAGATGTGGGAGCTCTCTTGGTCTAATTGTGAATGTAGGTGATTGCACTACTTTGTTCAGACAATTGGAGCCCTGACTGTTGAAACTTTATGTTAATTTCTCTGCTTATATTTTCTATACTCACTTCTTTCTACTTACCTGTAATTAAAATAAAATTGCTGACCCCTTTAAAATTATCTTTCCTTTAGAAACACAGACCAAAGTATCTGTGCTAGCAGCTCACCTTGTGTGCTAGTGTGGTTGCCTGCTGACACATATCAAACAATTTATCTCATCTCTTTAGGTAATTATCATCACCATCCTCGTCAGTATACTTGACTTTTATATAGTACTATGTGACAGGCACTGTAGGAAGTGCTTTACAAACATCTCATTTAATTTTCACAACAATCTAGTTGTTTTACTTCTGGGGAAGTAAGTTGCTACTATTATCCCCATTTTACAGCAGTAACTGAGGCAACCTGAATTTAATTGACTTGCCCCAGGTCACATGGCTATATATATAGATAGACAGATAGATAGATAGATAGATAGATACATAGATACATAGATAGATATAGATATAGATATAGATTTATACTCAGGTCTTTCAGACTCCAGATCCAGTGCTCTGTCTATCATGGTACCTAGCTGTCAAGAGAGAAAGAGAGATAGAGACAGAGAGGCAAAGACAGAGAAAGACAGTTACAGACACAAAGAGGCAGAGAAAGAGACAGAGAGAGCTTATATTAATATAAGGTACTAACAGTGAAGAGAGTGGAAGTAAGTAGGAAAGCCCTCCTGAAAAGCTTTGATTTGAGCTTAATCTTGCAGTAATTCAGAAAAACCAATAAGAAAGCTGACAAAGAAAAGAGCACTGCAAGGATCGCATGGGGGAGGAGGGAAATCAGTGAAAAAATTTGGAGTTGTTGCAACGTGTGAGAGGAATGACCAAAAAGGACCAGAGTTTCTAGAAGATAGAGTATGTGAAGGGGAATAAATTGTAAGATTGAACAGATAGGAATATGGTTGTAAACCTCTTTAAATGTAAACAAATGATATTATAATTGATCCTGGAGGTAACAGGGAACCTTTGGGATTTACTGAATAAGGATACTACTTTAGGAAACCTACTTTGGCAGCTGTGAGGAGTGGGAATTGGAATGGGGAGAGCTTTAGATCTGGGAAACCAGTCATAAAGGTATTACAATAGTTCAGGATTGAGGAAATGAGGGCCTATATTAGAGTAATAATTGTGTGAGTGAAAAGAAGAGGATATTTAAAAAGCGTATTATGAATGTTTAAACCTTAAGACTTGGGAACAAATTGGATATATTGGGTGAGTGTCACAGAGCAGTTGAGATTGACACTGAGAGTTAATACATGTAAACTACTTGTACACCTTAAAACACTATGTGGTTGTTGTTGTTGTCGTTGTTGTATGATAAGCCACGATTTAGACAGATTTTTTTGTTTGTTTGTTTGTTTGTTTTTTGTCTGGGATAGAAAAAAATAGCTTGAAGTGGGTAAGAAAATTGTTAATTCTCTATTTTCTCTGAAAGATAAAACTCTACTGTTCTTCCTTCAAGAAAATTCCACTGGTGTAGCAGTCTTAGAAATAACTAGTGAAACTTCTTAAACCTAAGTCAAATGTCTGTTATTTCACTGGCATGGGTGTTAGTTTAACTGAAGCCAACTGAATTATATCTTAGACTGAGTTTCCTGAGGGTCAGAGAGATTGTGTCATTCTTACAGCCACAAATCTAGTCATTGTCAAAGGTGGGATTTGATTCCAAGTTTTTCTGACTCCAAAGTTGAGAAAAGTAGTAAATAGGATGTTTTTTGTTTTTTTTTTTCTCACAAAGGGCAAGACATAATATATGGTGCAGAGTATAGTATAACAAGGAATGATTTTACTAAGCTGTGATGGGGTAGGGGTGGGGGTGGAGAATGAATGAGACTATCTGGAAAACAATACTATTAAAGAGCAGCAGCAAGAACGAAAATTCAGTCTTAGGTACAGCCAAATTATAACAGAGGTAGAAGAAAAGATTTTACTGGGTTTGCTGCACTGGGTGAAGCTGTATTCCATTGAGTTATGACCAGACGACCAGGAGATAGGATGTGTAGTTGGAAGTCTTTCTGGGGAGTGAATATTCCTGATAGGAAATTGCCCCTTCCAGTGTCAGCACCCTGGAGCAAAGATCTATTCAATCTATTCCAGTTAATTCTGAAATCCAACATTCTATTTTCTAGAGTGTACGTCTTTCAACCAAAAATTCATAGTATACCTAAATGATTAATATTCTTCCTCAATTGATCATATTCATTACCTTGAGTGTATGGGTAATGAACTATTTTCAAGATAGCAAAAAGTCCTGTAACCTCTACATTAAACTGTTACTTCCTTGTGTTGACAGCTCTTAACATGCCTGCACATAGTAGGCCCTTAATAAATATTTATTGGATGAATGAATGAACTTACATAGCAGTCTTATTGCACTGGACACAAAAAGAACTAGGTTGATTCATTTAAAAGTTAATGCTAAACATACATGGATAATAAAAAATTCTATGAAAAGGAAAGCATGATGCTACGACAGGTTCATCTAAAACAAAGCACATACAACAAATAAGGAAATCATGTTTATTTTTACCAAAAGTACTTCAATGATTCAAGGTAGAAAGCCATTGCTGAATGATACCAAAACAATCACATTAAACAATATGAAACATATATATGGAGTTAAAAAATTATATTGATAAATAAAATATACAATATTTTGAAACTCAGATATTTTCATTAGATATAGCAGGTGATTCCTTTGGATTGGATCTACTTTACTATCTATAATTGATACCTTCCAGTTTAAAAAAAAAAATCCTTCCAAGTCAATAGTCATGAACTTTCAAAACATTGTGTTGCAAAAGGACATCTCAAGTAGCTTAAGTATTACTGAGGTTTAAATAAAGTGACTAAGGAGAATCATATAAGAGTAAGGCATCTATTTTTGGCTAGCTAAACTGTAATAATTACTTATAATTACTTGATTAGAATATGCACATTAGAATATTAATGCAAATCATTTAACATAAGCTGGTTTGTAAATAAAGCATATGTAATAGAGCATGAGAAATGACTGACATTTAATCTTGAGTGTCTTTGTACACAGGTTGGTATTTGTGTCCTGTTTTGACTTGATCTTACGAAAGAATTATTTTTTTAAGTTTGTGAATATTTTTAAAAAATGATACATAAAATTCAAGAACTACTATCATCCTCGTAGATTTTATAATATAAAAAGGCAGATTTAGGTGTTACAGTGGAGAATGTGCTAATCTTGAAGTCAGGAAGATACATCTTCCTGAGTTCAAATGTGATCTTAAACACTTACTAGTTGTGTGACCCAGGGCAAGTCACTTAACTGTGTTTGGTTCAGTTATCAGTAAAATGGAACTGGAGAAAGAAATAGCAAACGTTTCAGTATCTTTCCAAAGGAAGCCCCAAATGGAGTAGCAGAGTTGGATAAAACTGAAATGACTAAACAAAAACAACAAATAATTATAAAAGTAAAATTTTCATAATGAAATACCTTTGAGTCTGGTGATAAAAATTACCATTAATTTTATGCAAAAAAAATTGTTGCCACTATCTTCTACCTCCACAGTGGTCATTTTTTTAATTATATTTCTAAAACAAATAAACTTTAAGAAAAGCAAAAAAAAAAAAAAGGCATTCATCAGATCATAGTGGCTATCTGATCCATACCTTATATCAGGCCTGCCATAAGTGTCCTGAGGGCTGCAGGTTATACAGGCCTGCCTTAGATTTTATAGATGAGAATCTGAAAGCCAAAGAGATGAAATGACTTGATCAGAGTTATAAAGGTGGTAAGTGGTAATGCCAATTTAAATTTTTTTTAATTTATTAATTAATTTTTGCTTCTCAACATTTGCTTCCACAAGATTTTGAGTTCCAAATTTTCTCCCCATCTCTCCCCTCCCACCCCACCCCCCAAAGATGGCATGCTTTCTGATTATCCCTTCCCCCAATCTGCCCTCCCTTCTAGCACCACTCCCCCTTGGCCCTTCACTTATCTCCTTCCCTTCTATGTTCCTGTAGTGTAGGGTAATTTCTATACCCCATTGCCTGTGTATCTTTTTTCCTAGCTGCATGTAAAAACAAAATTTTTGCCATAAGTTTTTAAAACTTTGAGCTCCAAATTCTCTCCTTTCTTCCCTCCCCAACCACCCTCATTGAGAAGGCAAGCAATTCAATATTGATTATACTCACATGTTAATTTTATTTTTTAGATATCATCCCTTTGTATTCAACTCACATCTGTGCTGTCTGTGTGTATCTGTGTGTGTATGTACATGTACGTATGTATGCATGTATTCCCTCCAACTATCCTTATACTGAGAAAGGTCATGTAAGTTACAAATATCATCTTTCCATGTAGGAATGTAAACAGTTCAACTTTACTAAGTCCTTTATGATTTCTTTTTCCTGTTTACATTTTCATGCTTCTTTTGAGTCTTGCATTTCAAAGTCAAATTTTCTGTTCAGCTCTGGTCTTTTCATCACTTAGAAGTTCTCTATTTCATTGAATGTCCATTTTTTTTTATCATGACTTTCAGGTAGTCCAACAGTTTTTAAATTCTCTCTCCTGGATCAATTTTTTATGTCAGTTATTTTTCCAATGAGACAGTTCACATTGTCTTCCATTTTTTCATTCTTTTGGTTTTGTTTTACATCTTGATTTCTCATAGAGTCATTGCATTCCCTTCTAATTTTTAAGAAATTATTTTCATCAGTGAACTTTTGTACCTCTTTTTGCATTTGGCCAGTTCTGCTTTTTAAGGAATTTTTCTCCTCATTGCCTTTTTGGACCTCTTTTGCCATTTGAGTTAGTCTGTTTTTTAAGGTGTTATTTTCTTCATTACATTTTGTGTCTCCTTTAGTAAGGTGTTGACTCATTTTTTCATGATTTTCTCGCATCACTCTCATTTCTCTTCCCACTTTTTTCTCTCCTTCTCTTTGTTTTTAAAATTATTTTTGAGCTTTTCGATTCCCAGAGATCAATTCATATCTTTCTTGGAGGTTTGGGTGTAGAAGTTTTGGCTTTCTTATATTCTTCTGGTTGTATATTTTGATCATCTTTGTCACCAAAGTAAGATTCAGTTTTCTGAGGATTTTTTTCCCTACTGTTTGGTTATTTTCCCAGTCAATTACTTGAATTTTAAACTACTTGTTAAGGTAGGACTCTGCTTCCAGTGTGGAAAGTGTACTGTACCAAGCTTCAGGGGTTTTATGTAGCTGTTTTCAGAGATACTTCTAGGGACCTATACACATTCAGTTCTTCCAAGGAGGTATGATATAAGGATGGGTGCTTACTCCTTTCCTAGCCTGTGCTCTGTTCCGTGAATGACCACAAGCTCCCTTTTATGTCTTGGAACTGTGAGGAGAATTCTCTTTCCACCATAGCCACAAATTCTGCCATGCCAGCCCTCCTCCTTGACCCAGGACAGTGCCACCTGGGGATGCAACCCAGATCCCATCTATACAATGGAACTCTGGAAGTAGCTGTTGCTGATGCTACTGCCTTCACAGCCCCAGGCCTGGGGCCAGACCTTGCTTCTATCACCCAGGTCCTACTTTTCTACTGAACTTCTAAGTTGTCTTTGGCTTTTGTGTGTTGAGAAGTCTGAAAACTTTCACAGCTGCCAGCAATTCAGTCCCCTGAAGTCTGCTCTGTGTTTGCTTGGGTTCCCAGTCTGTGCCAACATGGCAAGCATGCTATTGCACCAGCTAGGTGCAATAGATCCTTTCTGTTGATGTTCCAGTGTCTTGGGCTAGAAATGTGTTTCACCCTGTCATTTTGTGTTCTCAGCTGCTCTAGAATTTGTTTAGAGTTGTTTTTACAGGTATTTGGAGGGATCTGGGGGAGAGTTCAAACTAGTCCCTGCTTTTACTCCACCATCTTGGCTCCACCCAAAAAAGCCAATATTTGAACCAATTCCATTGATTCCTCTGAATACAAATTCAATGAATTTTACATTGTACCACTAACTCTATAAAAACCAGACACCTCAATAAATTTTGAGCACCTGCATAACATTTTATAAGTGTTAATACTTTGCTCACTGGTCTAGATGAAAACTTTCCAGCTTTGTAGATGGTCTTTGTAATTTCTAAGGTTAAAAATTAACGCACAACTTTGTGGCAAACTGGATCATGAACCTGACAGCACATTCTTAGACCAGTTCTTGGATCAAGGATATTACTAAGTTCTTATCAGTACTGCAGGACTTGTCAGAGCTTTTATTCTACTTGCAAAAACTTAAAAAAAGTGATTCATCTTTATGTTACGATCAAACATCACAATAGATCTTGAGTAGAGAAACTCATATATATGTATATATGCAGATAATTTCCACAGACAATTTTCACTGACCAGAATGTGATTTGATTCAAGCTGTACACATCAAATATCAACAACATTTTTACCTACAATTATTATTTCTGGAAATAGGTAGTTATATCCAGTTATAATTGTGCTATTAAACATATTTTTGTTAAATAGCTTCTTTTAGTGGATCAAAGTGATATTTTTTGTCTCCTACATTCTTTCATGACACTATCAATCCCTTAATAATAGATCCTATCACCCTCATGCTAGATGTTTAATAAATAATCATTGACTTACTGAATTGAGGTCAATACTTTTTTTTTTCCCTCAGGTATTCAAATATCTGATATAGAAAGATTAACCTAAGGGGTCTCTTCATTATAATTACCCTACAATATTAATTGTTTTACATCCCTTGAAAATATGATTGGAGATTTAAAGAAGTTTAATTTGCCACCACTGACATATTAGCCTTAATTAAAACGTATTGAAAAAAATAACTAGATAAATTAAGAACTGAGCAACATTTTATCTAAATTATTAACATATTTCTACTATTAGTAGTAGAGGTGGTATGGTAAAGAGAAAGGGGCACTGGTGTCAGAAGAGATGCACTGAGAATCTAGCTTTGTTGATACTGATTCCTTCAAATGTTAGCTAGGTTAGTATTTAGAAAAGAGGGACAGATAAACACCAGGAAATGTTTGAAGCCTTTCCAGGATGGTGGGGGAAATTTCCAGGCTTTATGTTCTACCAGGCCAACTAGTGCATTAAATGACAGGATTACAGTATGATTTCTGCGTACTAAGACTTTAGAAATAACAATGATAATTCTAGTATTTGAAAACCAATACTCTTAATGGAATGGTAGCACAAATGAAATTTAGGCATTTTTTCCCCACTGGAATGGATATCTTTAATGAATTGAAACAAAAGGAGTTTGCAAATTGTGTTTAAATTTATAGTTTTAGGTATAGTACTTTACATGAAGTAAGTACTTAATAAATCCATCTTTAATTTAATTGATTTGAATATCTTCAAGTGAAACCACTTAACATAAGTATTCAAACTATGTACTGCTTTATGTCCCAAGAGCCTAGCATATTAGTTAAACAAAGAATGTTCATTTTTTTTGGCTAACGTGAATATTTTGATAATTATGAAGATTGTTATGATGATAATACTAGAGAAATGAAAAGTAGACTGACATGCCAGTGTGACTCATGTAAGTTATTGCTGCAGGATATATATTAAGACAGCAGCCTTGAAGCTTACTGAATGAAGTTCATGTCAGCTGTAATTTGTAGACCATACAACTGTATGATTCTTTTAAGGTTAAATAGGGTCTAGGAACAATTTTATATATTTCTGTCCGTAAAATCAAAATACCTACACTTGCCACCTCTTGAGGATGGTAAGGATCAGATACCACTAAGAATGTACTTTGAAGTAATCAAGACACTTTCTTTTTTACAAATACATAACCATAGTACATCTGTATGATTTGAACTATATTCTTGTACACTAAAGATAACTATTCTTAATTTTATTTGCAAAATTAGTTTGTGGATTTTTTTTCTCTTCTCTTTCCTATTTGTGCGTGATTCTTTCTTACTCCTACAAATATAAAGTCCTATAGATAGTTGTGACCTGGATAAAAAGCCTACCTGCTTGAAGCAAGTTGCGTGAATATTTAATGTTTAAAGAGCTAGAGTATGATTTTGCTTCATCTTTTGTAAAAGAGTTCATAAGAAAACAACTCAATAATCATTAAGACTATTTCCCCCTTGAGAAGCTTTACTCTAATTCAAATGATAGAACATTATGGTTGGAGAGAATTTAGAAATTATCTAGTACACAGTAACAGTGATATTGTAATGATGATCAACTGTGAAAGACTTGGCTACTCTGATTAATATAATGATCAAGGACAATTCCAAAGGACTCATGATGAAAAAAAAATTCTATCTACCTCCAAAGAGAGGACTAATGAACTCTGAGTGGAGACTGAAGCACATTTTTCTTTCACTTTATTTTTCTTAGTTTTTTACAATGTGACTATATGGAAATGCTTTCATGATTTCATAACTGCTCTCATATGTCTTACCTTCTCAGTGAATTGGAAAGGAGTGGTAGGGAGGGAGGGACAGAATTCAAATGAATAATAAGTTTGTTGGAAAAAAAGAAAGAAAATGAAACCATCTAATTCAAACCTTTTTATATACTAGACAACCAAACTGAAGCTCCAGAAAGGTTGTGTATTTTCTTGGGTTACACAGTTAGCTAATAGTAGTCATTCTTTTGAAACTTGGTCAAGCTAAATGGGAACCTATTTGACACAGCAGCAGATAGAATGCTGAACCTGATATCAGGAAGACCTGAATCCAAATCTAAACCGAGACCCTGAATTCAAATCTAAACTCTGTGACCCAGAGCATTTCACTAGATTTTTGATTACCTCAGTTTCCTCATCTGTGAAATGGGGAGAATGAGATCTATCTGGCAGATTTGTTGTGAAGATCAAATCAGATAATAATTGTAAAGTGCTTAAAATGAAGTCTGGGATATAGGAAAGACTTTATAAATATTTGTTGTCATTATTATGCTGGCCCAGTTAATTTCTATACTAACTAGGGGCATTTTTTGTTGCTGTTGTTTCTTCTGTACTATAAAATCTTAGTTATGTCAGCTACTCTGCTTTTACAATAGCCAAGTTTTGTTATGAGCGTCTTTTTGCTTCATCTTTAAAATAGAAAACTTGGTACTTGAAATATATATGTGTATATATATATATATATATATATACATACAAATACATACATATACATACATATATATATATACATATATATATGTATATGTATATGTATGTATTTTTTTTTCTTTTCAGTTAGCCTTGAGACTTCAATTCTATGGTTTCTTTCCAGTCATCTTTCTAATGAAGGTTTTGTTACAAACCAAGAGAAAAAAATGAAACATGGTTGCACAAAAATGCAAATTATTCAAAGAATAGGACACGTGTCATTTTGAGTTTTGAAGCAGAGCCTAGAAAACTAAATAACTTTAGGAAGTCATTCTTGTCTCTTACCTGTTTGCAGTTCCCACTTGAAGAGTTCCCATCTATGAATGACCTTGTCTTTCTAATAATTAACAAAATACTTAGTCAGATGATGTATTTTTCCCTTA
This sequence comes from Notamacropus eugenii, assembly GCF_028372415.1. Lineage (NCBI taxonomy): Eukaryota > Metazoa > Chordata > Mammalia > Diprotodontia > Macropodidae > Notamacropus > Notamacropus eugenii. The sequence continues at coordinate 219,153,981 of NC_092877.1, read as the reverse complement.
AATGCAAGTTGTCTTCATAGAAAGGGAGTATTAGAAGTTATTTCTGCTTTCAGTGTGAGATACTTAGAGAAAAAAAATGTATGTATGTATGTATATATATATATATGACACTTATTATTAAGTGTTTTGTTGCTTAGAATGCTTATTAGCATAAGTTAGAGTAAACTCAGAAATAGCTTAGTCACTAAGAGAATCTGAGTCACTTAAAGATTATCATTCCATGTGGCACATTTTTCCTAGTTTCTACTGAGTCTAATAATTAAGACAGACACAATTAGCATTCATCAAGACCAAAACAATACGTGAGCTTTGTCCATCTCTGTTTATTCTAAAAATAATCAAACAATTGTCTTCAAAAATGAATACTTGTACATGCAAATTAAAGATAATTACCAAAAATCATTATAATCTCAAAAACAACATCACAAAATACCCACACATTTCAAACAAGTGTCTAATATACTGTCATAAAAACTGTGGACCTTCAATCAGTGGTAGCTGATGGTAATTTAGACATTTTAATTTTCCTTTTTGCTTTCATAATCAAACTTTTAATTAATATTATAATCATAGACCTTTTCTTATTTACTTATTCTCTTCCTTTGGGCACAGAGTAAAAGGGTCAGAAAATTTGTAACAAGAAAAATAATAAAGAACTAGATAGGGTCTCATCCAGGAATCTCCATCATCTGTTGAATTGGTGTGTCAATAGAAGGCAGCTGCTCCTCTGGCTCTTTGCCACACATATGATTTTTAAAGACTATTTTTAAACAATTCTAGGAACTAGGTTTACATTAGAACTTACATTTTGGTAAATATGATCATCATGGTAATTGCTTCAAATAACATTTAGCATTTTATGAAAGTTTCTCTTTAGATTTTAGTAGTCTATTCACTGCTGGTCTGCCCTTACCTAATCATACGCTTAGAACCTTGCCACCCAACATATAGAAAGCAGCTACCGATTATTTTTTTTCTCCCTTTTGGAAAAATACTGTACCTATGTTTAGCTCAAACCTCTCTATAATCGACAAAAGAGTACAAGTTTAAAGTTGTTGAGATTTGGTGACAAAGTTGCTAAAAAAATCTATGACATCTCTGCTTACACCCAGTTATCTTCAATAGATTGCTCAGGAATGTTTATAGTTCCTTCACAGTATCTGTTGACGGGTCATGGCATCACCTTCCTGCTGCCATGGTCCCTTTAAGAACATAGAGCAAGCAACAATACAAGGCATAGTTACTTTTTAGAGGTATCATAATGTCTTGGAAAAGTACAATCTTTGAAATTTCTAAGCTTAGAGAAATGCCTAGAGAATTATTAAATAAAGTTATTTGACAGTAGTCACAAAGCCAATTATGCAAGAGCCAGGATTGAACCCAAGTCTTTCTGGCTTTGATGCTACCTCTCTGATATGCAGATTGTGAACTCCCATAGAGCAGGGGCAGACTTTGGTCTTTCTCTGTATTCTTGGCATTTAACAAAAAGCCTGGAACATAATAGGTGCTTAATAATTGTTTATTTACTGACAGTGACATAAAGGAGAAAGTGTTGCTGTTATCTTTATCAATACATTCCTACATTATATAGCAGTATTTATAGAGAGAACTACCACCAGGAGGCTGTTCTCCAAAGATTGTTTTCCTCACATTGTCTGGGTTTATTGGAAAGTTAGTCACAATTCCATTTAGAGTAGAGAAAAATAGTCAACATATCCATGATGAGTACGAAAACTTTCACACCTTCTGTTTGGTCATGCCCATGTAAACTCATGGTATACATAATAGACTTTGAGGAGACATTAGAGTGTTACGGGAAAAAAAAAAATTGCGGTATTTCAAAAAGAGAGGTAAATAATTCATTATTTATGAGAAATACAGAGATTTGTTCAAAGTTCTGTTCTACTCTTCAAAAATCAAATGAAACAATGTAGTATGCAAAGGCTTGCATAAAATTTAAAATCTTAAATAAATGTAATTTACGATGATGAAAATGAAGATGAGGATGTCATAGTTTTCTGCCAAGACCACTTTCCCCATTATTACCCATATTTCTCTCTCATTTATAACAGAATATTCAAATAGAACATAAGCTCCTTGAGGGTAAGGACTGCTTTTCTTAATGTCCTCTACCTCTATGCATAGAACACCATAAAATAATAACTACTTATAAAATATTTGTTGGATTGCACTGGATAGGATATCTCACAGTAACACTAAAGGATGAGCTGAATGGCTTTATATATGATATAGAAATTGAGAAACTAATTTTTTTTTTACCATTTATCTTTTGTGGCCCCTGTATCCTAGGAATAAATGATGTTTATTTCACACTCTTTCACACTATCACACTATCATATCCCTATTTGACTTAATACAATTATCATAACTTTACATTACTATTCAGGCATATCCTTTGTTACATAAAAATGTTTTCCATGTCTCTAAAATTTGGCATTTTTCATGACTGTTCTCTCTTGTAAGAAGGAAAACAGATTCAGGTTAACTGCCTATAATCCTTGGGTTGCTTCCAGATGTCCACAATGATTTCACCTGTTCTGGTAGACAATATAGATTGTTTCAGAAGTGGGATATTATTGACATCCTTCCAGAGATAAAGTAGTTCACAGCTGTTTGTCCTCTCTTATCTTTTAGTTCACATTCCTGGTAACTTTTTAATATTTCACTAACAATAGTTTCTTTAATAATGATAAATTTATTTTAAAAAACTCACTAGAATTACTTTCAGTGGTAACATTTCTTATCATAGATCATTATGTTTTTGAAAAGTGAATTTTTGTGCTTCTTAAAACTTCTAGTCTGATAACTGAAAAAAAAAATCGCTCTTTCTGTTTATATATAGAAGAAAAGCAGGTGAACTACGTATATTTCTTCACATTAACAGGAAAGGCTAATTCCAAAATCAAAAGTAGGGCACATTGTTAGTTACCTAGGGATCTTTCTTTTCTTTTACCAAGAACTTTGGAAGTTGTCTTTAAAATACTGTTACTGGACAGTGAGAGCAGAGAGTGTGCAATAATTCAGTAAGCAAACCTTTATTAAGCATCTACTATATTCTAGAAGCTTTGCTCTGGGCTGTAACTACAAACAAAAGAAATAAAAAAAAAAATGGTGATTCACAAGGTGCTTATCACCACAAGCAGAAGTAGAGAGTGGGAAGAGACAACTTCCAGATAAACAAAATTACAATGAAAATATGCCCCAGTTCTTTATTATATCCAAGGTAGACTTTAAGGCTGAAGGAGATAAAAAAGAATGCTAAAAAGGATCTAGAAAAGAGTTCAACAGTGAGGCAAATCATTCAGAACATAAAGCCATCAGTGTTCCAGTTACATAAACTACTAAGGAGCAGTAATATCTTATAAATATTTCAGGAAGAAAATTATAAAATATAACCTTCATTCCACTTTTAATTTGTTTGGTGTTTCATTGATGCAGGTAGTGATTTCTTATACAGCTCTATTAAGCATCAAATGATTAATGGCTCAGAGGGGCAAAAAGTATCTGAATATTTACATAAAGTTCTTTTCTTCTGAAAGTAGACCTTAGACTCCTTTTTTAAAATCTTATTCATAACTTGATTGCTAATTACTAAAGTTTTTCTGATGAGGAGATGAGACTTGAAGAGAAAACTATCTTCCCGTGATCACATAGTAAGTGTCAGGGTAGTCCTTGAACCCAGGTTTTCCTGATTGCAATTTCAGTACTCTACCCCTTATAAAATACTGCCTGTTTCACCATATTTTCTTCTTATTTTGGAGGAAAAGAAGGTGATACAATTAATTCTGGTAAGAGAGGCTTGATAATTTAATCCCCACTTTTCCAATGACTGATGTAAACTTAAGTATACAATTACATTATTATTTTAATATTTAATGATTTATAGTTTTAGAAATACTAATGTGCCAACTGTCAATATATTTAATGAAAAGGTAGATGGGCAAAGCTTTCTCATCAAGACTCTCCTTCCCCCAAATTCTTAATAAAAAACAGGAAAAATTCGAAGTCACTGAGAAGAAAAGTGTTATGCTGTCCAGAAACCATCAATTTAGCACCAGGTAGGGAAAACATTATGCAATGTATAAAGGAAAGAAAGAGTGTGCTGGGCAGATCTGCAGTCTATGGTGTTCTCTTCCATTAATCTTAACCCTATACAGTTTCTTAAGATAAGAATACTGAGGTACTGATTCTCATGGGACCATCTTCATCATACTAACCCAGAGAAATGGTGTTATTTTCTTGGGTATCCATCTGAATGGTAAACTTATGGATTGTGAATAGTCCATACAACAGGACTGCCATTGAAACATCTTATTCCTTAAATGATTATTTTAATATAAAGTTGAATCAAGGAGACTGAAGTGTAATGGATAAGTATAAGGCTGGATTTTAACGTATTTTGAGACAATCAGGGATAAGTGAACAGATGTGTGACCCTGGGCAATTCACTTACCCCTGATTGCCTCAAAAACCAAATCAAACCAACAAAAATTATGTACACCCAAACAAAAACAACTAAGAAAAATAGCACTGCTTTAAATATTATTTTGCAAATCTCTTTAATGTCTTTCTTATCAGAAGATAGTTTCTTGTGTCTGCTTCTGTATTTAATCTGTTGTGATATGTTGTTTTGGCTAAAATATATAAAGAAAATCAAACCACATATAGATATGTAGTATAAAAGAAGGGGGGTTTTTTAATAGGCAAATAGCATATTATTTCTTTTATAAAAATTCTTGCTTTTTGTTTTGTTTTATTTTTATTACCTCAAGGACTTCTGAAAGGATCTTAGGCACCCTTAGTATCTAAGCAGACCTAATTTTGAGACCCACTTCCATAAAGTTTCTTCACCAGCTGTTCCCTCCATTAATGAAAGCACCATTAAGATTTTTTAAGTGCTAAATAAATGAGTTTTTATTTGCCTGAAACATTTATTACATTAGATTTCATTTGGTGTATTTTATTGATTTCCTGTTTGCTGCAGCATGAGAATCATTCCAAGCTTCCTCCCATCCCATCCCAGGGAGCCCCAACACAAATCAAACAGTTATCTATTTGTTTCCCAATTTTCTGTGAAATCCAGAAGAGAAAAAAAAAATTGCATGACTGATTAACACTCCAGAAAAGTCCAAAACAACATGAGCAATGCAAAATATTCATGGGCCTCTCACCTTCATGAAGGAGTGGTTCAGGAGTGCCCTCTCACATCCCCTCAATTGTGTCCCACTTGGTCCTTATTACCCTCAAACCCTTGGTGTGTAGATCTTTCCCCCTTTCACATTGTTGTTACTGTGGACGTTGTCTTTTTGTGTCCACTCATTTAAGCATGCATTAGCTCACGAAGATCCCTTCACACTTCGTATTCATCATATTCATTAATTTCCATAGCAGAGTAATATTCAACTACATTTATATATATATATATGTATATATATATATATATATATATACATACATACATATACGTATGTATGTATGTATATATGTATCTGGTTTAGCAATTCCCTAATAAATGAGCATTTACCTTGTTTCCAGTTCTAGACTACCACTAAAAAAGCACAGCCATAATTATCTTCATATATATGAATACCCTTTTCCCACTGATAATCTCCGTAGAACATAGGTTTAGTAATGGAGTATAGGGTTCAAAGGGTATAGATATTTCTGTTACTCTTTTTGCACAGTGCCAGATTGCCTTCCAGAATCATTATATCACATAACAGCTACCCCAACAATACACTACTTTGTACATCATTTCACAATCTGAATGATACTGACCATTATGATCCTTTACAATTGTCAATCTTCAGTGTATAAAATGGAATCTTAGCACTAATTTTTTTTGCATTCTTTTATTATTAATGATTTGGAGCATTCTTGTGGCCATGAATACTGTACACTTCTTTTGAAAACTTTTTATCATATTTCTTGACCACACATCTATTGAGAAATTAATTTTCTCAGTGCAGAAGTTCATTAGCTTCAAGTAATCAAAATTCAAGGTGTTGATCCTAGCCTAATTTCTTACATGCTGTTTTCTAGCTTCCTGAGCAGGTTATTTAAATCAAAATGGCCCTTTTCTTGGGTAATTTATGTTTTCCACTCTATAGAACACTGGATTATTGAATTTCACCACTACTGATTCCTCTATCTCATCTGTTGTATTGGTCAATCTATCTACTACAACACAATTTTGAAATCTAGAAACTACATCTTTTTTATCCCAATCCACTGCCAACATTTTCCTTGATATTGTAGTTTTATATTGAATTTCAACATTATTTTATCAAGTTCTATATAGAATTCACTTTGTAATTGATTGATATAGTATTAAGGTTTGAATCAATATTGGTAGTAATGACATTTAGAAATATATATAGTCACTGTCTAGTCATGATAACTGAATATTTCTCCAACAAATTAAGTTGTCTCTTTCTTTTTTAACTTTTTCAATAGCTTATCTTTCTAATGAATGCAAATTTTTTCTTTTTTTTTAAAAAGTTGAGTTCCAAATTCTCTCTCTTCCTTCCTATGCTACCTTATCGTTGAGAAGGCAAGAAATTGTTATAAAGTAAAAAAGATGTTTCAATCTGCATGTAGACTTTTTCTCTGGAGGAGGATAGCATTTTTCATTATGAGGCCTTCAGAATTGGTTTGGATCTTTGTATTTCTGACAACAGCTAAGTTATTCGTAGTTAATCATCATGCAATATTGTTATTTCTAAGTACAATATTCTGATTCTGCTTACTTCACAGTGTGCTCCTGTTCAAATAAAGTTGTTTGTTTTTGTTTTTTTTTTTTTTCTGAAAAAGTCCTGTTCATAAATTATTAGAGCACTTTGGTATTCCATCACAATCATATACTACAACTTGGTTAACTATGACCCAACAGAAGGACATTGCCCAATTTTCAATCTTTGCCACCAAGCAAAAGAACTTTCATAAATAGTTTTGTGCATATAAGATCTTTTATTTTTATTCTTTTCTTTGTTATCTCTTTGAGATGCAGATAAAGTATTGCTAGTTCAAAAGGCTCACAGTTGTATACCCCTTTCACTATGGTTCCAAATTGCTCTCCAGAATAGTTGGATGAGTTCACAACTTACCAACAGTGCATTAGTGTCCTACTCCTCTCCAAAATTTGTCATTTCCCTTTTCTGTCATATACACCAATATGATAACTCAGAGTTGTTTAATTTGCATTTTTCTAATCAATAGTGATTTATAACACTTTTCACATATAACTATAGTTTTGATTTCTTGATCTGTAACTGCCTATTCCTAACCTTTGACTATCTATCAGTTGGGGAATGACTCATTATTTCAAATTTGACTATATATTTGAGAAATGAGAGAATATAGAGAGAGAATATATCAGAGAAACTTGCTGTGTATTCTCTCTTGTATTCTGCTGTCCTTCTAATCTTGACTGTGTTTGGGTTTGTTTGTGCAACAAATTTTTTTTCCCATATAACCAAAATTATCTATTTTACATCCCATCATACTCTTTGTCTCTAATTTACTCATAAATTTTCCCCTTATCCATAGCTCTTGACAGGTAAACTATTCCATGCTTCTCAGACTTGCTTTTGGTTTCACCCTTTATTTCTAAATCATGTACTCATTTTGAACTTATCTTGGTATATAGTATAAGCTGTTGGTTTATATCTAGTTTCTAATAAACTGATATCCATCCCCCCCTTATTTTTGCTTTTTTGGCAAATAATGAGTTCTTGTCCCCAAAGCTTGAGTCTTTGACTTTTATCAAACACAAGACTAATATGGTTATTACCTACTTTGTATTGTGCATCTAATCTATTCCATTAATACACCGCTCTACCTCTTAGTATCAGATTGTATTGATAATTACTGCCTCGCGATACAGTTTGAGATCTGGTAGAATGAGGCCACCTTCCTTCACATTTTCCGCTATGAATTCTCCTTTTGTTCTTCCAGATGAGTTTTGTTTCAAAACTGACTTTATTTGTGTGAAAAGGATTTTGTAAGTGTGTTTATAAAGTTTCTGAATTTGTCTTGACAGGTAGACTCCCAAGTACTTCATATTATCTGTGGCTATTTTAAATAGAATTTCTCTTTCTCTCTCTTGTTGCTGGACTTTGTTGGCAATATATGGTGATAACTTATGTGGGTTTATTTTATATCCTGAAATTTCCTAAAGTTGTTAATTATTTCAAGTTGGTTTGTAGTTGATTCTCTAAGATTCTCTAAGTTTAACACCATCATCTGCCAAAAATGGTAGTTTGTTCCACCAATTACCTACTCTAATTCCTTCAATTTCTTTCAACTCTTTCATTCCTATAGCTAGCAGTGCTTATACAATATTGAATAATATTGTTATGACAGGCATCCTTACCCCTCCCCTGATCTTAATGGGAGGATTTCTAACCTATCCCATTATAGACAATGCTTGCTAATGGTTTTAGATAAACACTATTTATCATTTTAAGGAAATTTATTCCTTAAATTCCATTTATTCCTATACTTTCTTGTGTTTTTAATGAGAAAAAAGTGTTATATTTTGTCAAAAGTTTCCTGCATCTATTGAAATATTTGTTGGTTTTGTTGTTTATATGTCAATTATACTGATAATTTTCCCAATATTGAGGCAGCTCTGCATTATTGATATAAATTTCAACAGGTCATACTGTATGATCTTTGTGATTTATTGCTATAATGTCTGTGCTAGTATTTTATTTACAACTTTTTGTTTCAATATTTATCAGATCTTTTCTTGATTTTCTGTTTCTGTTTTTACTTTTCCTTGTTTAAGTATCAGCATCACATTTGTGTCATGATAGGAATTTAGTAGGACTCCATCTTTACTTATTTTTTTTTTCCCAAATAGCTCATATGGTATCAGAATTAATTGTTCATTAAGTGTTTGATAGAATTCACTTGTGCATCATCAGGTCTTGGGTATTTTCTTTTAGGGAGATAATTGAAGTCTTGTTCAATTTCTTTTTCTGCTATAATGTTATTCAAATATTGTCAGATTATTAACATATAGTTGAAGAAAATATACCTTAATAATTGCTTTATTTTCCTCTTCATTGGTGGTAAATTCACACTTTTCACTTTTGATTCAGGTAATTTGGTTTTCTTGTTTCTTTTTGAAATACAAATAACCAGTGACATCTCTTTTATCTGTCTTGCTCCATAAAACAAGCATCTAATTTATTTATTAGTTCAGTAGTTTTCCTACTTTCATTTTGTTATTCTCTCCTTTGATTTTTTCAAAATTTCCAACTTGGATTTTATTTGATGATTTAAAAAAAAATTGTTATTTCTCTATTTTTAATTGCATGACCAATTAATTGACCCGCTCTTTATTTTATTGATATAAGCATTTAGAGATATAATATTTTCCCCCTAAGTACTGCTTTTGATTCATCCCATAAATTTTGGTATGTTGTCTCGTTGTCATTCTCTTTAACGAAATTGTTGCTTATTTCTATGATTTATTCTTTAGGATTTGCTTATTTATTTATAATTAACTTCTAATTTTGCAGTCTACCACTCACATATGCCTTCCTTTGATTATGCATTTTACCCATTTCCCTCAAAATCTCTTCCTAAGAACCATGCTCTCCATTCCCCTAGGTACAATTTGCCTCAAAGAGTTTCAACTCCCTCCCTATGAGGTAGAACCAATAGACTTTTCAAGCAATAAATGCCTTGAACCAAACCTAGTGCAAAGTCCCCTTCCCAGATTGTCTCTTTTTCTCCATGAGAGCTTTTATCAGTGGAAACCTCTCCCACAACTAAATCAACATCTTCCTCCTTTCCTTCCCATTTTTAGCTTTTTCTTTCTCCTTACACACTTTCCTCTCAGTGTGTTTTTTTTTTCTGACAACATACAGATCATCTTCCACTAATTCTTAGCTATAGATTTAATCCTGGTATATCACATATTTCCTTTTATCCCATTGACTCCTTTTCATGTACTTTCTAAGGTTGTGATGTTGTCTCACAAAAAATAGAAAAAACAAAAACAACAAGAAAAATGATTTACCTACAGGCAAAGCATTGCCAGATTTTTATCCATAATGGCCTTTACTGTTACTTCCATCGGACTTCTGCCTTCATCCTTTTCTCCTTTTGTACTTTCTGACAATAACAAAGAAAAAGAAAAAAACTTTCTTACTGGAATCCTTGCTATCATTCTATGATTCTTTTTGTCTTTAGTGGCTGCCTTTATTCATTCCACGTGTATTTCTGTTGCTTGGGATGTTTGAGAAGCAAATGATCTTTTCAGATATGGTTTTCTTTCCCAAAATGTTTCAAATGCTTCCTATTATTGAATGCCAATCTTGTTTACAATTACGGTTAGCTTCAAATTTGCAAGGTAGGTCACCCATGGCTGCATTCTGAGCTTCATTGCCCAAATGAAACGAATTATTACATTTTTTCCAACATTTTCTGGTAGGTACAGAATAGTCTTGTGTTATTCAAATTTCTTTTCCTTTGTATCTGAAAGTCTGTCTCCTGATCAATTGCAGAACTTTTCTGTTTCTGAATTGGATTATCAAATTTAACCACTTTTTTGTCTTGAAATTTGCAGCTCCCCCCACCCTCTTTGTTTTTTCTCCTGGAGGTGATTTATGAATCCTTTCAGTCATGAGTTCATTTTCCATGTTTATAAGGTTGGAGAGTTTTCTTCTATTCTTATTTTTTGTTATTAGTAATAGCTGCCCCAGCAGGGACCTAACTGGTCATTTCCAGTTGGGCAATGCTGCTCCTTTCTTCCTTCTTTTCTTCCTTCATTCCTCCCTCTATTCTTTCCTCCCTCCCTAATTCCCTCATTCTCTCCCTCTGTCCACATTGGGAATAATATCCTTAACTGGGGGTGTTTTGCACAAAGTAATATAAATTTTGATCACTGAAACCTCTAAGATACCTTGAGATATATAGACTAGATATTTTTCACTCTTCCCTATTCTATCATTAAAAAAACAAACAAACAAACAAAAAAAAAACAAACCAACCTGGGTCAATTAATTCTTTTTGCCTCATTCAGTTTCATTTATAATCTCTTGAAATACAGCATTGGAAAACTAGGCTTTGATAAAGTGCAAATGGAATTCAAATGGAGCTACATGACACATGACTAATAGATAGTAGCAGTAGATCCCAGCCCAAGATTTACTTGGTCATTGTTTGGCATTTGATACACCAGAGTGAGTATAAATAGTAATTTGTTTTTCTTCTGACCAGAAATCCCAAGGATTTTCCCTTCCCAGATTGTTTTTTTTTTTTTTTAGTATGTAAATGAGGCCATTTTTTGGCCTGATTTCTTACCTAGTCTTAATCACAGAATGCGTGCTGCCTCACAGAAACTGGTGCTCAGCCCTGCCTCACAAAAATCCAATTCATTTACAAGTCAAAACATCACCTTCCTGATGTCACTGCTTCTCTTGGAATATGAAAGTCAAACCTTGGCATCAACATTATAGCATTAAAGCTATTTGTCCTGTTATCTTGTCCTGAGAAACCTCGGATCCTTAGCTGATGTTTACACATTCTGTCTTTGAGATCATTGTATTTTGCTTGCATAGTAAAGATATTTCCTTTTAAAGTTACTATTTATTTTGTTTTTTGTTTATTTGGTTTTTTGCTTCTCTTCTTCTAGATTGCCTTTTGCTTTTATGTATTTGAATTCCCAATGTAACAGGATTTTGTTTTCTTGGGGAGACTTGCCATTTTATATTCTAGTTTTTCTATTATGCCCATTATTTTTCTAATGCAAGTCTTCAATTTGGCCCTGTTTTGCAGCATTCAGGAAGAGAGTATTATGAATACACGTTCCCACATTCCATAGGGTTCATTCTCTTTTCAAGTATTGGATCATTTTCCTTTGTTTGTCATATTTTCTCATAGATATTTGAGATAATTTATTAGGTCTAGAGTTCATATTTCCTTCTGTTAATACTTTCCCTGTTGATTTATTCACTTATGTTCAAGGTCTTTCAGTTTCTTCTACTAAGATCTTTCATAATTTGTTTGTTTGATTTAAATTCCCCCTGCCCCAGATTTTCTCTTGTTTACTTTTTGAGTCTGTCACCTCTTTTGGTGGTTTCTTTGCAGACTGGATCTCAAAAATGTCTTAGCTTCCTCATACATTTGGCATAGGTCTCTACAACAAGGAACTTTTGGATTAATCAGTCAGAACTTGCCCCAGATGGATGCTGTGCTCTTTCCTTCAGGCTTAGTGGAGTAATATACAACACCTAATTCTACACCCATGCACACACAAACACATTAGGTTCTGTCCTGCTATCTCTGGACAATTCAGACAGCAGTCATGTTGGTGTTACAGGGATTTCCACTGGCAGTTAAAACTTTTCAGTGCTGATGCTTTGAGATTGTGGACCCCAGAAAGCTTTTGTTCTTGAAGGGCTATCTATATCTTGCCACACTGGTTGTCTGTCATTGACTGAAAAACATTTCTACAGCCTGGAAAGAGGTAGGAACTAGAAAGAGTGAGGGGAGTCAGGGTTTGGGTTTGAATCTTGTTACAGATCCCACACTTTGTGTCAGGTCCTTAGATCTGTCAATACAAGCTACTTTCCAATAGTATAGAAAGTAAGGGAGGGATGCTCAGTGAGTCCAGGGTGCATGAGTGTCAGTTCATACATATTGGTGTTTTTTAACCTTCTTTTGCATTCTGGTTGTCTTAGACCATGGAAACAATGCATGATTTCTGCTTTGGAGAGGTTTGAGAGGTAATTGGGATCAGAGAAAATGTCTAACCCTTTTTCCTTTTGCTCAAATGATTCAGAAGTTCCTAAATCTCTTTTTAAAATATTTGGTATGACTAGAGGAGAACAGAACTACTTGAAATTCCTCTGAATTGCCTATTTTTCTATGGATCCTCATGGAACATGCAGCAAGCTGTTCACCAGGGACATTCTCTGTGATCACTTGGAAAAGATCATAAACTTACAGCTGTTTGCTCATTAGGCTTGAATTGAACTTGAAGATTGTGCTGCTTAACTGCTAAGCCTTCTCTAGTAAGAGACAATGAAGCAGCTTAATGGATAAGATAACATTTTGAATTTGATCAGAGAGTAGTAGTCTCATAGCAAATATTATGTGCAGTTACATATGTATATGTGCGAGGAAAGGATGGATTGGTTTATATAATCTGAGGGTTGTGGCTCTATACTTAAAGCCTGGGAATAAAATGGAGGTATGGCCGGAGTTGGACAAATGCTTTCTGATGCACTCTACAGAGAGTACAATACATGGCAAAACATATGTGTGATTCTCAGGTTTATTGAGAAAGTTACTTTGAAAGCTGGAAGTAATATGAGACTAACTTGCTGCAGGAAGGACAGGGCCTAAAACTACTTCTCACCTTTCTTAACAGGAACACCGGATTGTCCTGATAAGCCTTTTATTTTCTTGAAAAGCACTATTTTAATGAGTACCATCTACTGTTGTTTAACAGATACTTTCAGATTCCTTGCCTCGGACTGTGTGCATATCTCTCTGTCCCTATATACTGTTATTGTACTCTACTGTCTAACTAGACTTTTCTTTAATGGAAACAAGTTTGTCAAAAATATTTATTTGACTACTTCCCAAAGTCCTTCTCTCTTTCAAGAGGATTCTCCAGGAAGAGAGACTAAAAAAGACCCTATCTTCTATCTTGAAAGCAAAAGTCTCTTCTCTCAAATTTATACCAACACTCCATGTTGAGCAATCATTTTTTTTTTTTCTGGAGAAAATGTCCAAGCTTGAATTCCAGATTACCTTCCAATCATAGAACTCTGCATTTTGTAGGTATATGCTGAAGAAATCATGTACTACAGCATCTCATCTAAAGCAAGAAACAATAAGTAGTCATCTAATCCCTGTTCAAACTTTTCCAAAGAGAGAAAGAAAAGTCATTACTCTGGAAAACAGACCATTTAATTCTTTGAAAGTGTTCGCTGTTGGGAATTCTTTTTATTGAGCTGAAATACTCCTGTCTTTAACTTCTAACTGTTAGTCCAAATAGACCTCTTTGAAATAGAATAATTCTATTTTTTTTCATAACAGTTCTTCAACTATTTGAAGATATCTAGTCTGTCCTTTATTCCCCAAGTCTTTTCCAGTATAGACCATATGATTATAATTAATTTTCCCTTGGAGAGCATCTTGGAATCAGGAAGATCTGAGTTCAAGACCTGTGTCTGACACATTGTATTTTGGCCTTAGTAAATCACTTAATCTATTATTACTCTAGGCATCTCTGTTGAGTAGGAAGAGTAGGTATCAAAGGAAGTTTTGGTCTGCATTGATGAAGGGAGTTTCTTCATCTAGGAGTATTATATAACAACAAAGGCAGAGATCCACTTGCTAATAAATCTATTCTGACAGAATTCCAAGTCCCTTTATAATATTAAACTGTGGCAGTCAGAAATTAAGCAGGGGAAAGAAATGTGATATCAATAAACATGTTAACTGGAAAAAAAAAAACTTAGTTTGTGTAAATCTAGAAAAAATACTGATAGCAAAGAACAGACTTACATGAAGTCATGATCTGTTTGGTTTCGATTATTTTTCTTCTCCAATTTAATCAATCAATGAATGATTGATTAAAGGATAATGATAACTCAACTTTACATTTAAAATAGAGATAGATAGATAGATGGATAGATAGATAGATAGTCCCTTGTTTTATATGTATTATATAAAACAAGGGACTTTGTATAGATTATCACCTCAGGTCCCTTCCCACTTAAACATATTATGACTTTATATGCAATTTACAATTTGCTTATGATACCTCATATCTTTCCATTCTCTCCTATTCTCACTGTCTTCCAGTTTATCCTAGTCCAGAGCTCCACTAAATTACTCTTGCTCTCCCATACTCCATTTCAGGAGTAATTAACCTTTATTTATGTCATCAGTTGCTTTGGCAGTCTGGTGAAACCTATGAACTCTTCAGAATAATATTTTTTGCTGCACAAAATAAAATACATAGGGTTACAAAGGAAAGACACTTTATTATGATTTTGTTATCAAAATGTTACAACATCAGTATGATAGTTATCATTATGGATGGGGTTCAGACTCTGGGAACTTCCTTGAATTCTCCTTGAATCTCCCCACTTAACCTGGCCTTTCATACTCAAATCTGTGGCCATTATCTGTTACCTCTTGATTGATTGCCCCACCTGCTTCCCACCCAGGTGCTCCATTGTCTGATATCTCCTGATTGCCTCCAACTGTCTCCAACCCTCCTGAGTCCCCTTCTTGGACTTCTCCTCACTACCCTCCCTGAACCCCTCCTCCCATCACCCTAGACTACCAGACCACCCCCAGATATCTCCTATAGACTTTTCTGTATTTAAGTTCCATGTTGGCTCCATGAAGGCGTTCAGATTCCATCCAGCTCAGATTCTGTCTAGCTGAGATTCTATCTGGCCCACTTGTGAATACAAGCATTACAAATGCTTAGGCTCCTTAAGAGCCAATCCAGTTTGGCGAATCTTTAATAAACTTTGTTTTCTTTGGCTTTAAGAAGGCTTGAGTCAAATTCATTCAAGCACGACCTGGAATGCCGGTATTTTAGCACCCCTAAACCTCGTCAATTATCTCATTCATATCATTTATGATGTCCGACTAGAAATGATTTAAGGAAAATTCAATGTCTTTTAAAAGTACTATGCATAGTAGGTGGTATCATCCAGTACGAGGTATGGTCCTCTCTCTCCTAGTCTGCTCTTTCATTTTTACCCAGGAAAGGTCCCTGCAGCCTTCATCATTAGCTCTCCTTCAGGCCCTGAATCTGTGAATAGGGGCCCTACTCCCTTGTCAGAGACCACAGGCACTTTTCTTCACCCTGGTACTGTGACCAGGATCCCTGTTCTCCTGTGGCTGCCTCGAGTTGCAACCAGGATCCCTGCTCCCTTGTGAACAACCAGACATGCTCCTCTCCTCTTTGAAACTATGATCCAGAACTGCATATGGGCAATAAATTTGTTAATCCACATGAACTGCACCCAATGTCAACAAAGGGTCTTTGTATTTGTCTGACTCTTACTATCCCTGGACTGCGATCTGCTGAAGATGTTCCTGTAAGACCTGCTGCTGGTGCTGCTGCGGGGTGCCCTCCTGGATGGCCCCAACCCCTGTGTCACAGTCCTCTCCTGCTAGCTTCCTCATTTGTTTTAGACTGGAAAAACGTCTCACTCCATCCTTTAGTTAGTTGTGTTGCAGCAAAATTTGATTTAAAGTATTATTTTAAAATTATCTGAAAGTGAGGATTGGGAGAATTCAGCTGCACTGCTATCTCTCCTCCCCTACCTTGCCTCTGACACTCTTACCCTCTTTATTTTGAATTTCTTTTCCTTTTGTGTGGTTTCAAGAAAATGAACGTTCAGCATGATGGTGTCTGTGAAGAAATTAGATTCTTGCATTTTCATAGATCTATTTTATTTCAAACTTTTGAAACAGTTTAGTCAGTGTTGATACTGTAGTCAAAATACAGTTTATTTGCTCAGTTCTTAAGAATTTTGATATTTGTATTTGTAGTGTAAGTATTTATTGTCTTTTGGTTTCTAAAATACAGTGAGGGCCTGGCGAATAATTTGAACCATCTAATTTTGTCTTTCTAAGAATTCAGTTGGTAATTTTTGTCCCCTTTTGTTTTCTTTTATAAACAATAATGTGGTCATATTCTTTCATATTTAGGCAGCATAATATTGTGGAGACCACAAAGGATTTCCAGAGAAAAGACTTGAATTTGAATTCAAGTCTTCTATTTCCTATTGTGTAAAGGTGATTAACCTCTCTGTGTCTGATTCCTAACTGTTTAAAATGAAAACACTCTCTTATATAACCTTTAATGTTCCTTCTAGCTCTAAATCTTATAATCTTATATTAATTCAAGGAGATTATCTAGATTTGAGTTAATAATAACCCTTCATTTTCCTGACTTCTTTTCCTTTTACTATACCCTTTGAACTGTTTTCTTCTCATTAATATATTAACCAGAGGACAGAGGAAACAAGCCCAGGAATTCTGAAATAAAAATCCACATCAAGAACAAAGTTGCTGCTGGAAAAAGTATGGTTCAAGGAAGAAGTAAAAATCAATGGCTAGAAAGGTAGAAGGGACAGGAACGATCCTTTGACCTGTGCAATAACTAAAATGCTTTGATAGTCATTGTAGACATAAAAGGCTCAACTGGGGTTGTTACTTGAAATGGAGAATATTTGACGTGTGAAAGCACTTGTTACTTACTCAAAACTGATAGTGATAGGTTTTTTTTTTTTTTATTTTTTTTCCTTCAGTTTCATCTTAGTTATTTATTGTATAGTATAGTCTCCAGGGAAGAGACTTGGTTTCCACTAGTCACAGAATAGGAAAAGATTATGTTCTCTGATCTATTTATTCACTTTCATTCTTCATACTTGCCAGTCTACCTTAAGAATTATACTACAGATTATTATTTTGGTATATTCAGTGGTCTCTAGGCAATCTCATTCTTGACAAGAAAATTGAAAGTTTCTAATGTGAAGAAAAATATATGGAACTATACCATTTTCCTTTTCCTTAACAAGAATAAATTGACTGGGTAGGCAGTTATAGGTAGTTTTTTTAAAATGTTGAGATGGATGATTGCTTCCAGGAACACACATGATACATTTGTCCTAACTAATAGTGAACAGTAACTGTACAGCAACAACATAGAGTGCTTTGAAGTTTGCAAAACACTTAAAAAATATTATCTCATTTTATTATCACAACAACCCTGGAGGGTAAATGCTATTATAACTCACACTTTACAGACAAGAAAACTGAGGCAAAGAAAACTTACCCTTCATCACACAGCTATAACTTAGGTATCTGAAGTCAGTAGGAATTAAATTTTCCTGACCCCAGGTCTCGCATTCTAGCCACAGTATCATCTAGCATGAAACATTAAAATATAAGATTCTTCCCTCCTCACATTGGCACGCAGTACATAAAAATACATGCAGTTGTGGAAAGCCTACACAACCCTACCCGTCCCCTGGAATGTACGTGGAAAGTAGCCTTTGGAAGAATTGTCCAGGACAGGGAAAGCAAGAGATCATCAGCATCCTACTGAGGATGAATGATCTGACATGTGAATGGGAGATAGTATAAATAACAAAGTAGCACAGTGTTAGAATTCTTTATTTTTACAAGAATATAAATTTTCTGAGAGTTCTGGAAGGATACTAGAAAAATTGCAAACAAAATATAATGCAATGAAGACATTAATTAGTAATTCTCCATTGGGGAAAAATTTGGGAAAAGGATTAAATAGAAAGTAAATTGAGGTCAAAGGAGAATTGCATGTTATATAATGAATAGTTACTTGGTGGAAGAATAAAATTAAGCATTTTGGCCCATGGTAATCCTTTCAATCATGTCTTGGAATGGAAAACAATATGTTTTTCCTTATAGAGAAGTGACAAACGAAAACAATAGAAAATTGCCCCATGTGTTTTAGGAATTATCCTACTTTTAATTTATAAGGTAGATTTTAAATAAAAATCTTCCCGATAAATGTCTTTCTGATAAATAGCTACAAAGTCTTAGTAATAGATGCAATCCACCATAACGAATGAAAAATATTTTTGATTGTCAGGGCTGAGAAGGTAAGTGAGCATTTTTCAGATATATTCTCAGTTAATTGTGGCAGTGAGAGATATCTTAGGAAAATTACAGGGACAGATTGATGATCTCATCAATCTGATGGTTGATAAGAGGTTCATTCATAACAGATGTCTACATTTAGCCTCAGAGAGGAAAGCAAGCAGGGTAGTGTAGCTTCTTGATATTTAGAGGTATATATTAGAAACATAAAACACAGACCCAGGATATTCAGTATAGAGGGAGGTGATGAGAAAGAAAAAGATGATGAACTTAGGGATAGAGGGGAAGAGAGGCTAAAATAATAAGGATAACTAGACTAATAGGTTTACTTATATCTGTATTTTATGTATATACACACCCCCTCTATATATGCATATACATATACTACCTATGTATGTATGTATATACATATGATAGAATTTTAGTTTCAAAGTTATGAGAAACTCGTGGTGGGGAAAATTCATCTGCCAAAGAAGATCAACTGCAATTTACCATTGTAGAGAGTTGCCTGGGGCACAAAATATTTAGGGGTAGAGGGCAGAACATGCGGGATCTGAGTTTGAATTTGTATCTTCTATAGCAGCAATGACCAACAATAGACAACAGCAATAAATAATTAGCACTTACATAGCACTTAAAATTTGCAAAATGCTTTATTAATATTTTTGCATTGTATCCTCCTACCAGATAGCTAAGTGGCATAGTAGATACAGCACTGGGCCAGAACCAGAAACATTCATCATCATGAGTTGAAATCCAGCCTCAGACACTTCCTAACTGTGTGACACTGGGCAAGTCACTTAATCCTCTTTGCCTTAGTTTCTCATCCACAAAATGAGCTGGAGAAGGAAATGGCAAACCGTTCCAGTCTCTTTGCTAAGAAAACCCCAAATGGTGTTATGATGAGTCATATAGGATTGAACAAATAAACAAAATGTCCTGATAACAACAATAGGAGATAGGGTATATTAGTATCCTTATTTTATAGATAAGGAAAACTGAAGAAGAAAGAGGATAACCCAGGATAACATCTCTTAAATGTCTGAGGTCAAATTTGAACTCTGGTCTTCTTGATCCTAGGTCCAGCACTCATTCCACTGCACTATCCTTGGTGATCTTTCTTTGCACAATGCTATTTGTGACCTACAAGTCATTCTCAAAAAAAAAAAAAAACCCAAAAACCTGGGGAAATTACTATTAAAATATCATATTCAGCCTCAATCATCCAATCTTACATTGTTACCAGAAATAAAGAATTATGAGAGTTATCATATTGATGATGATTTCATCACACCATTAGTGCCTTTCTCATCTCACAGCAACAGACATTTTCACCATTTGCTTACAAGTGTACTGACTCCTGGCATGGTTGGGAAAAACAAAACAAAACAGAAACAGAAATGAAACTCTTCACTCATTGTGAGTGTCTTATGCTTGAAAGTCAAAATCCAACGAATGACTCACACTTTCTTCAGCTGCCTTCAGAAATCTCAACAGTCCTTCCACCTGGGATACCCTATAGTAATGAAGTAGATTAACCATTACCTATCTGTTGGAAATACCAAGAATCACATGACCTTGGAAGAACATTCAAAAATGACAGTCACTTTGGAACAGGAGGTGAAAAATGTGTTTTCAAGAAACTAAGAAAAATCCTTGGATGATAATAACCAAGGACTTAAAAAAACAAAAAAGAAAAATCTAAATCCTAAGGGAGCAAATAAAAAAACTAACCAACAAACCCATAAACCTAGATGTGACTGAATCAAAAGCAGAATTCTAATTTGTTTTCCAATGTGTTAAGTAGATATTAAAAAGTGTAAATTCTTAATTTATAGGATATGAATTATCTATCCAGAACTTTAATACCTAATGAAAATGCTTTAAAATTTCACAATGTGTCATTGGAAATTGTAAAGTAGTTATCACAAGTGTAAATGGGGGCAGAAGGAGGCAGGAAAGAGACGATTTTGCAGTATTTCAAGAGAATATAATAGGAAAAATAATTGAGTACATCCAGTAATAGACCAAGGGGGTATATACCTTTGCTCAACAATGCTAAAGCATTCCTCAAAGACAATATTGTCCTCAGGAATAAATAGCTCTTAGGGCTGGGAATAAAATATAGACCTTTTCACCTCCCAGTTGTCTATCTAAATTTGACCCAGCTTAGCACTAACCAAAAGGAGCTGAGGTTACTGAGTGTTACTGAGGTTAAGTCACTTTGAAATAGCCACTTTTCTTCACTGTTAGTAATCACCATCACAAATTACTACTTTTGATGGTGGTCAACAGACAGACAAATGAGGACCAGAAACTGTTACTCTGTGACCGCCAGAGGTGTTTCTCCAAAATATCTGTGAGGCTGATTTTGGTCAGAGGTCAGAGTTGGCATTATCATGGCCTCTGCTGTTTTTGATTTTTCAAACTTCAGCTTTCAGTCTGTTCCTTTTATTATTTTCCCAAGCCCTTGCCATCATGATTATCAAAAACTGTGAGAAAATAAAATGATATAGGGGAATAAAAAGGTTTTTTTCTATTTTTATCAAAATAGAGGGTAAAATAAGTCTCAAAATACCAAGGAAGATAAAAAGACACAAATAGGTAAGAAGAATAAAAGTGTTAGTATTCTTGATGTCTCAAATAATACTTTCATTTATATCCTATATGACTCAAGAACTCTCATGCTCACTTCAACCTAAAGTGAAAAGCTGAATTATTTTTTCTTAGGAGTATATATCTATCTAGGAGAGAAAGGAAACCCAGGTGTTCTGTCTTTGTATAAAGTTCCTTTTCCATTAGTTGTTGTAGGATACACTCCTGCCATCAAAGGTGGGGGGTGGTGGTGAGTGGTGTATATTGCCATCTGGATATGTACTAATAGACATCAGAGATACTAGGGGAGTTCAGAATTAATTTTCCAACATTAAGTCAAATGGGAAAAGCAAGGATAGAGACATCAGGGAAATGATTTTTTGAAATTACCTTTTTTCCTAAATAAAGAGGGGATTTTTATATAGTCTGATGAGCTTAACATGGATTGATCCTGTAGGCTGAAGTCCACTTCATAAGACTGTTCAGAGAAATATAGACAGAGGGAGCCAATTTTCCTATTTCTCAGAAATGCTCCCAGTGCATTAGGAAATGGTGCGACAGAACTCTGTAGGGAGAAATGGGGGAGGGGGAAGAGGGAAATGATACAAATAGGATGTTTTACATACCTCTAATATTATCTCAAAAAGGGTTTTTTTTAAAAAAAAATTGTGGAAAAGAAAATGTTAATTTAATGCTTACAAAAAGTAGTCCAGTCAGGCATAGATTTTAATTCTTCGATTGCAACTGCCATGGGTAGCTCATACAGACAAGTGGGCATCCAAATGGAAGGGGAAAAAAAAGCAGGACTTCAAAGACTTTCAAAGCTACTTTTCCACAGTTCCCTCTGGACAGAAAGACAGGCCATCAGCACACCTTCAAAAGGGGTCAAGGGTAGCAGCTGCAGTAGGAGTATTTGCTACCCTTAACACAGTGACTAAAGGGAGACAGTCTGACTTTGACAAAAACAGTGTCATGATCTACGAGTCTTTAGAAATTATCAGCTCTTTTCTCTCAGCAGTCAGAAGGTGAAGGTTTTTCACCTGAACTCTGATTTCTCTGCATTCTCTCCTGAATCCTTACTTCCCAACCTATATTTCTCTTCATCCTTATCCCCCCTTCCCCATCTGAACACCCTGCACTGTCAGATCACGCTCTCCCCTCAACAACGCTAGGAGTGACCCCAACAAGGAGAAAATAGAACTAATCCTTTACTTTCATTGGACAGAAGGTACACAGAATTGTTACTCAATGCGCATGTGAGTGAAATGAACCAGCCAAGTAAAACCCAGGGCCAGGGGTTAGATAGGAACAGTTCAAAAAAGCAGACTTTACCCCCAGTAATCTACGTTGAAACTGTCCCACCCAAGGTCCTTGTAGAACAAATATTAATTGTACATATAAGGTTCATATAATATATATATATATATACATATTTCATATTGTATTATAGACATATAATATATATAAGATATTGAATGATACAAGGTATCACTGAAGGACTGAAAAAAGGCTTCTGATACATTCCCAAGTACATCTGGACATAAGTTTAATTATACTTGAAAATGTTCTCCTCTTTTAACTATTATCTTATTTTTCTCTCTGCCAAGCTTCTTTTAAGTATTGTATGTGTAACACGAGATTCTTATATGTATCTACTGTCTTTCTTCCTCACTTACAACTTCCTTTGTAACACTGGTAATACTACTTCTGTCTCGATCACTCCGCTAAAACTGCAATTCCCAAAATAATCAGTGACCATTTTATTGACAAATATCGCGGTCATTGCTCATTTACCTTAAGCTCTATCTAACACTTGGTGATCAATTTCTCATTCTTTTTCTCATAGACATCTAACCTTGACATCTGGGAATATTTTTCTATCTTGATATTGAATGATCGTGATTTTCTGTTCTATTTCCTTTTTTTGTCTCTTTCTTAGGCTCCTCTTCTTCTTGTCATTCCCTGAATGTGAAAATCCTTCCTTTGGCCATTTGATTTCTTTTTTCCTCCTCTCCTCTATCTGAAGAATGCAATGACCCCTGGACTTGTGCCATTCATGGCTTCTTCTATGCTCAAAACAAAAATAAGGGAAAAAAGAAAGCCCTCACTTGACCACACTATTCCAAACAATTTTTTGCTATATTGTTCTTTTTCTCTATAATGAAGTTTGACACACAATTATATTGCCTAGGATATAAAACTTACATTTCAGAAACTTGCTTTTGGAAGACAGTAGAACTTACGTATGCATGGATGTTCTTCATTGGTTACCATATGGTAGGGAACAGTCTATGCGGCCCTGAGAAACTGGGTTAAAGTACTGATT
This sequence comes from Notamacropus eugenii, assembly GCF_028372415.1. Lineage (NCBI taxonomy): Eukaryota > Metazoa > Chordata > Mammalia > Diprotodontia > Macropodidae > Notamacropus > Notamacropus eugenii. Next base: position 219,130,397 of record NC_092877.1, on the reverse strand, counting down.
GGAATTTTTTTGTAATTTTCAATTCTGGATGCCGGGAGTGAAGTCCCCAAGCAAGGAGCTCAAGTCACAGACATTTTGGAGTCCATGATTCTAATACAGTTGTTGCAGTTAGTCAAGCAGGAAAAACCTGAGATGTCAATATTCTAGGAGGAAAGCTGTCAGGCCTAGAGGCCTATGGGCTACCAGAGTCTTTCCTTACCTGTTGTCCAGGTCTTCGGCTGGCCAAACCAGATAAACGTATGAGAGAAGAGACTTTCCAGAGTAAAACAAGGGTTAGTCTTTATTCAGGGTCTTGGTTACATGTGCAGGGTGAATTCTTCCTCAGGAGAGAGGAATCCTCTTCCCAAGGAGGCAAAGATCTTACAGTAAGAGGATGGAAGTATGAGAGAGGGGAGAGGGGAGGGACCCTCTGCCCTCTAAGGGCCCTTCAGCGCAAAGAGGGCCTTCAGGCTTTCCTGACCCTACTTAAGCTCTCCCCCGGCATAGTTTGCACGTGAATACCAGGCGTGCTCTCAGCCTTTAGCTAGTAAACAACAGGTGTGCTCAGATCCCGGGCCAATCTAAAGGGTGGGATACTCTCCCCAGCACGTATCCCACGGAGAAGAGGCAGAAACGCATGAGATAGCCATGTCTCACGCCTCAATTCCCAGCCATCCCCTGGGGGGCCTCATGAGAACTCTGAGGTTAGAAGTCCTCACTTTTACGTACCTGAGACTGTCCACATGGAACTGAGCTTACACCCCCAACAGAAAGCCCAGGGGTTGTTTTGGAACTGAATTTCTCAGGGCTTGGTATATAATACCATATAGGAACTAAGTTAAATTGTAAGCCCCCAACCCAGAGACTGAGGTTGTATGAGTGGGAGGTAGGGTGAGGGTGGTCCAGGAGTGAGGTGCATACTGGTGTCCAGGTATTGGAGGAAATGTTTACTTGTTACACCATTGAAATAAATATTTTTGGGTAAAAGTTAACAAGATTTATAAAGTGACTAAATGGAATTGTGGTGCTTGGACCACTCAAACTAAGGGGATCATTATTGTCAGTGCTTTAATCAATGGCAAAGGAGGGGTTTGATGCAGCTCCCAGCTTTCAGGCAGTGAGGGTGGGGGAGAGGAGGTGGGTGTGCAGAGGATCATTACTCCACCTTTAATCCTTCTACAAATCTAAAAAAAGTAATCTGATTACTCCACTTCCTCAATACTCATTTACTCAGTTACAGATTAGCTTTCCTCACTTCCACCATAGTAAAACTGTTTCTCAATGGTTCATGATGCCTTCTTAATTGTTAAATCCTCTAACCTTTTCTCATTCTTCATTCTCCTTGATATTCCTACTGCATTGGGTACTGTTGTAGAACTCATCTTCTTGCATGTTTTTCTCTCTCTTCCATGGCACTGCTGTTTCCTAATTCTTCCCTTATTTTTCTGTCTCCCAGCATTGGGGGGGGAGGGGGGGTTACCTCTTAAATGTCACTTTCCTCCAAGACTTTGACCCTGAAACTGTGACTGTGGCCCCTATGCTTATTTCCTTATGACCAATCACAAGTGCTCCTCTCTTCCCTGGAAATGTGACCCAGAACTGCTTACTGGAAATAAAATTGTCAATCAGTGCCACCTGCACCCATTGCTAGTAAAGGGACCTCTATAACGTCTTTGAACAATTCTCAGACCCACTTACTATCTCTAGGTTGAGAACTTTGGAAGATGCTGCTCTTGGACAGCAGCCTCTGCTGTCACAAATACTTCTAAGGCCCACCAATGCTACTTTGCTCACCCTCCCGACCTGTGGGACCTATGACCACTCCTAGGGACCCCCTAATTTGTCTTAGGTTGGAAAAAAAAAAAAACAACATTTTTTCTTCCTGGAAGAGGAGATGTTTTTTCTAGAAGGGAGCAGGTAGGTTTAGTATGTGAAACTTACAAGTTGTTTGATCATGAGTAAGTAATTTACCTTCTCTGAGGCTGCTTCCTCATTTGTAAAATAAGGCTAATAAATCCATAGCTGCTATCTCACATGGCTATTGTGAAGGTAATATGAAGTAAAATTTATATTTTATACATTTTGATGACTACATTATGCTATAATTATATATACAATATGATTATAGAATTATTATATTATAAAATATTTTATATTTCATAACACTTTAAAGTGTTATAAAAACCCACTCTTATCTTTCTGTCTCCACTGAGCCTCCAGAGAAGCTATCTCTCATGGCTGAGATCTCCTTCTTTATGCTTATCAAAAATCCTTCTCTTCCTCAAAGAATCAACTCTGGGACCACCTTCACAAAACCTTTCTGGAGTTTCCTCGTAAAAGTATTTTCTACCTTCTCCAAAGTTCCTAAAATCTTTGTTCCTGGGCACATTGTGTATCCTCTGTTTGCCTCATTTTCTTCACCCATAAAATGGAGATATTGATAGTACTTACCTCCGCAGCAGTGTTATGAGGATCAGATGAGATATTTGTAAATGTTTAGTATCATGCTTGTAACACAGATATCAGTGAGGTGGTGCAGTCCATAGACACACACTAGTGAGTGTGATGGCAAGCAAAGTAGGATCTTTCACTGATTTTGGTTTAGTATAATCAAGTGCCTCTGACTGAATCTTGCCTTTATCAACCAAGAATCTTTACTATGAGTAAAGTAAAGAAACAATAGTTTCTTTAACTAGAAATGGTATATGTATCTGTATTGTTAATTATTTTAATGTGATTAAAGGTCTTCCCCACTCACTAATGGGCCTGGGAAAGTTTATAGGAAGGCCCACAACTTTTGTTAATGAGGCACTGGTTTTCAAGGGTTATGTTGCCCTCTGGCTCAAAAAAAAATGGATAAATACTCTGAGAATGAGGTTTTATTTTGGGACTTAATGACTGGAAGTGTTTTTTTCAGCAGAGGAAACTCTGGGAAGACACTAAGGTGCCCCCTGGCTTTGAAAATCCAGATATTGGTGCTTCCCTCTCTGGTAACTTTGATCAGACAGTTGGATCTGTCTGTTATCTATGATGTAGGTGTTGCTTATGTCAGACATTTGGAAGCATGTCTGTTGATTTTGATTTCTCCATATCTTCTCTGAAGTTCAGGGTGTTGACTTTTTCCCCCTGAACTAAGTCAATGATACACGTGCTTGATTAACGTGATTGTTGACTCCTCAAAAGATGTCATTCCTTTTATAAATGCAGATTTAAGAGCCTGTGATAGCAGGCTCCCTTGTGTATGTTGCGATGCTTATTGTTGTCATGAGGAAACCTTCTCTTTGTAATTTCAAATCTCTCCTCAGATACTGTCAGGTTGCGTTACCCTGGGCAAGTCATTTAACTCTCTTTGCCTCAGATCCTCATCTGTAAAATGAGCTGGAGAAAGAAAGCAGAAACTACCACAGGGTTATAGAGAGTTGGACATGAATGAAACGACTCAACTACTGGGTACTGTATCAATGTTACCTACTATTATTTGTCTAGATGTTTATTTTGATCTCAATAAATGGTAATGTATAATATTGTAGATTTATTGTCACTCAATATACTGTAAACTCTTTAAAAACAGAGAATGTATCCTTATGCATTTTTGTATTTGCAACAATGAGTACAGCGAATTACTAATAGTAGTTGTATTTTGAAATTACAAAATTTAAATATATTTTGAAGTGAATTGAATTATGAAATCTCTTTCCCAACTTTTGATTTGTTGTACACATGCATGTTTGTTTGTTAACTGATTGATTCATTAACTTTGGAACTTGCTTTTTCATAAGACTCTCAAATTTACAAAGTACTTCCTGTGCAATAATCCTGTGAAGTTGGTATACAAGTATTATTTTCATCCTCATTTTATAGAGTTGGAAATTTGGGACTTGGGGAATGGGGAGAGAAGGGTAGGGACGTAAGGCTTGGATAGATGAAGAGATCAATTCAAACATCTCACAGTTATTAAGTAGAAGTGCTCTTCATTACACGCTCACTCCCAGGTTAACTCTAACTTTATATTTTTCCCTCCTCAAGAAAAAGAATCATCTTTCATGCTTTGCACTTTCCACAGTACCTTGCACATAAATATTTGTGGATTTATTGAATTTGTGAGGAGATGGGGGAGGGGGCAAAGGGGCTACAATTCCAACCAGGGTGTGTCAAATAAAAACATGTCCTTATGAGTCTTTCTTAGGTGTCTTTACTGAGTTTCTTCCACTTATGACAGGGTACAAACCAATTTGGAACAACTCCTACCTTGCCTTACAGCAATCATCCTCAAGGCTTTTAGTTTTTAAAATATTTAACACTAAATGCATAGATTTTGTGGTGTAAGGGGTGGTATTTGTGGAACCAGGGGAGGGCTGAAGCAGCAATATGAAAACAGAGGGGAGGAAGTACTGAGCTACTTGATTTTCCATCACTATCACGTCCCACTTGTTTTGTCCTTGAAGATGCCTGCAGTCTTCCCAAAGGAAAAGAAAAGATTAGAGGTCTGCTATGGGCATTCTAGTATATGATCTACGTTTGTAAATACAGTAATGAAATCAGTTCTAAACTACAATTTTTCTGTAGCCAATATTTTCAAGAATACAGCATTCAGACTTGGTACTGGAAAAACCATTTGGGTAAAACATTTTCCCCATAATTTAATATAATGCACTTCATAAATGCTGTGAAAATTCAAAGCAAACAATTTGTTCTTCTAGATTATATTTTTTCAGTCCTATGAGTAACTTTATTTGACTTATGTATATATGGTGTATATATGCGTGTGTATATGTGCATGTGTTTTATTGCAGCATGTCTGAGGGGGTCAGGAGAAAAGAGAAATACGCTAAGGAAACAATTTAAGCTTGTAGACTTATATATAGGTAGTGACTGGCTAACTAGACAGCAGAGTAAAAGAAAAAATAATCTAGCACACCTGCATATATAAAGAACATAAACAATCTGCCTCTATTCAGAGAATCGTATTTGCTTTCAATGTTCTTATTTCTAACAATATAATTTATAATTTTTCATATTCAGCTATTTTCCTCAGCTACAAATTATGCTGAAGACTGTTTCCAACATCATAATCTTTTTGATAGGGTTTTTTTTTTTTTTTGGCATTTCATTTTCTTTTTTTCTTACCTCTACCTCTTATGTGATTGTGCGTGTGGTACAAATAAGAAATGATGAAATATGAAAGACTGAAAACATAATAATCATTGTGTTCTAAGACTTTAAATAAGCCAGTGATTAATTGGATAGTGATAATATCTCAAGGTTAATGTTAACTAGCCATGCTTTAAAAATGGTTATTCTAGAAAAGGGAAATTTTTTTTTTACTCTTTTCTGCATATCTGAGAGTTTAATAAATGTCTGTTTCATAACAAAGGAGCCTTCACTAAAATTTTACTGTCTCCCATATATCTCACATGCCATCAAAAGGAATCAGTTTCCCTTCTACAAAATCCTTGTGGCTTATCACTGTGAAACTATGTCAGCAAAAGCACTTATTGAGAAAGCATTATCACTGACAGTCAGAGGCATTTTTGGATAGCAGCACAGAATGACATCCACATTAATGTCGATAAAGGGAAATGATGCAAAACCAGTTGATTTGATTAACAGGACATATGAAAAACGCCTCTGTCTGCATTTGAAGCTAATGTGTTTTTGGCAAACCACTGGATTTTTTCAAGAGTTGGAAGATAAATCTGATTCATCTTTGTTGCACGGTGTACTTCACCCAGAGAGTATTTTCTGAATATACAATACTGTTCCCATCCCCAAGACAGCCATTAGAGATAGAGAGGATTTGCATAGAATTTTCACCTGGAAATGACTTATCTCTTGGCATTCTCCCTTCTGAGTCTTATGCTTTGAGAAGTTATTAACTCAAATTTTAGACAGCTCTACCCTGCATATAGGAAACAGAATATTATTTTAGGTAGCTAGGTGCTATGGTGGATAGAGTATTGAACTTGATATGAGGCAATTTCACATTTATATCATGCTTAGCCAGGTGACCTTAGGAAAGCTTCTTACCTTTTCTGAGTTCCAGTCTTCTCATTCGTAAAATGGGAATAATGATAGCTGTGGAAATTAAATTGTTGATGTAAGGATCAAATCAATACACAAGGCTTTGTAGATTTTTCAAACACCATGTATATGTCATTGATGTGTGCCATTTCAGCTTTCTGTGATCTTAATTTATTGCCATGGATTGAGCAGAATTATGGAGACCATACGGGAGAGAATAAAATAAAGGTAGTGTTCCAATAAAATAAAAGAACCTTCCTTTATAATCTGCTTTTGCTATAATAAAGTAAAAATAAATATATTGTTAATAAACATATATATACACATATGTGTATATATACATATACACATAAATGCATGCATATATACACACATAAATGCCTATGTACATACAACACATGCATATACACAAGTATACAGGTACACATGCAGATGTGCATACACAAATACATGCATGTTAGCATGTGTTTCTATGGTCATATAATGACATGTTGTTGGAACAGTTAGATGACACAGTGAATCTGGACCATTATGGACTCAAGAATATTTGAGGTAACATCTGGCATCATACTCTTCAAAGCTGTGAGACTCTGTATAAGTCACTTAATCTCTACTTTAGTTCTCTTTTTGGTAAAATGCCCTTAACAATAGTACTTATCTCCAAGTGTCTGTAAGAATAGAAATGAAAAACTACAGGCAAAGATCTTTGCAAACCTTAAAGCGTTACATAAATGCTAGGTCTTATTGTGGATAGTGTCCATTAATTCATCCAAAAGAAGAAAAGTAAAAAAGTACAATTTTAATAGGCTGCTGTGCAAGTCTGCCATGTAGCCTCACTTCTTAAATCCCCATACCCCTCTGCTCGTGGAACAAATAGAAAATGTTTGAATGAAAAGCTAGCCGATTTGGTTGTTATGCTAGTGTTTCAAGGTTACAATCATTCACAGGAGATGGAGAAGTAGAAACAGTGGAAATTGACAGCATGCAATTGTCAGTCCAGGACACCTAGGAAGCTCTGAAGGCTTTGTTTTCCAGCTACCAGTTTCACACGGGCAAAATATGGGTAATAAAAATGAGATTGATCTTGTATTTGAAGTGCAGAATAATTAAACAGTAATTACTTTCTTGATCAATATCATTATACACTAATTAGTCTAATTGTTTGAAAATGGAATTAATATTACTGAGAAAGATCACTGATTTAGATTTGGAAGGAACTTTTGATTTCACTCAATACCATGTCCTCATTCTGAAAATAAGGAAACTGTGGCTCAAAGGGTAACTTGCCCAAAAGTCAAAAAAGAGTAAATTGCAAAACCAGGATTGTGGGTCTTCTGACTTCAAATCCTTCATTCTTTCTATTCTCTCAGGCTCTCTTCCATTTTAACCAGTATAATATTGTGCCTGTACGTAGGTGTGTATTCATTTGTGTATGTATACATATTCATTTATTACCTCTGTGTATTATACATACATACATATACATATATGCATGTGCGTATACATATACACACATGCATGTATGTATATATATATATATATCTATCTCTTTATTCCATCTCCACAAGGATTATAGGACTTTGAGATAGAAGGGAGGATCATCTAACCCTTCAAATTACAGGTTCCCTCTCCAACAATTTTAATGTTACCACTGAGAAACAGACAAGATGTCCTGTATATTTGTTTTTATTTTTTTACCCTGAATATTTCAGGCTATTAAACCTTACATTTAGGCTAGCTTCATTAAATATGTATGTCTTCAGAAATCTGACTCCTAATATATATTACAAACAACATGCACTGGCAGCAATTATTTTCTCTCTAATGGGTTCTGTAATAGTAATACCACCATGGAGAAGCATATGAGGAAAAGTAAAATGCTAAAAAATATCACTATACCAGATCCTTTTAAGTGATATCCCAAAAATTTATATATGGGGAAGTTGGAATGTGACCTTAGATTATGCAAGAAAGTGAAATATTAAAATTCATCTTTGCTCATTTTTTTAAAGAAAGAAGACAATAAGAGTGCAAGCATAGGAAAGCAAAGAATTAGGTCATCGTGATATCATTTTGTCACTGAGCTGCAGATAATGAACTTTTTCAAAACTAAAAGAAGAACTTTTAAAAATGAACAAATCGCTCTTGAATAATCTTATGACTAGGTTGTGGCATACTATTTAATACAAATATATACATATATAGAATATACGTGTATATAGACACAGACACAAGTAGAGTTACATGTATATACCACAATGCCATATACACATTAATATATTTCATATGTATAAATATATGTATGGACATATACATATTTCTACTAATATATATGCTTAAATACATATTCATAGATACGTATGTGTGTGTATATATAAGTATATATACGTATATATATACATACATATACACTTATATTCTGGATATAGCTGTCGATTCTTCTTGGAAATAAACTTCAGAAGGAATACTGAGTGAAAACACTTGCATTGACCAAAAAAAAAAAAAAAAAAAGAATGTCTCTCTGTGTTGCTCCAAATCTATTTGTCCTGCATTTGATGAGTCTGTGATGACAGGGATAATGACATGCCCTGTATAGTTGTCAAAACCACAACGTGTGGGTCTGGAATGACTACAAGTTTGGGTTTTCGTGTGTTGAGGTTTTTGTTTTTTTTTTCCTTTTTAATTTGAGCTGCCCCCCCCTTTTTTTTAAACTTGAGCCACTGAACTTTTCTGGTATGTTATGAGCTGTCAGCAGATGCCTGACATGCTAGGATTGATTATGACAAGGCGCCTGAGTCATCACTAGAGATATTTTATACAGTGCTTAGATGCACAAGGAGGCTAAGCATCTTCAGGAAAGAAGTTCAAGTTTGCATTAAACATATCTTTAAATTTATAAAAGTATTTTGAGCAAAAAGGGCATAACTGCATACTTTATATACATTACTATGTTTGTTGTTGCTATTGAAGAGGAATTCATGAGACCTATAATAGAACAACACAGATTTTTTTTTAAGCATACCTCTAAAATTTGTTGATATTTCCCATTTTGGCTAAGGCCATATGCAAACTACAGCACAGAGATAGGGGGGACTTAGATTTAAATAGTGCTTAGATATAGTTAATTCACTTCACCTCCCTGAAATAAAATTTCTTATATGCCAGGAGAACTGATTTTAGAGGATCTTTGAGATGATCAAATTCAAGTCGAAGAACATTTTATTAAGTTTCTACTGATAGTTTTATGCTGGGTAATGAGGATATAATGACAAAAACAGAAACAGTCCCTTCTCCCAATCCAAAAATATTTTACAGAATAATAAATATACACTATATACAAAATAAACATAAGGACACTTAGAACTTGAGCCATCAGGAAAGGTTTTATTGGAATGGAGTATGAACTGAGTATAAATGTAGATAGGGATGCCAAGACATAGAAATGAGAAAGCATTCAAGAAATGAGGGGCAGCCTTTATAAAGCTTCATGGGAATCATATAAAAGGTTATATGCAAGGAAAAATTATTTAAGACAATGTGACCAGAATGCAGAATACAAGAGAGGAAATTACATAAAATATGTCTGAAAAAATAGATTCAATGTAGATTGTAAAGTTCTTAAAATAAACTCATTTATTAAAAGTACTCTGAGGGAATGCAAGGATATGTTATTTCTTCTGCATGGGGAACTCTGTTCTTCCAAAGGAGATGGTTTCCTCTATAAGTAATTAAATAAATCCCAGGAAATTGCCTGAAGCACGAAGAGGCATGTGAAAACCTAGCCAAAGTCATGTAGTAAGTATTGGAGGTAGAATTCAAACAAGGTCTTCTGGATTCTCAATTCAATGTTCTCTATCAATCATGTTACAAAATACCTAATTATTATGTCAATATAGATTGTCATTAATTAGTAATGTATTTATTAAGAATGAATATTATTGTGATCATCACAGACCTTTACAATCGCTTCATTTCTTATTTACATTTATCATCCTCTTCATCTTCATCCTCCTTGTAGTAGTCATTGTCTTTGTCATCATCTTCCTCTCCTTACCCTTTATTTTTCTTAAATATTTCCAGCTGTTTTCTGACTAAAATCTTCTTTGGTGATGATACTTGCAACAAATTAAAGCTTTATGACCCTTCTCCAGTGTTTGATAAATGACTGTGAACAAGCACAGTCTTTTCTTTTGCATTACCATGCTTGTAGAAATAGGTGGCTAAACACTGAAAAAAAAAAGTTCATTCTATTTGAATATGAGCATATCTGAAGTTCAGATAGTTCATACTGTTGCCAACCAGATAATGAAACCAATGAGTTAGAAACTGTAAAACTGGCTAGACTTTTTTTTGCTTCCAGCTCAACTGCTCCATTCATAGCCTTGGCCATGAATGCCAATGGTTCCTGATTAAGGCTGTATCCGTTGGGGAAGCTCTTTGTGATCATGTGGATGTGAGACAGGGGCAGCAAGACCAGCCGCTGATTAATGTGTTTGTCTTTGACACGAAACTGGTCCACCGCTTTGCCACCTTCTTCCTACCCCTCATGCCCCTCTGCCCTGGCAGCAGAAGCAGAAATTAAAGAGCACCTGCTCATGTTGCTACCAATGCAGCCATAAAGGCCTCCCTCAGAGCTGTCCATGAGGCTCATGTTGCTTCTTCTGTGTTGCTTGTAGGTAGACTTTGATAGATGTTTCATGGATCTTGCCCACCTTTCTCCATGAGAGATATTGATTTCAGCCTGAGCAAAGTATGAGTAGAATTTATGAGTCTGGTCACCCTGTTCTTCTCAAAGAGGATCTTCTAGTTTTAAAGTATATCTTTGTGTCCCCATTAAATATTTCTAGTATAATAAAAAAAAAATCTCTCACAGGTTCAAATCTCAACAGCTTCCCCAGCTAATACAACTTCTTCTCCATGTGAAGTACCCTGGGAAACTTAATCATAGAATTGTGATGTAAGTAAGGAAACTTCAGATATGCTGAAGCATGTGTAGATATTCCTTTACTGGTTATAGCCTGCTAACCACATGGGGAATAGGAAGCTCTCTGATTGATTTCAGAGACTTCCAAACAAGCTTTTCAATTTCAGCTAATTCTTCTTTGGTTTCAGTCACTCTTGAGGAATTGGGTTATTCCTTCAACCAGGGGAATCCGTGATGTTAAAAAGGGAAAAGATTTTAAGGTCTTCATTCTCTTCTAAGTGTGCTAATAGATTATATTATTTTGGAGGATATAATTTTATATATAATTCATCTTTCAACTTAAGTCTGAGGAGTAAGTAAAACAAAGACCTCTAATTTATTTTTCTACATTACATTTGAAGGTAACACTGAGATTTCTAATTATTTTAATATCTTTTTTCTCCTATTAGACACTGAACTTCTATATCCTTAAAGGAAGCAAACATGGAATGCTTATCTTTTTCATGGACTGATGTAAGTTTAAGCTCTAGTAATAGTAAATGTAAATTTATATATGTATATATATACATAATGAAATTATTTTATTTATGGATCATACTCATTTTAGTTAAATATGTAGTTTATTTTCAGCTAAATATATAATCTGTAACATATTACATATTAATTTATGTATAGCAAAAAATTATTTATTGTTTGATTAAAGTGCTTTTTTTACTTTAAAAGATTTTTACATTCTGTGCATGTGTATGTGCATATGTGTATATATATATATGTGTGTGTGTACACAAATTTACATGTACATATATATATGTAAAATTCTTCTCCAACAAAATATTTCATAATTTTTTAAATGAGGATATACACGACATTGATGGAAAATACACATGCCCTACACTAAGAACAGGGGGAAAAACAGGGCATGAATTAGACGTAGGGAGAGGACAGTAGAGTACATATTACTTTCCCCTCATTTCAAACAATTAAGAGGTAAGGAGATGTACATATTATCATTGGGAAATGTGGCATCTCTTCCTCCAATATCTGTAGTCACCATTTATAATTATGAATTCATAATCCAACCTCACATCTCTAATCTAAATATCCCTAACTCCTTTAATTGATTTTTACAAAATGTAGTTTAGAGAAAAGGTATCAAACACGTGGTTAACACTCTCAGAACACTGCAGTGTATGATCAGAGATAGATCAAAATATAGTAGGGAAATATTCAATTAAATAAATAAAAATGCCATAGAATATACATGATGTTAGAATGTCATTTTCTGAATCAATATGTGGCCCACAGGAATCCTTCTGTATACTTTAATAATCTTCATTTCTATTTGAGTTTGACATCATGTTTTTTTTTGTTTGTTTGTTTTGTTTTTTTGCAAAATATAAGATGAATTAGAGATGAAAAGGATTAAAGGGAAGGATACCAATTGTGAGGTCATTCATGCAATACCAGGTTTGATGGGATAAAGGCATAAAACTAGGAAGGGAACAAAAGGATATGAAAATAAAGATTAGATACAAGAGATGTTTGAAAAATTGGCACATTGAGGCTTACTGATTGATGGTATTGAGGTACTTAGGAGAAAAAAAAATTCAGAGATGACATCATGGTTTACAGCCTTAGTAGGGAAAATGAGAATGGTAGTAAAAACTGAAAATAACAGCATCTTGTGAACCAATACTAAATTTACACGTGAATCATAATGCGTTTAAACTTTTGAAAGCTAGCTAGAGATCATTTAATTAAGTGGAAAAATCTTTCCTAGTGGAAAAATGCTATGTGTCTTACATATGCAAACTCAATTGATTCAAATAGAATAGACATAAATCCAAAACTAATTAGATCTCGTTATTATCTCTTGCAGGAGATGCAGGTGGAGATATCTAGTTAAGGTTAAGACAAGTTCTCTGGTTTAACAGAGGAAATAGGTAGAATGAAAATTCCCTACCTTGAGATATATAGGAAGAGTACTGATAATAATCTATATAGGAAGAATTAGTATCATTTTCTGAAGTCTAGGTGACAGGTGAAATAATCTTGGAAAGTCCTGGTTGGATTCTCTGAATCTGTAAAACAAGGAAATTTAATCTCAGAGTTAAAATTACTCTCACTCTCTCATTCTCTCTCTAAATATATATATATATATATATATATATATATATATATATATATATATATATAATATATATATATATGTATATATATATACATACATACATACATATATATACACACACATATGTGTTTATGAATGTGCAAATACATGTATGTATGCATACATACATACAGATGTGATATATATGTATGCACATGTGTATATATTTATACCATCTCACTTGGAGCAGAATAGAGCTTAATAAATTTACTTGCTCAAATATACCATTTCCACAGTTTTTACTCTAGTATCAACATGGAATCCATAGTGACTGTTGCTTCTAAAGCAAAAATTTCTTTTTCCAGTAGGGAAAATAATTTCCTTTAAAAATCTTTAGAAAGTTAGCCTGAGACCCATGTGGCTGACATACAGTATTTGTACAAAATTAGAGAGGTATCTTTTCTTCTCATCTGATCTAAAGTTGACCTAGATGAAAGAGGAAATGGCAATTTGGAAGGGCGATTTGGTGACCAGATTGAGATGGATACTACACACTCTACATACCTTGAAATTTAATGAATCTTTCATCTTCTAAGAGAATTGGTTCTAGAAAATGTGCACCTTTTTTGTTCCTTTTCTACCTCCATCCTTTCCAAACCCAGGTGTATTGATTTAATATCAAGTAGAACATGATTATTTATGTCATCATATTTAGATGGAATGAATTTCATAATTATGTATATACATACATATATATGTATACATATTCACAAATATCATCTACAGAGCTACATAAAAATAGTATTAAGAGGGAAAGAATATTAAACAAGTCATGAGGCAATGATCAAGGAAAACTACCCATAAGAAATGGTTCCCTGGCTGAATGCAGAGGAAATTAAAGCAATCAAAGAAGTCAACGCTTTCTTGGAGCGTTGACTGTGGAGAACACATAGTAGGAACAGTTTGGCTAGAATAAGAGTGACTGAGATAAATTAATATGGAATAACCCTGGAATCATATTATGAAGTACTTTAAATTTTAGCCTGAGGGAATCACTATTTATCCCAGAGACAATAGGGAGTTGCTGAAAACTCCTGAGTAGATTTTTTTATGCAAGATTTAGACAGAAATCTATTTTGGTTCCCAGAATTTTCTTTCACATGGGTGACCTAGTTGTTGCTTTTACTTAAATGAAACAAATTCTCATAGTAGTCATGTTAAAAATAATCCATGTATCATTCTGTACTTTGAATTGATCATTTCTCCATCAGGAAGTAAGTAATAGGTTTTATCACTGATACCTTGCAAACATGGTTGGTCACTGGACTGAACAGAATTCTTAAGGCTTATTTTGTTTAAATTTTACTTTAGAAAACATCTATTGAGGACCTCTGAGGGAAAAGAGGAATATGTACTGTCCTAATGGAGCAGGACCCCTGAAGAGCAGTATTGCTTGATGTCACAAGGAACCAGGAACTCTGAGGATCAATATTTCTTGCTACCCAAGGGAGTAGTACTTTAAGTAGCAGCATCACTTCCAGTTACAAGGGAACAGTAAACAAGCTTCTTCCCAGATCACACCATCTTGTAAGTAGTGAAAACTTTCAAAATTCTAGAACTATCTCTGAAAACAGGAGTAAAAAAAAAAAAAAAAAAAAAAAAACAACTTTATATTTGGGACAGTGTATCCCCATCAAAGTGAGAAATGGAGCTTAGCTAACATAAATTTCAAAGTCAATAAATATGCTAGAAAATGAATCAAAGACAAAAAACAACATGACCATAAAAATCTACTATGGTGAAAGGGAAGATCAAGACACGAACTCAGAAGAAAAAAAAAAAAAGTCAAAATAGCTACAAGCAAAGCCTCATAGAAAAAGCATGAATTTAACACAAACTCAACAACAATTCCTTCAATTCAAAATCTAATAAGAATGATGGAGGAAAAAATTTGGGAAAAAAAGAGAGAATTTAAGAAAATGATAAAAATACAAAGAACAGCTAGGTAAAGGAGGGACAAAAGCATTGAAGGAAATAATATTTTAAAGAAAAAAACAAGAAAGTAGAATTGGCCAGATGGGGGAAAAAGGCAAAAAATGCTCACTTATGAAAAAAAATTCTTTAAAAATCACAATTGGGTACATAGACAAAGAAAAAGTAAAAATACACTTAATTAAAGAGATAAGCAAGGAAACCACACCTTATGGAAAGGCACCATAAATATTACATGCATATGCACCTATCAGTATGTTATTGAAATCCATAAAAGAAAAGTTAAATGAAATGAAATAAATATCTCTGATTAAACACTAAAATGTACATCCTGAAACACAAAGGACAGATTAATTAAACTGACAGTCTTGAAAAAATTGAATTAAAAACTAGACCTGGTTTTTTGAAAAACATGATAAAATAGATAAATCACTAATTAATATGATTTAAAAAGAAAACCAAATTACTAGTATTAAAATGAAAAGGGTGAATGCACCACCAATGAAAATAAAATTAAAGCAATTATTAGAAGTTATTTTGCTTAATTACCAGTAAATAACCAGTAAAACTAATAGTATAAGTTAGATAACTGAATATTTAAAAAAATATAAAATATTCAGATTAAAAGAAAATTAAATAGAATACATAATTGAGGTTCTTAGAAAAATAAATTGAACAAACCAAAAATGAGATGCTTAAGAAAACATTTCCAGGACTGGATAGATATCCAGGTGAAATCTACCAAACTTTCAGGAAACAATTAATTTCAATATTAAAAACAAGTAAACAAACAAACAAACAAATAAATAAATGAATGAATGAATGGTTGGTTAGATGGATGGATGAATATATAAATAAACAAACAAACAAACAAACAAATAAATGAATGAATGATTTTGTAAATAGGGCACCCTACAAAATTTCTTCTATAAAACAGAGACAGAGGGAGAGAGATAGAGACCAAGTGATAGCTTTGCTACATAAAGAAAAAAATGGGAAAATTTCCCCAAGGAATATCAATGCAAAAAATTTGAAATGAAATCCTGAAATCCTAGCATGGAGATCATATATACAAAGATCACATACTATTACCAGGTGGCATTAATATATCAGGAATATACGGCTGCCTCAGTATTCAAAAAATATCAACATCATTGATCATACTATTAAGGAAACAACAAAACATCATGTGAGTATGTTAATAATGCAGAAAAAACAAACATTTTGAGGAAAAGGCAACCATTCAAATGAACAATACTAGAAAGCACAGGAATAAATGGAGCCCTTCTTAAAATGTTAAACTGATTCTTCCTAAAACCAAAATCAAGTGTTATCTGTAACAGGGATAAACTATTTATCTTCCAAATAAGATTTAAGTGGAAGGAAGAATATCTACTATCACCACTATTACTTATTATTTTGCTAGAAAGATTAGCTAGAGCAATAAGACAAAAAAAATAGGAGGAGCAAAATTAGGTGGTGAAGAAACAAATCTATCACTTTTTCAGATGCTATTGATGTGTACTTAGAGAATTCTAGAAAATCAACTAAAATCTTAGTTTAAAAGTAAATTAAAACAAAATATAAAAATTTAACAGTTTCAGCCTAGAAAATAAACATACATATATCATCAACATTTCAATATGTTAACAAGAAGTCTGGAAGAAAAAAAAATAGAAAGAGAAATTTTATTTAAAATAGCTGCAGACATCATAAAATATTTGGGAATTCACTGACCAAGACAAACTAAGTGATAATATAAACACAACTGCAAAACACTTTTCAAACTATATTACAAAGTTATATTCATGAAAATAATCTAATTTTGGCTAAGAAATGGAGTGCTTGAGTCATTTCCTTAGATGGTGGAGTAGAAAGACACACATATGCTAGCTCTGAACCCACAGCCCATAAATACCTGTAAAGAAGAACTCCCAACAAATTCTGGAGCAGCAGAAACCACAGAACAATGGAGTGGAGGAGATTTCTGTTCCCGAGAGCCCTGAAAAACCTATGTGAAAGGTCCGTTGTACACTGGACCCGGATCAGAGCCTAGCCCTGCCTTGGTTGTGCAGCACCCAGAGGAGCAGATCCGAGTAGCCTTCAGGGATGGAATCTCCAGCAGCCCTGCAGGTCTCTCCAACCACAGGCACCAAAGGTCAGTAAGAGGGTCTTTTCAGCTCACCAAGAGGGGAGCTGGGTTTCTCTGTGGCTCAGGCCACCTTAGGAGGCAGCAGCAGAGGCAGCAGTGGACAGCGGCTCACAAAGCAGGCAGGAGCTGGGATCCATTGTTGAAGGTCTCCTTGTAAACCCCCTGAGGGATCTGAGCCTAGTGAGGCAGCCCTGCCCCGACCCAAGCACCTGAACTTAATCTCAACTGAATAGCAGCCCCACCCCTGCTGAAAGCCCTGAGGCTGGGAAGCAGCATTTGAATCACAGCCCTCAAGGACTAGCTGGGTGGATCTGGAGGCGAAGTGGGTATGGAGAGGAAACTCAGAAGTCAAGTCACTGGCTGGGAAAATGCCCAGAAAAGGGGAAATAAAAAAATAAGAACATAGTAGGTTACTCTCTGGTGAACAGATATCTCCTCCCTTCCTTTCTGATGAGGAAGAACAATGCTTACCATCAGGGAAAGATGTAGAAATAAAGGATTCTGTATCTGAAACATCCAAAAGAAATATTCCATGGGCTCAGGCCATGGAAGAGCTCAAAAAAGGATTTTGAAAATCAAGTTAGAGAGGTGGAGGAAAAACTGGGAAGAGAAATGGGAGACATGCAGTCAAAGCATGAACAGCAGATCAGCTCCCTGCTAAAGGAGACCCAAATAAATGCTGAAGAAAATAACACCTTTAAAAATAGGCTAACTCAATTGGCAAAAGAGGTTCAAAAAGCCAATGAGGAGAAGAATGCTTTAAAAAGCAGAATTAGCCAATGGAAAAGGAGATTTAAAAGCTCACTGAAGAAAATAGTTCTTTTAAAATTAGAATGGAACAGATGGAGGCTAATGACTTTATGAGAAAACAAGAAATCACAAAACAAAACCAAAAGAATGAAATAATGGAAGATAAAGTGAAATATCTCATGGGAAAAACAACTGACCTGGAAAATAGATCCAGGAGAGACAACTTAAAAATTATGGGACTACCTGAAAACCATGATCCAAAAAAGAGCTTAGGCATCATCTTTCATGAAATTATCAAGGAAAATGTCCCTGAGATTCTAGAACCAGAGGGCAAAATAAGTATTCAAGGAATCCACTATCACCGCCTGAAAGAGATCCAAAAAGAGAAACTCCTAGGAATATTGTGGTCAAATTCCAGAGTTCCCAGGTCAAGGAGAAAATATTGCAAGCAGCTAGAAAGAAACAATTCAAGTATTGTGGAAATACAATCAGGATAACACAAGACCTAGCAGCTTCTGCATTAAGGGATTGAAGGGCGTGGAATATCATATTCCAGAAGTCAAAGGAACTAGAACTAAAACCAAGAATCACCTACCCAGCAAAACTGAGTATAATACTTCAGGGGAAAAATTGGTCTTTCATTGAAATGGAGGACTTTCAAGCATTCTTGATGAAAAGACCAGAGCTGAAAAGAAAATTTGACTTTCAAACACAAGAATGAAGAGAAGCATGGAAAGGTAAACAACAAAGAGAAGTCATAAGGGACTTACTAAAGTTGAACTGTTTACATTCCTACATGGAAAGATAATATTTGTGACTCTTGAAACTTTTCAATATCTGGGTAGTTGGTGGAATTACACACACACACAGACACACACACATGCACACACACACAGAGAGAGAAAGAGAGAGAGAGAGAGAGAGAGAGAGAGAGAGAGAGAGAGAGAGAGAGAGAGAGAGAGAGAGAGAGAGAGCACAGAGTGAATTGAATAGGATGGGATCATATCTTTAAAAAATAAAATTAAGCAGTGAGAGAGAAATATATTGGGAGGAGAAAGGGAGAAATGGAATGGGACAAATTATCTCTCATAAAAGAGGCAAACAAAAGACTTCTTAGTGGAGGGAAAAAGAGGGGAAGTGAGAGAAAAACATGAAGTTTACTCTCATCACATTTGACTAAAGGAAGGAATAAAATGCACACTCATTTTGGTATAAAAAACATATTTTACAATACAGGAAAGTAGGGGAGAAGGGGATAAGCAGGGTGGAGGGGATGATGGAAAGCAGGGCAATGGGAGGAGGGAGCAATTTGAAGTCAACACTGTTGGGGAGGGACAGGATCAAAAGAGAGAATAGAAGCAATGGGGGGCAGGATAGAATGGAGGGAAATATAGTTAGTCTTACACAACACGACTATTATGGAAGTCATTTGCAAAACTACACAGATATGGCCTATATTGGATTGTTTGCCTTTCCAAAGGGAATGGGTGGGGAGGGAGGGATGAAGAGAAGCTGGAACTCAAAGTTTTAGGAACAACTGTCCAGTACTATTCTTACCACTGCAAAATAAGAAATACAGGTAATGGAGTATAGAAAATTTTCTGGCCCTACAGGACAAAAGAGAAGATGGGGATAAGGGAAGGGAGGGATGTTAGAAGAGAGGGTAGATTGGTGATAGGGGCAATTAGAATGCTCAATGTTTTAGGGTGGGAAGAGGGGACAAATGGGGAGAAAATTTGGAACTTAAAATTTTGTGAAAATGAATGTTAAAAGTTAAATAAATAAATAAATAAATAAATAAATGGAGTGCTTGATCAGTGGAACATATTATGGTATAGAATACACAATGGGAAATGATCATAGTAATCTACTTTTTGATAAATGCAAAGTTGCAAACTTTAAGCGTGAGATTTCCTCATTTGACAAAAATTGTTAGAAAAAAATGCAGAAGAGTTTGGCAGAAACTAGGCTTAGGCCAACATCTTACACTGTTTATCAAAATAAAGTCAAAATGAGTACACAATTTAGTCAGTAAAGATGATAATCATAATTAAATTATGAGAGAATAGAAAATTTTATTTGTCAGATTTATGTCTAAGGGAAATTTATGATCAAACAAAATATGGAGAGAATCATGGAAGATAATTTTGATTACATTGAAATAAAACGTTTTTTTTCAAAAAACAAGCAAAACAGTGCATTCAAAATGAGAAGCAAAGCAGGAAGCCGAGAGAAAATTTGTAGCAAATTTCTCTGATACAGGTTTTGATTGTCATATGTATAATATATATATATATATATATATATATATATATATATATATATATATATATATATATATATACACATATATATATATGACAAACTAGATGTCTAAAAATAGTAACCATTCCCCAAATGACAAATGATCAAACTATATGAATATGCAATTTTGAGAAGAAATTAAAATTAAATTAATTTAAATTTAATCACATGAAGAAATATAAAAATTAAATTTCATTAGAGAAATGCAAATTAAAACAACTGTGAGGTACCACCTCACATGTTATTAGATTGTATAACAAGATAGAGAAGAAGAATGATAGATTCTGGAGGAGATTGAAAAATAGGGACAGTAACGCATTGTCGATAGAGTTCTGAACTGGTAGAAACACTCTGGAGAACAATTTGGAACTGTGTCCAAGAATTATAAAATTATGTATACGCTTGGATCCAGAAATACCCCTAAAAGTCTATATTGAAAAGAGATTTTTTTAAAAAAAGAAAAAAAGGATCTATGTATACACATATGTGTACAATGGATATGTATGTATATATATACACACATACATATAAATAATATGTGTGCATGTATATATACATATATGCAACACACGTACACATATAATATTTTAACTGTTTTTTTGTGTGTGTTGACAAAAAATTCTATATTATGGGGATGCCCATCAATGGGGATAATGACTAACAACATTTGGAATATGATTGTGATAGAATACTGTTGCACTATAAAAATAAAGGACAATATAATTACAGAAAAAAATGAAAAACTTGGGGAGACAAAAACTGATGCAAAGTGAAGTGAGCAGAACCAGCAAAATATTGCATATATTAACATCAATATTTTAATGATAATCAACAGAGAAAGTCTTAGCTATTCTGATCAATACAATGACCCAAGATAATTCTAAAGTAACTATGATGAAAAATGTTATCCACCTCTAGAGAAGTAGGTCTGAGTTTAAGTCCATTATTAGACTCTTATTAGGTATTTTTTCATGGACAAGTCCCTTACTTGTTTGTTTTAGTTTCTTTAACTGGAAATTGGTGGTAATAATAACTACTTTAAGAGCGTTGTTAGAATCAAATGAAATAAAATTTGTCAAACATTTATGACAATGACTGGCATATAATAGGATTTTAATAAATGATTATTCTTTCCATCCATTTTCTCTAGTACTCTTATTCTTACATAAATTGTTTTCTGCTTTCTGCTTACTTTATCCTGAATCAATTTGTAAAGATGCCGCTGTATTCATATAGCAAAAATTGTTGCCAGTTCTCATAAGATTCCCAGATGGCACTATGGTTTATAACTCCAGTATGGAAAAAATGGAAATGGTAATAAAAACTGAACATAACTTCACTAGCCTGTAAGAAAGCTTTATCTACATCTTCTTACACTACACCTATTATTTACAGCATATATGATTAAACAAATGCTAGGATCGTGGAATTAATTAAGGTAAAACTAGAAGGGACTTTAGATATCAACAGTTCAACCCGTTCACTTTTACTGGGTGTCCTCAAAACTTAATTCAATTTTGTTTTAATAGTTTAAAATAATCTTAAATTTTAATAGTTTAAAGCTATAGCTAGAGTTTGGGGACACTGTGTATAGCTGATAAGAATGATCCCCAGAGATACAAAGTAAATTGATTATCTGAGCTCTTACAAGTTAAGGAAAGATTTGAACCAAGGTACACTACATCCAGAAAGAGTTTTCTTTCCGCTCTCTGATGCTACTTCCCCACCATAATCGAATAAGATAATCTGTTTACTTTATGTTAGATATGTCTTTTCCGTTTTCAGACACTAGTAGTTTTAATGATCCCTTCATAGAAATTTTCCCAAGCTAAGTTGAATTGAAACGACATTGTTCACACAAGCTTAGATACCCTCTATATGAGTAATTTTGAGGAAAGTATAAATAATATACATCCCAGACAACTGGAATTAAAATTAGTGTGTCTAAGTGCCATCTGTTTTGCTACATAAAGTGTGAAAATATTACCACCAGAAGGTCATTTCTAAGAATGTTGCTCAGCAAGAAACAGAATAGATCCCATTGAGAATTCTAGAAAATACATTTGACTCCTCACGCTAGCTGCCTACTTTGTCTTTATAAGCAGAGAATATTTTCAATTGTGATGATTCCCACATGACATGAGAAATACATGGATGATTGCCAATATCTTTTTACAGCTACTCGGGAAAAGGGTGAGGAAGATACAGGGCCACAGGGAGCAGGTGGTGAGTGTCTCCCTCAAGCACACATAAGCACATCCTGAGGTTACACAGGAAGAAAAGCTGAGCTTGTCCCCAGAGTTTCTGACATAACAGATGGAGAGAATGAACTAATTACTCTGGGGTAAAAGAAACACCTATTCTCTCTAAGGGGTAGCATGACAATTCAAGTCTATGATGCTTCTACCCAGAAATCTTTCAGAATAGATTTCAATTTTCTTCATCTCAGCTAAAAATTTATATTTTCTGTCATTATTTTCAACTCCCAATACCCATCTGATGTCACAGATATATTCTTTTCATCACCAAAACACAGCTCAAAGGGTCATTTCAACATATAAATCATACTTGATGCTTTCTTCTGGTATTATTTTCCAGTTCAATTTATTTAACATAAGTTAAGAATATAGATGCCTATATTCTTAAATATAGGAAAATTATGAGTAGGATCATTATAAAATCAATCATCCTTATTCCACTTATTATCTGTTGCACATTCATTTTACTTTCCTCCCCTGAAAATTTCACTTATTTAGTGAATATAAAGAATATTACTAAGTGAAAAAAGATAAGAGGAAAAATGAGTATTAAAGAATAATTTATAATTATCCTTTGTTCATAAAGCAGTAATTTTGTGTGTTTTTATAATTCACTTCAATATACTTGTCTTTAAAACATTTTTTCTCTGTAGTCAGGCAGAAGGAACTTTGAATACACAAGAGTCAGAAGACCTGGGCTCAGTTTTGCCTCTGATGTCTTCCTAATTGTGTCAAGTAGTTCTACTTACTCAATGTTCCTGCGCCCTTTCAATGAGATGAGCAAATTAGCATCCATAAGATTGCCAAAGTTAACAGGAAAGTAAATTGCCAGTGTTGAAGATAGTGCAACAAATATTGCAATTCTGCGATATTTGTGGAATGTGACTTGATCCTACATTTTGGAAAGCAATTGGGAACAATGCCCACAAAGTTACCAAGGTATGCCCACCCTTTCTCTCTGAGATACTATGATTGCTATTCAAATAACTCAAAGAGCTTAAGGAAAGAGGGACATGCCCTATACGCAGAAAAATCTTTACAGTAGAACTTTTGTAATGGCAAATAACTGGATACTAATGGAGTGTCCATCAGTTGGGGGATGAATGAACAAATTATGGTATATGAATGTAATTAAGCATCATTGTGATGTAAGTAGTAGTTCAAACAATGATGAAAGAAAACTGAGAAGACTTGTAACGTGATGAAAAGTGAAGGGAGTAGAACCAAGAATATAATTTATATAATATTGTAAAGTCAAGCAATTTAGAAAAAAATAAGAACTCATCAACAAAATAATCAAACATGATTCAGGATAACTAATGATGAAGAATTCTACCAACCTTCTATTCAGAGAGGCAATATACATAAATAATTCCAATCTCTCTTAATTCTAATGCCTTTCCTCTGTTAATTTTTAGAATCTGTTCTGGGTATAACTCATTTATACCTATTTGTTTGCTTTTGTCTCCTCTTTTAGCTTATGAGCTCATTTAGTCAAGGACTGTGGTTTCCTTCTTTTTGTATTCCCAGTGCTTAGAACACTGTCTGGAATATTAATAGATATTTTATAAATATTAATTTGTTGATTTATTGATATTTCCCTATTTTTTCTGAGTAGTCTGTTGTGCTAGCAGGAAAATCTGTCTGAGCCCAAATCCTGTACATAGTGAAAGACTTTTGGAATTTATGACCGTTGTTTATATCAGTTGATTCATTGTCCTTGTTTAGTAACATTGTTGCATTGTCATCATAGAAATATGAGCTAACAATGTTATGAATTTGGTTTAAGATGTAGTTCCTAAAATTCAAATTTCTTCCTTGATTTCCTTACTTTTGTCCTTTCTTTTCTTTTCTTCCTTTTTGCTTTATTAATACATTGAATGGGGGGGAGGGGCAGGGCCAAGATGATGGAGTAATGGCAGGAATGTGCTGGAGCTCTCCCCCAAACCCCTCCAGATACCTGTAAAAATGACTCTAAACAAATTCTAGAGCAGCAGAACCCAGAAAAAGGCAAAGTGAAACAAAACAGCCCAAGACAAGTTGAAAGGTCAACAGGAATGGTCTGTTGCACTAAGCTGAGGGAGGAGCACAGTCAGTCCAGCACAGGCTGTGCCAGCACAGATGGGCCCTAGCAAACTTGGAGGAGGCCTCAGGGCACTGAATCACTGACGGCTGTGGTGGTTTGCATTCTACTCAGCTGACAATCACCAAGGACAAATTAAAAAGTCAGTAGGAAAGATCTGTTGGACTTAGATGGCAGAAAAGTACCATCCAGCCCTGGCCCCAGCATAGCCCTGGACCCAGAAAACCTGGAGCAGGCCTTGGAAGTAACTGAATCAGCATCAGTAGCAGTGGAGGCTACTTCCAAAGCTCTCATCACACAAAGAGGAAGGGGATTGAACAACTGATCAAAAGGATACAATAGGGTTCTCTTTGCTAGTACTGAGGCAGGACTCTTTTGCTTTGCCCATACTTGGAGCTGAGTTACAGACCTGGGGTGAGGAGGAGCACTGCCATAGCAGAACTTATGGTAGTAGTGTAGAGGGGAACCTCTTCAAAGTTCCAAGTAGAAAATAATATTTGTAATCACTCACAGAACAGAGCACAGGACAGAAGCGGAGTAAACACCTCTCCTTTGATTATACCACACTGGAAGAACTAAAAATTCTCAGTTCTCTAGAAATGTCTCAGAAAATAGTTGCACAAAATCCTTGAAGCTTGGGACAGTATACTCCGCACAGTGGTTGTCCCTTAACAAAGAGCTCCAAAGTCATGTACTTGGCTGAGAGAATGAGCAAACAGCAGGAAAAGAGTGGACTATAAAATCTTACTTTGCTGACAAGGAAGACCAACACGTAAAAACCAGAAGACAACAAGTCAATGCCCCTGGAACCAAAGCCTCCAAGAAAAATATGAATTAGTCTCAGGTCACAGAGAGACTTAAATAAGATTTTGAAAATCAAGTAAGAGAAGTATAGGAAAAATTGAGAAAAGAAATGAGAGTGATACAAGAAAGTCAAGAAAAATGAGTCAACAGCTTTAGATGATACCTAAAAAATAAAATTAAATTAAGAGAGGAATCCACTGTGAGAAGGAGAAAAGGAATGGCAGAATGGAGTAAATTATCTACATCTATTATTACAATGGAGGGGAAGAGAGAGAGGGGAAGAGGGAAAGAGTGAACCTCACTCTTATCAAATTTGGCTTAAGAAGGGAATAACATACATTCTTCATTGGGTGTGGAAATCTATCTTACCCTATGGGAAAATAAGGGGCAAGGGGATAAGAGAACAAGGATGATAGAAGTGAGGGCAGACTGGGGGAAGGGGTAATCAGAAGTAAACACTTTTGAGAAGGGACAGGTCAAAGGAGAGAACAGGACAGGATGGAGGGAAATATAGTTATTCTTTCACAGCAAGACTGTTGTAGAAGTATCTTGCATGACTACACATGTATACCCTATATTGAGTTGCTTGCCTTCTCAAAGATGGTGGTCGGGGAGAAAGGAGGGAGAAAATGTGGAATTCAAAGTTTTAAAAGCAAACGTTAAAAACTGGTTATACGTAAAATTGGGAAATAAGAAATACAGGCAATGGGGTATATAAATCTATCTTGCCTTATAGGTAAATAGAAGTGAAAGAGATCAGTGAAGGGCCAGGGGATGCTAGAAGGGAGGGTAGATTGGGGGAAAAGGTAATGAGAATGCATACTATCTTGAGGTGGAGGGAGAGGAGAGATGGGGAAAAATTTGGAACTCAAAATCTTGTGGAAGTGAATGTTGAAAACTAAAAACAAATTAATTAATCAATTTTTAAAAACAGAGGAGAAAGGGAAAAAAGGAAATTTTGAAAATCAAGTAAGAGAAGCAGAGGAACAATTGGGGAGAGAAATGAGAGTGATGCAGGAAAATCATGACAAATGAGTCAACATCTTGCTAAAGGAGACCCACAAAATGTTGAAGAAAATAACACCTTAAAAAAATAGACTAACCAAAATGGCAAAAGAGGTCCAAAATCTCATTGAGGAAAATAATTCCTTAAAAGTTACCATGAAGCAAATGGAAGCTAATGACTTCATGAGAAATCAAGAAATTATGAAACAGAGCCAAAAGAATGAAAAAGGTATAATACAATGTAAAGTATCTCATTGGCAAAACCACTGAAGTTGAAAATAGATGCAGGAGAAACAATTTACAAATTATTGGACTACCAAAATGCCATGATCAAAAAAATAATCTGTACATCATCTTTCAAGAAATTATCAAGGAAAATTGTTCTGATATTCTAGAACCAGAGGTGATATAGAAATTGAAAGAATCCACTGATCACATCATAAAAAAAAAAAAAAAACAACCTCGGAGAAATTATAGTCAAATTCCAGAGTTTACAGGTTAAGGAAAAAATATTGCAAGCAGCCAGAAAGAAACAATTCAAGTATTTTGGAAACACAATCAGGATAACACAAGAATTAGCTACTTCTACATTAAGGGATCAAAGGGGTTGGAATATGAATTCCAGAGGTCAAGTGCATTAGGATTAAAATCAAGAATGAATTACCCAGCAAAACATATCCATGGGGGGATATTCAATGGATATGTAGATATTCAATGATGTAGAGAAACTTAATGCATTATTGAGAAAAAAAAAAGCAGAGCTAAATAGAAAATTTACTGAAAAACAAGGCTCAAGAGAAGCATGAAAAGGAAAAAAGGAAAGATAAATCATAAGGGACTTATTAAAGTTGAAGTGTTTATATTCCTTTTTGGGAAGATGATATTTGTAATTCATGAGACCTTTCTCAGTATTAAGATAGTTGGAGGAGATAGATAGATAGATAAATAGATAGATAGATAGATAGATAGATAGATAGATAGATAGATAGATAGATAGATAGATAGACTGACAGGTAGGTAGATACATAGATGGCACAGGATGAATTGAATATGAAGGAATTATATCCAAAAAATAAAATTAACAAGTGAGAAAGGAACATACTGGGAGAAGAAAGGGAAAGCTGAAATGGAGTAAATTATCTCACATGAAAGACTCACAAAAAAGCTTTTATACTGCAGGGGAATGAGGAGAGGTGAAATTGAATGAATGAACCTTACTCTCATCAATTTGGCTTAAGGAAGGAATAACACACTGAATTAGGTATGGAGATCTAGTTTACCAGGTAGGTGACATTTAATTTACCTATAAGAAAGTGGGATGAAGGTATTGAGAGGAGATGATAGAAGGGAGGGCAGATGGGGAAAGGGAATAATTAGCAGCAAGCACTTTTCAAGAGGGACAGGTTCAAAGGACAGAACAGAATAAAGAGAGGGGAATGGTGGAAGAGGATGGAGGGAAATATAGTCATTCACAACATGTCTATTGTGAAAGTGTTTTGCATCACTACACATGTATAACCTATATCAAACTGCTTGCCTTCTCAATGAGGATAGATTTGGAGGGAGGAAGGGAAAGAATTTGTAACTCGAAGTTTTAAAAATTTAAATTTATATATTTCAGAATTTCTTAAAAATATTTTTATGCATAACTGAGATATAAGATGCAAAGACTGTGAAAGAGGTAAGAGAGGGGGGGGTGATAGAAGGTAGGGCAGATTGGGGGAAGGGGTGATCAGAAGCAAATCAGTGAAAGGAGAGAGAGAATATAATAAACAGGGATGGGGGAATGGGATGGAAGGAAACACAGGAAGCTATTATACTGTGAAAAAAACAAACAAACTGGAAAGACTTGCATGGGTTGATGCAACATGAAATGTAATGGGGAAAAAGTAACAGAATATTGCAAGATGATCAGCTGTGAATAACTTAACTATCCTTACCAGTACAATAATCCATGACAACTCTGAAATACAATGAAAACTGCTATTGAACCCCAGAGAAAGAACTGATGCTGTTTGAATACAGACTGAAGCAACTTTTTGTTTTTTGTTTCTTCTTTTTTTCGCTTTCTTCTTTTATTCTTGAGGTTTTTTTAATTTATGTTTTCTTCAAACATTACTATTATGTCTATGTTTTATATGACTACACATGTATAACCTATATGGAATTGCTTACCTTCTCAGTAGGCGTGAGGAATGGGGAGAGAGGAAAAGAAAGAATTTGGAAATCAAATTTTTTAAAAGAAATGTAAAAAATTATTGTTTACATGTAACTGGGGGAAAAATAAATACTAAATAAATAAAAAAATGAAAAAGAAATTAAATGAAGAAATTGTGAATTTTTTACATACATATATAATATATATGTATACATATATATTTATAGAACAATTAATAAGATCAATAAAATACTTGTTTGTATCCCCTTTTACACTTTTTATTCTATACATATTTAAATATTTCATTTGTTAGCTTTTTTTGAATTTACATCACCACTCCTGTGTAACGAAGGACTCCCCGAAATAAAAATGCTACCTTGCAACAAATCCTTAATGTAAAATAAAACAAATCAACATGTTCGCCACTTTTGAACATGTTTACTTCCCTCTGATCTTCTAGTCTAGGGACTGTCAAACTATATCCTGAGGTCTGAATCTTACTTGTGGCCTTTTTTACCTCCTTTATTTTTTTTTTGTATTATCTGCAAGCTAAAAGTTTTTTTGTTTACCTTTGAAGAATACAATAAAATTTTAAGTTTTTAAAAAAATTTCTAAGGGTCATACTAAATGAGATAGCCAGCAAGATTTGGCTTAGTTGGCTACTTTAGTCCTTCATTTGTGTGCCAAGAGTAAGGTAGTCAGCTTTTGTATAAGACCTTAAAAGTATCCACAGTCACTACTCTGATTATACTTGTCTTTGAAAATTAATTTTTTTACATTATTTTAGTCATGGCAATCTTCCCCATGCCTTTTTCATTTCTGATTCCACTTTCATCTCTTCATATGAGGGTTCCCATGTTTCTCTGAATTCATCTTTTCCATAATTTATTTTGTTATATTACCTTTCAATTAAATTCATATTACAACAGATTTCTTAGCCATTCCCCAATTGATGGACAATTATTCCATCTCCTTTACCTTCCTCCTATACTATTGTATAGGGTAATTAAAGATTTAATATTTTTAGATCCCTTTCATCTCTACTTTTTTCAATATTCCTATTGAAATTCTTATTTATTAATTTTTATTTTTTATTAATTAATTAATTTATTTCACTTTTAACATTCATTTTCACACAATTTTTGGGCTCCAAATTTTCTACCCCCTTGTCCCCTCCCCCCACCCCAAAACATAGAGCATTCCAATTGCCCCCATCACCACTCTGCTCTCTCCTCCATCATTCCTTTCTGCCCTTGTCTCCATCCTCTCCTCTGTCCTGTTGTGCCAAATAACTTTCTATACCCCTTTACCTGTATTTCTTATTTCCTAGTGGCAAGAACAGTATTTGACAGTTATTCCTAAAATTTTGAATTCCAACTTCTTTTCCTCCCTCCCTCCCCTCCCCCTCCCTTTGGAAGGCAAGCAATTCAATATAGGCCAAATCTGTGTAGTTTTGCAAATGACTTCCATAATAGTCGTGTTGTATAAGATTAACTATATTTCCCTCCATCCTATCCTGCTTCCAATTACTTCTATTCTCTCTTTTGATCCTGCCCCTCCCTATGAGTGTTGACCTCAAATTGTACCCTCCTCCTCATGCCCTCCCTTCCATAGTCCCCCCCACCCTGTTTATCCCCTTGTCCCCCACCTTCCTGTATTGTAAGATAGGTTTTCATACCAAAATGAGTGTTCATTTTATTCCTTCCTGTAGTGGAATGTGATGAGAGTAAACTTCATGTTTTTCTCTCACCTCCCCTCTTTTTCCTCAAACTAAAAAAATCTTTTGCTTGCCTCTTTTATGAGAGATAACTTGCCCCAATCCGTTTCTCCCTTTCTCCTCCCATATATTTCTCTCTCACTGCTTGATTTCATTTTTTTTTTAAGATATGATCCCATCCTATTCAATTCATTCTGTGCACTCTGTCTCTATGAGAGTGTGCATGTGCATGTATGTATGTGTAATCCCACCAAGTACCCAGATACTGAATAGTTTCAAGAGTTACTAATATTGTCTTTCCATGTAGTGATGTAAACTGTTCAACTTTTATAAGTCCCTTATGACTTCTCTTTGCTGTTTACCTTTTCATGCTTCTCTTCATTCTTGTGTTTGAAAGTCAAATTTTCTTTTTAGCTCTGGTCTTTTCATCAAGAATGCTTGAAAGTCCTCTATTTCATTGAAAGATCAATTTTTCCCCTGAAGTATTATACTCAGTTTTGGTGAGTAGGTGATTCTTGGTTTTAGTCCTAGTTCCTTTGACTTCTGGAATATCCTATTCCATGCCCTTCTATCCCTTAATGTAAAAGCTGCTAGATCTTGTGTTGTCCTGATTGTATTTCCACAGTACTTGAATTGTTTCTTTCTTCCTGCTTGCAATATTTTCTCCTTGACCTGGGAATTCTGGAATTTGGCCACAATATTCCTAGGACTTTCTCTTTTTGGATCTTTTTCAGGTGGTGATCGGTGGATTCTTTCAATATTTATTTTGCCCTCTGGTTCTAGAATATCAGGGCAGTTTTCCTTGATAATTTCATGAAAAATGATGTCTAGGCTCTTTTTTTGATTGTGGCTTTCAGGTAGGCCCATAATTTTTAAATTGTCTCTCCTGGATCTATTCTCCAGGTCAGTTGTTTTTCCAATGAGATATTTCACATTATCTTACATTTTTTCATTCTTTTGGTTTTGTTTTGTGATTTCTTGGTTTCTCATAAAGTCATTAGCCTCCATCTGTTCCATTCTAATTTTGAAAGAATTATTTTCTTCAGTGAGTTTTTGAATCTCTTTTTCCATTTGGCTAATTCTGCTTCTGCAAGCATTCTTCTCCTCATTGGCTTCTTGAACATCCTTTGCCAATTGAGTTAGCCTATTTTTCTGGGTGTTATTTTCTTCAGCATTTTTTTGGGTCACCTTTAGCAGGGAGCTGATCTGTTGTTCATACTTTGCTTGCAAGTCTTTTATTGCTCTTCCCAGTTTTTTCTCCACCTCTCTAACATAATTTTGAAAATTTTTTGAGCTCTTTATGGCCTTTTCCCAGAACTGACCCCATTGAGTGGGCTGAGATGTAGAAGCACTGACTTCCATGTCTTCCCCTGATGGTGAGCACTGCTCTTCCTCATCAGAAGGGAGGGGAGGAGAAACCTGCTCACCAAGAAAGTAACCCTCTATAGTCTTGGTTTTTTTCCCTTTTCTGGGCATTTTCCCAGCCAGTGACTTGAGCTCTGAATATTCTCCTCACACCCACCTCGCCTCCAGATCCGCCCAGCCAGCGCTTGGGGTCTGAGGCTCAAATGCTGCTTCGCAGACTCAGGGCTTTGGGTGGGGGCAGGGCTGCTATTCAGTGTGAGATTATGTCCAGGTGCTCAGGTTGGGGCAGGGCCGCCTCACCGGCTCAGTTCCCTCAGGGGGTTTATGCAGAGACCTTCAACAATGGATCCGGGCTCCTGCCTGTTTGGGGAGCCCTGGTCTGCTTCCGCCTCCACTGTTGCCTCCCGAGGGGGCCTGAGTATGGGGGCACCCCACTCCCCTCTCAACCCACCAAAGAGACCTTCTCACCGACCTCCGTCACCTGTGGGTGGAGGGACCCGCGCGGCCACTGGAGATCCCGTCCCTGAAGTCCGCTCAGATCTTCTCCTCTCGGTGCTGGGGCCGGGGCAGGGCTCGTCTGGGCTCCGTGTCCTCAGCGTGATGGACCTTTTGCGAGAGCTTTGCAGGTCCCTCTGGAACAGAAATCTTATCTGCTCTGCTGTTATGTGGCTTCTCTTGTTCCCGAATTTATTGGCAGCTCTTTACTACAGATATTTCATGGGCTGTGGGTTCAGAGCTAGCGTATTTGTGTGTTTCTACTCCGCCATCTTGGCTCCGCCCCCCTCCTATTGAAATTCTTGCCTTGTCATTGCTCTCAATAAAATCATCTGCTGCTTAGGAAATCTATGTTGTTGTTGTTTGGAATTGTGGTGACGAGGTGAGGGAGGCAGAAAGAGTCCTGGAAGAATGGTAATTAGACCAGACTGGTGATTTCATTGATAAAAAGTAATCCCCAGTGTGGAAATTCACTTACCCAATGAAGATTAAAAACTATTTCTTACTCATAATCTAGGAGAGGTTCCTATGTTGAGAAGCTAAGTGACTGCCTAGAGTCATATAACTGGTATTTGTCAGAATGAAGACTTGAACCCAGATCTCCCCAACTCTATCCACTACATTACGCTGCCTCTAGGTCGATATGTTTTGACATGTTACATATATAGATATTCTTACTATGAAACTTATAGATATAATGATATGCCAGATTAAAGTTGATCTTCATGTGTTAATTTCTAAAAATGAATGGAGAGATTAAATATAAATTCCCTTCCTCAATGATTACAGAGTCTGCAACTAAATGATGTTTGACTTTCACTAAATAATAAGTAAAGAATGTGGGCAAGAAGATAGTGAGCAAATATTTGTA
Source organism: Notamacropus eugenii (assembly GCF_028372415.1). Taxonomy (NCBI): domain Eukaryota; kingdom Metazoa; phylum Chordata; class Mammalia; order Diprotodontia; family Macropodidae; genus Notamacropus; species Notamacropus eugenii. The sequence continues at coordinate 219,097,409 of NC_092877.1, read as the reverse complement.
CATCATTTGTAAACATCCAAGGAAGAGAAGAACTGTTTGAGTTTGTACAAAGGTTCTTAACTAGGACTAATGGATGTAATTAGGAAAATAAATATGTAGACCAACTATGAATGAGAGATGCTCAGATCTCTTGCTTGAAAAGTTTGCAGATCATTCAGACAGATAAAGAAAGATATGTTAAACATATATATATATATACATATATATATATAATATACATACATATATGTAGGAATACATGCATATAGATAGATCTATATATAAGATATATTATTGATCCATATTCATAAAGATCAATATTTATTAAGAATAAGAAACTATCCTGCATTTCTTAGTCGAGGGTCTTCCAATATTCAATTTCATGACTTCATGGTCAAATTATTTTCATCTCTAAGATTCTTTTTCCTCATCTGTAAAATGAGAGTTTTGAACTGAATGATCTATAAGATCCCTTCAACCTCCAAAAGTCTATGCATCTATGAAACACTTTGAAAATATCTATTTCTATGCAAATATACCTAGAGAGTGTCTTCTTTTATATAAATAGGGTAGCATCTGAAATCTGAGTTATTTTGAAAAGGATATTCAATATTTAAGAAATAAAATCCCGATCCTTAAGGGTTTGTGAATTGATTTTTTGTCTGTTCTCCAATATTATAAATCTGTTCAGATGAGTTTTGATCCCATTTCTACTAAATTATGTGCTTTTTAGAGTATTCACAAATTTTTATTGTTAATTTTTATTTTTGATAATTTCATGTTATACTAGTCCTTGCATCTAGTTAAAATGTATGTTACCAGTAAAATTAATTAAAGCATTCTTTACATACTTACTCTTTTATTCTCTTGAAGTAATTCCTAGCATCGTAAATTAAAACAGGTATAATTGACACAATTATATCATAGCTATATTTAAATTTAACCAATAGACAGGTATTACTAGAAAAAGAAAGGTATAGCTAAAACAAAAATTTTAAAGCCATGTTTTCCCCTTTGACCTTCATAATATTTCAAGAGTGTTTATTTTCATATTGACAGGTAGTATGCCCTAATGAAAAGGTCACTGCATATGGGGTCAGATTACTTTAAGTTCTAATTTCATCTCTTACTACATGTGTGACCTTGTCTATTTCTTTGGATCTCAACTGATAATGACTCTTAGGAGTCTTGAACTCTTAGGAGGTCTTGAAGTTTCCTTCAAGATTTATATCCTATGATCTTTAGCACACTTTGGATATCTTAACATTATATTTTTTAAATACAACTATAGACATCCTCATAAGCTCAAAGCAAACCTGAAACAGGGGATATTTAAAGAATTCAACAAAAATAAGGGATATAAGATGAACAATCTAATTGTTCCACTTGTAACTATGAAATATAAGAAAACCTCAATGTTTTTCTAAGATATTGAGTAGATTTCTATGAACAATATATGCAATAGGGTGGGGAAGAATCATTCAGGATTAGAATATAACTATGGACTATGGTCTACACACATGGATGGAAATAAAAAGCTATATCAATAATTTTTTAAAAATAATTAAGATATGAAATACAAAGCATTATATATAAAGGAATATATTATAAAGGAACTTCTTTAACAAAAAGGATGTTCAAATAATTCACTTCAACTATCAAAACTTATTTTTCATCTAATAACATTTATTGCATTCTTTTTAAAATTAATTTTTAGTTTTCAACATTCACTTCCACAAGATTTTGAGTTCCAAAGTTTCTCCCCTTCTCTCCTCTCCACCTGATCCAAGACAACATGCGTTCTGATTATCCCTTCCACAAATTTGTCCTCCTTTCTATCACACCCTTCACTTCTGCTATTCCCTTCCCTTTTATTTTCTTGTGGGTAAAGATAGATTTGTACACCCTATTACTTGTATGTACCAATTGCATGTAAAAACAATTTTTGACATTTGTTTTTAAAACTTTGAGTTCCAATTCTACCCCTTCCTCCCTTCGCATCCACCCCCATTGAGAAGGAAAGCAATTCAATATAGTTTGCGCATGTGCAGTCATGCAAAATACTTCTGTAAAAGTCATGCAATGAAAGAGCACCTGTATTTCCCTCCATCCTATCCTGTCCCCCTGTTTATTCTAGTCTCTCTTTTCACCCTGTCCCTCCTCAAGAGTATTTATTTCTAATTATTCCCTCCTCCCATTTCCCTCCCTTTTATTCTTCCCCATTCCCCAATATAATCCTCCCCCTTACTTTCCTATAGAGTAACATAGATTTTCATACCAAGTTGAGTGTGCATGTTATTCCCTCCTTAAGGCAAATCTGAGGAGAGTAAGGTTCACTCTTTCTCTCTCACCTCCTCCCTCTACTCCTCCACTGAAAAAGCTTTTTTTTGCCTCTTTTATGTGAGAGATAATTTACCCCATTCTATTTCTTCCTTTGTCCTGTCAATATATTCCTCTCTCACCCCTTAAGTTTTTTTTAGGTATCATATCTACCTATTCAATTCACCCTATGCCCTCTGTCTCTGTCTTTCTACGTATACATATGTATGTATGTATGTATGTGTATATATGTATATATATATATATATATATATATATATATATATACACATATATATGTATATGTATATATTCCCTCTGAGTACCCTAATACTGAGAAAATTCTCAAGAGTTACAAATATTACCTTCCCATGTAACAATGTAAACAGTTCAACCTTAGTAAATTTGTTATGATTTCTCTATCCTGTTTACCTTTTCATACTTATCTTGATTCCTGTGTTTGAAAGTCAAATTTTCTATTCAGCTCTGGTCTTTTCATCAAGAATGCTTGAAGTCCACTATTTCATTGAATGACCATTATTTCTCCTGAAGCATTATACTCGGTTTTGCTAGGTAGGTGATTCTTGGTTTTAATCCTGGCTCCTGTGACCTCTGGAATATCATATTCCAAGTCCTCCAGTCCCTTACTATAGAAGCTGCTAGATCTTGTGTTGTCCTAATTTTGTTTGCACAATACTTGAACTGCTATTTTTTCTGGCTGCTTGCAAAATTTTCTCCTTTACCTGGGAGCTCTGGAATTTGACTATAATATTCCTAAGAGTTTTCCTTTTGGAATCTCTTTCAGGAGGCAATTAGTGGATTTTTTCAACATTTATTTTACACTCTGGTTCCAAACTTTTGGGGAAGTTTTCCTTGATAATTTCTTGAAAGATGATGTGTAGGCTCCTTTTTGATCATGGTTTTCAGGTAGTCCAACAATTTTTTAAAATTATCTGTACTGGATCTATTTTCCAAGCTAGCTGTATTTCCAATGAGATATTTCACATTGTCTGTTATTTTTTCATTCCTTTGGTTTTGTTTTGTAATTTCTTGATTTTTCATAAAGCCATTAGCTTCCATATGCTCCATCCTAATCATTAAGGTACTATATTTTTTAAGTGAGCTTTTACACCTTCTTTTTCATCTGGCCAATTCTGCTTTTGAAGGTATTCTTCTCCTCATTAGCTTTGTGGATCTCTTTCGTCATTTGGGTTAATCTATTTTACAAGGTATTATTTTCCTCAGCATTTTTGGGGTCCCTTCTAGCAAGCAATTGATTGGGTTTTCATGATTTTCTTGAATAACTCTCATTTCTCTTCCCAATTTTTCCTCTGCTTCTCTTACTTGATTTTCAAAATCCTTTTTGAGCTCTTCCATGACCTGGGACCAACTCATATTTTTATTGGAGGATTTCATTGTAGGAGCTTTGACTTTGCTGTCTTTGTTTGTATATTTTGGTCTTCCTTGGCACCAAAGTAAGATTCTGTAGCTTGATTCTTTTTCTGTTTTATTTTCTCATTTCCCCAGACATTTAATTGACTTTTGAGTTCTTTGTCAAGGTAGTTTTCTGGTTCCAGATCCCAAAATCTGTGAGCCTGAAACTCTAGAAATAGCCTTTGCTGCTGCTGTGGCTGCTGCTGGCTCCTACACCCTCTGCCACCCTGGGGCTGGGGTCTGACCACTTTACTTTCTCATACAGGTACAACAGTTTTTTTCCACTAATCTCCCAATTTGTTTTCGGCATTTTGGTGTTGCAAAGTCTGGAAACTGCCACAAATGCCAGAGATTCAGTTCCACCAAGGCCTGCTCAGGTCCTGTCTGTGCCAACATGGCCCAAGCTCAACTGTGTTCTGCTCTTAGCCTGGCGTGATAGCTGCTTCCAGTAGAATTCCAGGCTGCCTTGGACTAGAGATTTGTTTCATCCTATGCTTCTGTGGGTTCTGTAGCTCCAGAATTTTTACAGTGATTTTTTTACAGATATTTGGCTGTGTTTGGAAGGAGAGCTCTAGAAGGTCCTGTTTCTGCTCCACCATCATGGCTATGCCTGTATTGCATTCTTTATCAACTAATATTTATATAGACTGACTCTTTTCTCCCCATTTTCCACCCCAACAGCAAGCTCGTTTAAGGTAAAGACACTGTTGACATCATCTTAATACGTTCAGCAAAATTTTTAACAAAAATGCTTGCATTTACAGTTTCTTAATTAAAAATTTTTGAGACATCTATTTTACTATTACTCCTGATTTGACCATGACATTCAACATCTAAAGCTGCTGTATATAGTAGCACACATTTCAGTTATTAGAAATAGCACAAAAAGCAATTGTTCAATAATTTCATTTTTGTGTATTTGTTTCATTATAATTCTACAAGTTAACTTTATTAAAATGATATGCATAGAGCTTCCCTTGGAATTAACCAATGTAGCTCGACTATGACTCTTTTCAACTTAATTCATTCCTATATCCACCAATGTCCCCTTTACCAATAAAATGTAAAATTTCTTTCTCAGAATACTGAGGCCTGGAATGTCTTCTACTAATTATACCTTAATATAAGTTTCAGATTCCTTCCAGAAAATAGATTTTGGTAGGATGAAAAGAGAAGAGATTATAAGTACATTAGAGGGGAATCAACAAAATAAGAGTGCTTCATGCAGAGGGAGAAGGTTGTTATTAGAAGATCTTACAATACAACTGACCAAAGTGACAACTTTTCTTAAGAAGGATCTTTGCATCTTTGATATCAGATCAAGATCTAAGTGTTTCACATTGTCTGTGTGAACCACCTTTATGGTCACTGGGACAAATTGTTCTCATCTGTCCATTCCACAGGAAGATGTATTCATATTATTGGGGTAGATACCTCCCCTAATTCACCAAGGGATTTGTGGTCTGTTGCTTATCTTCAACATGGTTTGACCTGTCTGCCAAGATGCTTTTCCCAGAGTGTGGCTGCTGCCTATGCTATAGAACCTTGGACCCATGGATGACAGTTGAGTGACAGGTGGACACAAAAAGTTAATAAGCATGCCTTTGGACCAGAGGGGCTAGTCCTCCAGAACACCCCATATATCCCATACACACATATAGCCAAGGGCTTGTGTGATTATGGGGCCATATCTGTGTACATCTAACAATAAAAGGAGTTACTAGGGAAAGAACAATGTCTTTACAATTTTTTGCTTTGGGGGATACTTTGATTATTGTGCTCCCTCAAGGACAATTTCAATTAGAAATTCTAGTCAACCAATAGCTAATTTACATCATTATATTTGGTTCATATGGTTAATCGTATATAACTTTCACAACTTTCCATTCCTAAAAGTTCTAAGTAATAAATATCCCGGAATTTCCTTTTGTGTTGCCATTTTTTTTTCAAAAGTCTGGAAAGAAACATTTGTAACATTTGAGAAGAGGAAATAAAAATTTTTTGTGAAACTTCCTAATCAGGATGACCTATTTTGGGCCTAGGAATAGAAGTTTTAAATTGGAGACTATTAGAAGTGTTGTTTTCTAGAGATTTTCAAGGCAATATGTGTTAGAAAGCAAAGTTTTAGTGCCAGGCATTTCCTCTGTTCATTTTATTTACAAGTGTGCTATATAATATATATATATGTGTGTGTGTGTGTGTGTATGTGTCTGTATGTATATATACATACATATATATGTATATGTGTATGTATGTATGTTATATAGGATAGCATAAACCTATGACTTTGTCCTCATGCTTTCACATCATTGTGGAAAGGTTGAACAATATGTGTAAAAATGTCAGAATAAATAGAATTGCAAAATTAGATGAAAGTTTTGAGAATTTTTCATTTAAGAATTGAGGAAACTGAAATTTCATGACTTGACTGACATAGTATAAGATGAAAAATATAAGCATAATAATTTTAAAACAATTTAGTGTGTACTTTGTCTGCAAACCAATGCAGTTTCAAGTTCTATTAATTCCAAAAGTCTATCCTTATATGAGATTAAAGCTACTGTTTATGTTATGTTGACTAAACTCACAATCTTCCAATTGCTTCCATAATAAAGAGAATATGATTTTTAAAAATTCATATTTCATTAGAATGTATTAACTATAAATGAAAATCAAATGGAAAAAATTCTTCTCAATCATAGTAAAATAAAATAGGAAACCTGAATTTACCATTTTGTCAAGAAAGATGTGCCTCCTTTATTTTAACTTATCAAATATATGCATGGTCCTGTGTTGTATGAAAGATTTCTTTGCATATTCAAATAGTTAAACTCCTATTGTTTCAGATTCATCTTTATAGGAATGTTAACTATGGGAAAGAAATGTAGAAAGGAAACATTGATGACTAAAATAACAACAGCAGGGAATTAGAAATAATAAGAATAAAACATCTCAGAAAATGCTTTATTTTACAATTACTCAAGTCTGTCAATAAAAGATGACTAAAACCACACATTCAATATTCATTGCTGCAATATTTATATCTTTATACTGATAACATTGATTATCAATAGCACCAGAAACAGAAAACAATCATTACTGAAAGCATTTCACTTCCAAAATTTTGTGACATATTTTATACTCTGTTTAATTAACAAGTTTGTATTGAAAAGCCATGTTTTATATCATTCTATTGAATAATCTAGATCACAGGGTGCATGGAGAGCAGTAGTCACTAAGATAACAGAAACTATCTTTCAGCAAGAAAATGTCACTATAAAGGATACATGTGATGGCTAAATTAAATGAAGTCTTACTAGGTATCTTTAACAAAATTAAAATACAAATATATTCAGTGCAATCAAAGCTATTTTCATATATGATGCAAGCAAGTATCAGGAACTTGGGTAAAAAAATTAAGCTGGACATATTACTTAGAGGGCAATCTCTGTTATTGCTAATTATCCTTCAAGAAAATATTATACAAGATATGTAATTATAGTCTTAGACATAGTAATATCATATTGATTTCAAATACATACAATAAATAAGTTATTCCAAACTTCTTATTAGATTTGTAAATAATTCTGGCCTCTCGTTCAACTCTGTGTTCATTCAGATCCTCATAGCAGTGACTAAGTTCATGGCTTATCAACACCCTCATCTTTGGCAAGCATGAGAAAATTAAATTGGACTATTCTGTTAATTAGTGACAGTTCTAATAATATACTAGAGGAGATGGTTGAAATTCAGGGTATATGGTGTTTTCTCTGGTCACCATGAAAAGTTGAGAGTTGTCTTCAAATATTGATCCAGTCTTATAAAGAATATAAATTCAATAATCTATTATAGCAGATGAGAAGTACAAAACATGCTGCCAAATGGAAATATATATACCTCAGTTAATATAAAAAGGAAAGGTCAAACCAGAAGTTGGTGAACTTCTTAATAATAACATAGATATACTGTAAAAATTTATCTTTAAAATATTCTACAGTCAGTATATCAGGGAATATTTAATAATTAAATTATATTTTGTATACATATATATGCATACACACATGTACATATATATGTATTTCCAATTTCCAAATCAAATCAATTTTTATTGGTAGTCAAAAAGTATTTTATTAAATCACTATCCTTATATGAACATTCATATTTGACTCATAGGTAAATGCATATATTTTTGATGACTCATATTATTAATATCAAGAAAGGAAAAAAAAACTAGGAGAAATGTTAGCCAAAGATGTTCACCATCATAATGTCAGGATATTCAGCATCCAACCAAATAGAAACGTAATTCTTTATAGCTGGTAGGGTATATGGATGTACTTGTTATTAAAAGTCATTGGAGCTGATAACACCACCAAGTTAGAGAGTAAAAAGGTGAAAAGGATCAGGAGTAGAGCCTCTGTATACAACCAGTTAGTGGATGTGACAAGTCTAGAACAATAGCAAAGCAGACTGAAATGGTGGGTTCAGATGGAAAATTAAAAAAATAAAAAAAAAAAAAAAAACTAGGAGAAAGTGTAAAAAAGAAAAACAAACCAAGAAGAGAATATCTAGGAGAAGACAGTGAGGGATATGTGAAATATTTCAGAGAGTTAAAGACAATTAGGATTTTTAAAAGATCATTTTATTTGCCAATTAAGAGATCATTAATGACTTTGCAGAGGGCAGCTTCAGTTTGTGAAGATTTTGGAAAGTAAACTAAACAAGGTTTAGAGGTGTGGGAGGGCAGATGAAATAGAAGAACCAAGAACTGATGCCTTTCTCAGTCTAGTCACAAAAATGAGACATATAAGATAGCTGAGGGATGGTGAGATCCAGGGAGGATTTTTTTTTTTTTTTAGAGAAGGGAGATATGTTTGTAGGCAATAAAGAGGGGATGACAACCAAGGAGAGGTTGAAGATGAGAGATGAGTTTTAGAATGGTGGAACTAATTTGCTTGAGATGTCATGTTTGGACAGATCACTCTTACATAAAGAGGGATTTTTCTTGCCAAGGAGAAAGGCAATTTCTAAGTCCAAAGTCAGAATGATGAGAGAAATTTTGCTGGAAGATGCATGAATGATGTGAGATAAGGAGAAAAGACAAAGAAGCTCTTGGTTAGTAGTCTCATTTTGGTAGTTGAAAGCAGACTGCTTCTAATGTTAACATCTTGTGCAAAAAGACTTCTAAAACATCATCTCATAGATATATGTCTGGAAAAGAAGGTGAACTGGTCATTAGCAAAAGCAGAAAACTTGATTTATCTTAAGCAGCATATTCAAATCCACTCAATGTTACGCAATCTAGAAAGATATCTAGCACATTTAACTAACTAACTCGTGAGGGGAGTCACAAGTAGCTCTCTTGTCATGAAAATCTGGACAGGAAACCCAGAATGATGCAAAGTGTGGATGGGTTTTGTGTCACTGGAGTAAATATTTTCTAGGATGTTACATCAAATTATTGCAGCATAAGTGTAGTTTTTAACATTTGAAAGTCTACTACAAGTTTAAAAAAAGAAAAATAAATTAAGCTTTTTACAAATACTTTCAAAGATTTTCAACAGAGTATTGCTAATAGTTGAGAAGTATATAAATGTATATGAGATTCAATATATTTTTGAAAAGCCAATTGTATTTATATACCAACATTGACTGACTGATTTTTCAAAACATGAGATTAGGTGTTATAAACATGTGGGAATTCCATAGGGGGAGAATGTAGGCTCTTGAACTGGTGGAAGTACTGCAATTTATATTGATCATTTTACTTTGCATCTAAATGACTGTTTTGTATACACACATGAAACATGTTTTTTATTATACATGATGCAACCATTGTAAGTAAATATTATTAATGGAAATTTCACCACTCTCTATTTAAAATTTTCATTTCTGTTCATAGACTATTAGGTATTTATCAGAATATTTAAAATCAAACTAAGCATTCAATGTCTTTTTTTTTTCAATTCTAAAGAGCAACAGATATTTGGGGAAAAAATGTATTTGTTCAGCCATCCTTAGCTTAGGAACCTAAGTTAAAATAGTTTTTAACTATCCCCCTGAAAATATACACAATGATAAAATTGAGTATATGTATAAAAATGAGCTGGTGTTTTCAAGGGTGCACATGTGTTTTCTTGTGTGTGTGTGTGTGTATTCTGTGAGTTAGAAAAGAGAGAGAAAAAGAAAAAGAATGGATGCAGCATCATTGCAAATTCAATAAATAGACTGTTTATTTTAAATACTACACTTATTACCATAAAGTAAATTAAAAAACATTGAAATAACCTGGCTGTTCTAGCATTCTGCTTACCTTTATGCATTGTCTCAGTATCATATTCAAATAAAGATGTTTGAAAGAGTGTCTGTAATCTACATTTTTGATCTGCTTAAATAGCTGCTGGCTTCAGCAGAACATTAATGCAAATCTAATGTACCTGCTGGTATGATTAGCTGAATCAAATGATGGTATTTAAGTAACACCTAAATAATCTTAATGAGGATCTTCAACTCATCTTAGCACTTAGAACTCTACAGATGGATAGTCTTAATTATCAGCCTTTTGATTAGGATAACAGCTCTAATCAAGATGATGTGGGCCTGATAGACAGGGTATCAGTAAATTAATGACTACTGTTAAGTAGGAGCATAAGCAAAAAAAAAAGTCTACTTTGAAAGATATGGTAAAGACTATGGAAAGGAATGAGTCTTTTATAGGAAGAATGAGGCCAATATTTAGTATCCATTTAGAAACATTCCTCTAATAGAATCCAGCAAGATTAATAATAGCTAACATTTATATAGCTCCTCACAAAGTGCTTCACATACATTACTTCATTTGATCCTTACAATCAGTGTATGAAGAAACTACTGAAGTGATGTTATCTTCCCCATTTTACAAATGTCACAACTCAGGCTGAAAGATATGAACTGATCTGTCCATGGTAACATACTTGTAACTGGGCTTCGTGTATTTCCAGATGTTCTCAGATGGAGTTATCCATGGGAGTATGACAGAAGCCTGCTTCTGGGAGAAGACACCCTGTATTTACCTACCTTGTTGGTGGAAGGAGCATTTTTCAATTTGCTGTATACCTGCAAGAGGTTATAGAAGTACTCTATTAGGACATTCTCTTTCTCTCTCTCTCTCTCTCTCTCTCTCTCTCTCTCTCTCTCTCTCTCTCTCTCTCTCTCTCTCTCTCTCTCTCCCTCCCTCCCTCCCTCCCTCCCTCCCTCCCTCCCTCTCTCTCTCTCTCTCTCTCAGCATCTTGGGTGAAGACCCTATTCACACTATGCATGAGCACTATACATAAAGCCAGGGATGTGGAAGCATCTTCCCCTCCCTTGAGAACTTTCACCCCCAAGAAATGTCATTGAGGTGTGGAGTGGTTTTGTTTGTCTAATTTAGTCATTTAATTCTATCTAAGCACAGGTGGTGGAGTCCCCAGATATGGGAGCTTTAGTTTTGGCAACCTCAAATAAAAGTCAGACTGGATGTTGCTTCCAGCTCAGCAGAGAAGCACTAAGAAGTCAGGATTCTGAGACTCAAGCATAGGAGGATTTTGCATTTGGAACTTAGTGGCACTACTGTTGTCTAAGAACTGAGCTAAGCTCTATACCAAACTTCACTCTCCTTCCTACAGATGGTGGAAGTGAATGGAAATGGGGGAGGGGATGATGGCCCAGGTACTGGAATAAATGTTTATATATGTGTTCTTCTTATATCTTTGAACTAAATATTCTTTTATAAAAAGTTAAACTATCATGTTTTTAAATGAAAGTGAGTTGTTCAGGCAACTCTTAAATTGAGGGACCAGAGGTGTAGAAATATTGAGAGGTGGAGCCAATGGGAAAAACTAGACTAGACACTCCTTCATCTCCCTTATTGTTGCTTGAGAATGGTGGGAGAGGGGCAAAATATGACATTCCTGGTATCTAGGCTGTGAGGATCATTGTTATTTGAGCAATAAGTTTCCAGGGCAGGCAAGTATCTTTTGACTTCAGGTTAGGTGGTCTTTCCCCCAAATCATGTTTTTCTTTTATATACTTTCAAAAATAAAATATTTGATATAAATTGCTTTGTAAATAGTCCCTGCCTACATATTGATATCTTAACAAAGCCTAATAGTTTTTTTTAACATTTCAATCAATTATGTTAAGAATGTTCCCAATAGGCAAAAAAAATAATACTTATTATCATCTAATACACAGATAAATTAAGAGGTTATGCTGAATTGCATGCTTTGAAAAAAATAAGCTTTCCTCTAAAAGTGAACATAGGCACTCAGATTCACAGCGTTTTGCCACAGAAATTATCTCAAAATAGAAATGGACATAGTCCAAATTATTTTTACATTATTATACATAAATTTAACTCGATGGCTGTTCTCAGTTATGAAGCATTGTTTTCTCCCACGTACCTCCCTCTACTAGGAAGAAAATACTGATCACTCAGAAACTGACAAATGTTCATCTACTTTCTGATTCAATACATTGTAATGTTGAAAATCAATTGTCTTCCTAGGAATTTTAAACTTTGATATTTAGGATAATGTTTTAGTCTTTATAATATTTTGTGGTATCTTTCCAGGAAGTAATGATTAGCTGAAAATTTAAAAAAAGAAGATTATCATAGCTTCAAGGTTTGCAAAGTGCTTCACATGTAATATTTCTATTTCTTTTGAGGTGGATAGTATAATTATCTCCCCTGAACAGAGGAGGAAATTGAGGTTAAGAGAGGTTAAGTCACTTGCCCAGATCACACATGCAGTAATTATCTGAAGGAGAATTTGAAGGGAGATCTCATTGGCTCCAGGGTCTATACTCTTTCTACTGCACGATCCTGATTCCAACTATAATATTGTTTGAGTATATTTCATAATGATGGTGGTGATAAGAAGAACTTCCTGTTTAGGCCATGTAAAAGCAATCATCTTGACACATCCAGGATGGTCTGCTATCTGATCTGCTTTTCTAAAAGAAACGACAACTTTGAGGGATCAATAATCACTTTAATCAAGCACATATATCATTTATTTAGTTCAGGGAAAAATGTCAGCACCCTGTAATTCAGAGAAAATATAGAGAAATAAAGATCAATAGACAGGGCTTCTAGCTGCTTGACCATAAGCAATAAATACATCACAGATCAACAGACAGATCCAACTGCCTGACCATTACATACATGCCTAGCTACCAGAGAGGCAAGCACCAGCATCTGGGTTTTCAAAGCCAGGAGCCTTCTTGGTGGCTGCCCAGAGTCTCATATGGCCAAGCCAACATTTCCAACGAGTAAGCCCCAAAGTAGAACCTCACCTCAGAGCCAGAGGACATCACAGCCTTTGAGAACCAGTGCCTCATTAGAAAATTAACAAAAGATGTAAGCCTCCCTTAATCAAGTTTTCCTTAGTGGGCAGATCCATTAATGGATGGGGATGATCTTTAGTCTCATTAGTATTACAGGCCAGTTCCTTGGTAGCTTAGATTCAATACAGGGAGTAGGGGAAGAAAACACATATGTTTAGTCAAAAGTAAGGATATCATGAATTGATTCATCTAAGTAAAGCTCCCCTGAGTCTGAGCTGTTCATAATGGTCTACCAATCAAGAAATTAGACCTCCTTCTGAATGCTTGTACTCACAGAACCAGAAAGTGATAACAATAATCTAAAACCTTAGTACCTGCATTTCTCATGGAGCTGTCAAGCTTCTAGCACCATATTAACTAATTCTTAGCCCTTTCTGAAGCCTAATTCATCCTCAGGTAGATGGCCATCTTTCAGGATTGGCCTATTAAGTAGAAAGAATCTTTCTGGCAATGACTAACAGAAAGACAATCCTTCCCCTACTATAATTTTCACAGGACAACCTATTTCCCTTTCCTTTATAGGGATGGATAATGGAATCTTCCTTGAACTCCTGGGGGATAACCTCCTCTTGCCATAAAATCCAGAAAATTTTAGTCAGCTTTGGTATGAACAATGGACTTCACTCCCACCCCTGTCCTGTCAATCTAAGCTGGAATGGGTGCTTTGCCACAGGAGAAGAACCTCATGGCATTCAAAACCTCTTCTTCAACTGGAAATTGGCTAGAGAGGAATTGATTTTAACCTGAGGTTAATGGTCAATAACCTCAGCATTGATTGATGATGGTCTGTTGAGAACACTATGGAAGTGTGTGGTTCCATTAACACTGAGTAGGTGAGATGCACTGTAGGTTTTTGGCCCATAAATAGACTTCAGGGCATCCTTAAAACCATTTTGGATTGTTGCTATCAGCATAAAGATACCTTCTTATTGAACCAAGAGCTCTGAATCTCTCTAAGTTTCACTTGCATTTTACTTTCAATGTAGTTAAATGCTGCCTTCTCTGAGGTGGAGGAACTATAGTGTTGTTATACTCTGTGGAGCTCTTGTTTTTCATTTAGCACCTTCTGAATTTCCCTGCTATTTTTGTCAAACCAATCTTGATGTTTGCTAGTGTTCTGGTCCAGAAGAGTAAATTCAGTGCTGTACACCAAATCTCTGAATGCTGCTCCCTCCTTTTCTGCTCTACTGTTGTTTATGTGTTGGCTCAGCTTTTTTTCCAAAGTATCAGAAAACTGTTCATGCTCAAAGAAGCATTCTAATCTGTTGACATTAAGTCGTCTGGTAGTTGTCTTGCCTTGGGATCACCACTTTTGTTGAATGCAAATATTTAACTTGGAAAGAACAAGACTATAATTAGTCCAGTGCTTTTCCCTAAGCATTGTTTTCATCACTCTCACATCCTATCTATCTCTTCTCCTTAAAATGGCATGGTTTATTAAATGCCTGTCTTTGCTATGAGGGTGCATCTGGAAATTTTATTGTATTTAGGTAAACCAAGACAGTGCTGGTTATGAGATGGTCATGAAATGCACATCTTCTGTAATAAGTGACCATTTTTTTGCTGTTTCTGACTTCATTCCCTCAAAGGTCTCCCTGCCATGTCTGATAACCTGTGACTACTCTGGCATAAAAGTCACTCAGAATTATAAGCGTGTCCTGTTTTGTCACATTGTTGATGAGGATCTCTGAGTATTCATAATTTTTTTTCTTTCACCTCAACAGGATTCATGATAGTGGGAGCATATGCATTGATGCATGATGGCATGATACTTGCCTGCAACTGGCAATCACATTGTCCTAAGTCTGTTCACTCCTTTTGGTTAGGCACATAAGCTTGTTGACTAGGTAAGTTTTGATAGCAAAATCATTGTCACCTTCACAGCACTCACCATTACTTTGGCCACTCCAGAAAGACATGTATCCAGCTCTGACTTTAATAAGCTGGTTTTCCTTTACCACTCAGGGCGCCATCTGGATATGAGACATGCTGAGCTCTTTTACAACAAGAGCTATTCATCTTTCAGTAGTACTAGATTTTGTGTTGTCCTTAAGAGTGAATGCATTCCATATACAAATGGTAAGTGGAATCTTTTCTTGTTAAAGTTTCTGCACATATTGTGTGTGTGTGTGTGTGTGTGTGTGTGTATGTGTGTGCGTTGACTACAAGGTAAAATCTTCACCTTTCACAGCAAGAAGGCCAGGTTTGGGAGAAGCAGACAATTTTTAGAGCACCTTTTCTATCCCCTTCCTCAGCTCAATAGTAAAGTCAATAGTCTTTAAAAAAGATTGCTCAGAGATGCCAGGGACTTCCAAATCCCATTGTTTCTTCATTCCAGGGAGGAGACAATTCTTTTGCCTGAGACATCTGAGTGCAGGGCTGTGACTAAAACTCCCAATGTCTCTGCACCTGCTGCTTCACAACTTCTCTGTTGTTATAGGACTTTGAAGTAGGTAAAGAGAGTAAAATGAGACAAGTGATACGTTTTGACTCACACATAATTTGGATTTAAGTGAGTCAGATTTACTTGAAGTTGACGGCTTCACTCTCCCTTCCAGAGACATTGGAATCTAATGGCAAAAAACAAGTCAACTGATAATTGCTTAGGATGCAGTGAATGACTTTCATGTCTTTGATGTCTAACTATGTTCTATGCACTTCACAGCACTTGCTTCAGCTTTCTTTATGGCTATTGGAACAAGTTCTCATTTGCTCATTTTGCTGGAAGAAGTGTTCACATGCTTGGGGGTAGACACCTCACCAACTCAATGTTGGATTTCAGGCCCTTTGGTTACTCTCAACCTTGTTAAGCTGCTCATGCCAGTGTGGCCACTGTGCATGCTATAGCTTCTTAGAACCACAGGTTAGAGTTGGGTGATTCAAGTGGACATCAAAGGTGAAAAGAAACCCTGAGCAGGGATTTGTAACCATTACACCAGAGTTACTAGTCTTCCTTGAACATCCTACACCACATAAAACTACTTAGATGGCTCACAAAGGACTAATTTTTGAGAAAGAAGATTTACCAAAGTAATGAAGAACATTTAAATATAAGCATAAAACCAATGAAACCAAAGATCAAAGCAAAAACATTATTGATCATCAATATTAACTAAATTGCTAACTAAATCAATATTAACTAATAATCACCATTAAGATCATCAATATTAACTAAATTAACTAAACTATCAGACATATTAATTAAACATTAAGTAAATTAACTAAACATCAAATTTCCATCCTCAATATTCATTTAATCAATGTATTTTCAGTCTCACATGTCTCATTTAGTCCCTGAAGATCTTCTCTTGTATGTTCTGGAGTAGGCTTCATTCTTAGGACAGCTCTGAAGGAGGCTCTGCTTCTCTGATCACTTATAGAGATTTCTAATTAATTCTGATAAAATATGCCAATACGAAGACTTAATACAATTTAATACAGTCTCTTAAATCTGTTTCTCTAAACCTGAAACTTCAGAGAATTCCAATTTTTATATACCACTTGATATTTCTATCTTTACTCTAAACCCTGTCTCTGATATAAGAATCTTAAAAGAAAATCATGAGGGTCTAACTTATAAAATGAACTCTTCCATCTTCTAAAATTATTGTTCAGATACTTTAAAAATTGTAACATAATTTAATTTTGTTTCCATTTATTAGTACAATTTTATAAGTAAAATCCTTACTCTAATTTGAGTATTTATTACTAAATAAATCTCAAAGCCTGAATTTCCATGCTAGATATATTTGAAAGTCAATCGTATACAAATGTATAGTTCTTATGAAAAAAGTCTAATATTATTGCTTCCTCAAAATGTATTATTCCATGGAATTAGAAAAAAAAAAATTACATTATGCCTTTGTCATTTTACTTAATCTAATTCCCCCTTTAGGAGAATAGCATCCCCATAATTTAATTTCCCCATGAATCCCAATTAAAATTTTAAGATTTTTTTTTATTATTACATACTATTATAGTAATTCAGAAATGCTCCAATATCAATCTATTAATAGATTTTGTATTTTACTTTAAGAAAAGCTTCAATTATTTACTTGTCCAATTGTAGAAATTTACTACGAAAGGAAAAGAGGACATATAATTATAACAATATTAAGACTCATCCTTCAAATGGAACATACTGATCTGACAGATACCATCACAGAAAAAACAAAAACAAATACTCTTATCCCTGTTTGATTTCAGACATGAGTCATAGATAGCACTCTATCATGTCATCACAGAGTGTCAATAGCAAGTCTCAGGATAACCACATAGGGAAATTTCCTGTTCAGGAAAGAAAAAAGCAGCACAATGGGGAAACTGAATCAAAACTTAGGCCATGCCAAGATCATACCCAAAACATTCCACAGGACCAGATTCCCAGGCATCTTTAGCAGTTCTCAGACTTTTAGTCCATGTCATTTCCTGTTATTGGCTTCATGGCAATTCAGACAACCATTCCTGTAGTCAAAACTCAAAAGAATAGTCAATTAAAGTCCCAATAACTTTTTACATCATATAGCAAAATTTCATTAACCACAACTTATGGTTTGAATATCTTTACTTGTGTTTCCCTGACAGAATTTTATTTATTTTTTACTTAATCTGAAGCTTCAAAAATACAGCCAATTCTGAATAGTTGACTCATTATTATATTGAACTTACATCTTTAAACCACCCTATATGTTTTCATAACTTTTCCAAGTGATAGCCAAAAATAATGAAAAATCATTCGTTATTATAATGTGCCAGGCCTAGAGGCCTGTGGGCTACCCGAGTCTTCTTACCTCACCTCCCAAGGTCTTCGGCTGGCCAAGCCAGATGCTCGTATGAGAGAAAGGACGTTCCAGAGTCGAACAAGGGTTGAGCTTTATTCAGGGTTCTGGTTACAAGTGCAGGGGAATTCTTCCTTAGGAGGGAGCGAAGAATCTCCCAAGGAGGCAAAGATCTTACAATAAGAGATTGGAAGCAGAAGTGTAAGTTGGGAGAGAGGGGGAGAGAAGAGAGGAGAGAGGAAAAGCGGAGCCTTGTGTCCTCACACGTGTCCCCTCCGCCCAAGAGAGCTTTCAGGCTTTCCTGACTCCAATTAAAACTCTCCAGCCGCATAGTTTGCATCTGAATACCGTGCCTGTTAGGTAACAATGGGTGTGCCCAGATCCGGGACAATCTCGAGGGCGGGGAGAGCTCTCTCCCATCACGTTTCTCATGGGAAGAGGCGGAAATACACGAGATAGCTCGGTTCACCTCGATTCCCAGTCGTTTCCTGGGGGGCCTCATGAGAACTCTAAGATTTAGAAGTTCCCACCTTTACCCGCCCGAGACTGTCCACATGGAATTGAGCTTCCAACCCCAGCAATAATGAAGTTATTATTCTCATACATTTTAAAATAAAATATATCTCATTAAATAAGGGTTTTCAAGTATGTATTTTGTCACATTCTTTTAAAAGTTTAATTCATAGCCTAGTAGCATCTAGAGTGAAAAAAAATATTTGTTTAACAGCATTTCTGATGCAATGGTCTCTCAAATTTTACAACATAAGAAAAATTTAGAAATACATTAATAGCATACACAATATCAGGTGTTTGAAACATGAAACAGACCTTATTACCAGTCAGATTATGCCAATTAAGCTGATTGCACTTCCAAATTATCCCATAGAAACCTTTGTCATTTTGTATTAATCATATGTAAAATCCACTATAGAGTAATCAAATATGAAACAATTGCATTCAATTAAATAAATAAATAATAGTCAACATTTATATAGCACTCACCATATGCCAGTCACTGTGTTAAACAATTCACAATCACAATTCACAACCAATTGATTGTCACAATAACCCTGGAGATATGGGTCCTGTTATTATTTTTCTCTTGACATATTATGAAACTGAGGCACATAGAGAAAAGGTAGCTTCATTAATATCACATATCTAATACATTTTTTGAGACCAGAATGTGACTCAAATTTTCCTGCATTTTCCCAGAATATTTTTTCACCATCTTTATTTTGGAATCTAATTTGAGATGAGAGGTTATCGTAATAGGACTAGGGTTATATTAGATAACTATTAATTTGGTTGTGGACAAATGGTCACAAATTTATTTTCCTTATAACCATGGTGGTTACAGCAATTCCTTAAATTTAAAAATTATTTTTCAATGACTGAATCAGACTTCAATGTGGCACGTTGTGTTTAATTGTGGTCGTTGGATCTTAGTTCAAATGCTACTCTAGCATTGATCTATGTGATCTTGAGCATTAAAATCTCTGAGTTTCAATTTCCTCATCTCTGAAATGAGGGGGTTACATTATTTGACCTCAAAAGCTCTTTCCATCTGTAAATCTTTTCTATCTAACAACCTTCAAAACTCTAAATTCTATGATTCTACAAAGTTGAACATACCGGGGAAAAAAAGGTATTACTGGAATCTTATTGAGATATATCCATCTTGAATTTATTAAATTGTGACATTTGTTCCCTATATCTAGGAACAGCTAAGTGGCATAGGAGGAAAGCTATAGGCGTGGGAGTCAGGAAGACCTGAGTTCAAATTTAACCTCAGGTGTTTGCCAACTGTGTGACACTTGGCATGTCACTTGGCCCTGTTTTCCCCACTTTCTTCATCTGTAAAATGAGCCAGAGAAGGTAATGGCAAACCAGTGCAATATATTTGTAAAGAAAACCTCAAATGGCATCATAAAGAGTTTGATACTGAAATGACTGAACAAATAACGACGTATCACCTAGAAACTCCTCTCTCTCTCTCTCTCTCTCTCTCTCTCTCTCTCTCTCTCTCTCTCTCTCTCTCTCTCTCTCTCTCTCTCTCCTCTCTCTCTCTCTCTCTCTCTCTCTCTCTCTCTCTCTCTCTCTCTTCCTTTGTGTCTTTCTCTCTTATCTAAATTTCAAAACGTTTCAGGTAGAAATTTTGCAACCATATATTTAGATGTTTTTATTCATATTTTCTAGAGATATTTGCTTCACTTTTTTCAATGATAATGAAAAAAGTTTTCCTAAAATAATTTCAAATATACTGTGTAAGAAGCCAGTCACTGACAAACATTCCTTTTGAAGAATGAACAGATATATGTCAGCTATATTTATGAGAAAAGTCCCTGCAAAGAATATCATCACTTGAGGATTAATTGCAAGTCACTGGAGTTAATTTTGTTTTTCACTGGCATCAAGAAAAGTAAATAATATCTCCTTCAATAATATATTCTTGCGTTCATATATTAGAAGTGTTTGTATTCATAGGCACAAGTAAACATTTCAGACTATTCATCTTTGCAATAAAACAGCAAACTCAAAACACTTTTTGGTTTCTAAAGTAGGGAACAAGTTACAGAGGTTATTGTGGAAAATATTTTCAAAGAACAGGGTCATTAAAAGGACAAATTTAAAAATGTATAACTTAGAATAAATAGAACACTTGGTCTGGCATGACCTACGTGTTGTTCCTTATTTGTAATGCTGTATTTATTTTGCTGTTCATTTCAATACCAAAATATATTTTTCTCTTTGCAATTTATAATGCCTGAATATAGTGTAAAACAAAGCAACATTCCTGAACTTTGTAATAGAATGGGTCACTTTTCTATCGTATAAAGATGTCCTTTTGCTAAACACTACGGAAGTTGCTAGATATTTGATATCAATTTTAGTTTTTCTGCCAAGCTAATGGCTATAAAAAGAGAATATTAGAGAAGAATTGTCACCTCATGTGCCCTCAAGAGGGCATGTAACCTATCCTCTAATGTTCAACAGGAACATATTATGAGGATTTGGTCTTTGAGGGCAGAAACTGCTTCATTAGAGTCTTCGTATTTCCAATGCCTATCAGAGCATTTTATTTAAGAGGTTTAGCAAAGGTTGACTGAATTTTTTAACTATATGTATACCTGAATAATTGCCTGTAACAATGAGAAAAATAGCTACACCTGCTCCACAGATAATAAAATCTTTTCTCATCATTGTGCATCAAGAAATGCTAATGTGGTAAATTAACAAAATTTGGTAAAGCTAAAGAGATACCAATATGTATTCAAAAGTTTGCCCTAAGGCAACCTAATGATCTGAATATCAGTGCCTGGAAAGGTCTTGCTTTATGTAAGAGGAATACTATGGAGATGAGAAGTATAAGATTATGAACCCACAAGAGTAGAGTGATAGAGAAATCTTGAGAATTTAAGAAAACTATGGGATCAAAATAGTGAGGGAAGCTTTTTCATGGCGACAGTGATTTTAGACAATGAGTTTAGTAGAAATGACCCAAGATTTTTTTTTTTCCTAGAGAAAGGATGACTCATAGAATACTGTGAGAATGGCTTCAGCGTGTCCGTGAAAGTCTTAATTTAATTGACACTGAAAGACATTCCACATGCAGGTAATTGTTGATTCTAAAAATATTTGTTCATTACAGACTCTGAGAACTTGCCACAGGCTCAGAAAAAGATTTAACTTATCAAATGGGAACTATGGTAAATCACTAGGAAGTGGTCTACCAAATGAGATACTTTTGGCCATGGGGAACCATAAAAATGATTAAAAAATATAGAATAGTGCCTCCATCGTTGTGATCCATTTTGCTTCTAAATAATAGAAGGAGGGAGGCAATGTATAGGGTCAGACTCGTGAAGATTTAGAAAATCTATACCATATGTCTCAAGGAAATTAACCAAATTCATATCAAAATTATCTCTATAAATTAAAATAGAAAAGAAAAAAAAGTACAAGTTAAATGGTAGAAGTTCAAAGAAATCTTTCTTTAAGAGAAAGGAAAAAAGTTAAAATAGTGTTGGCAGAATTATTTACATTGTGCACCTAAGGGCAAAAAGAACCTATATCACAGAACAAAATCATCTCATTGTATAGAACTCACTATGAGAATAGTAAACAAACTACCAAAAATAATTATAAATTATTTGTTAGCATCCTCTGTATAGCAAAATGTAATATGGAAATTATTTGATTAGCTTGATGAGATTCTCCATAACATCAACATATCCTTCAAAGAAAATTGAAAATAAATTCAAGGTACAATGTAGCACAAAGGAGAACAGAGATTATCAATGCTGGCAAATATGGCTTAGAATAAAAAAAAGTGAAAGAGGCATAAGGTTTGTACGTTAATCAGACCTTTCCCACTTATACATGATGGATATTGGTTTGATTGATTTTGTGTTGTTTTTTGTGTCCCCTATCTCCCATCCCAAGAAGAGTTTGGAATTATTACATATACTAAGCACTGAAGGACATCACAAAGTATTGAAATGGTAAATATCTTAAAAGACAAGGAAGGAAGAACTGGTTACATAGGTAGCAGTAATGTCACAAATCAGATTCCTGGGTCCAGTAAAACATTCATCTCTTTAGAACAAAAGTTGAAATAAGTATACAATCAGAGAAAAGGAGACAAATAAGTTATTTCAAGGGATTATAACAGCTCTAACCAAATTGGTTCTTAACAAACGTTTGACTCTAGAAAATAGGAAGTATGCAGAAATAAAGATTAGGACTCATATCATTTGTAAAGGAGATCTTGAATTGATACAAAATGTTATTCAGTTACTATATTGAAATAACATTCCAGACAGCAGACACATTTTCCTGACCAAGCAAAGTGATGTGATGTGAAATGTAACATATCTGTTGACATTTCTGCTGTAACAGAATCTCCCCAGTGCCAATCATGGTATCTCCACATTTGGCTTCTAGGATCTCCATCCACAATGTACCATATGAGAAAATTGCGGTGATATTTTAAAAAATGAAGTTGGGAATAATAGCCAGATGCAAGTAAAACCATACAGAAAAAATCCATGCTTGAGATAATAGAAAGTGAAAAGGACTCAAAGAGAAATTAAAAACAAAGCAAAACCTGGATGACAAATCTAGCAACAACTAATTCATATATCTACTTTCTAAATGTGATTAAATCACACACTTGCATATCTATATTAACTTCAAGTATTATGGAAAAGGACATATTTTCATTTAAAAATGTATGTTCAGATTTCTGTACAATAGTCACATACCTAAGTAAGAAAAGAAGGAGTAGGAGAGGAGATAGAGAGACAGAGAGAGAGAAAGAGAGAGAGAGAGAGAGAGAGAGAGAGAGAGAGAGAGAGAGAGAGAGACAGACAGACAGACAGACAGACAGAGACAGAGACAGACAGAGAGAGACAGAGAGAGAGAAAGGGGGGGAGTTGGCGGAGGGTGAAGATAGAATCTCTAGTCTGGCCAGTCAGTAAAATAACCAGCACAAATTATAGAAGTGATAAAGATTATAATATAACAGAAAATGCACAAAAATGAATGTCTTCTTTAGATAGGAGCAAGACAAGATATTGGCTAAAAAAAAAGAGAATCCCTGATCATATATAAAGAAAAATTTCTCAAAATCATTAGAGGGTCAGTCAGGGAAAGATTGAGAACTTGACTTCACCTACATATTTGCCATATCTAAAGTATTTTTCGTTCTTTTTTTTTTTTTAATTCTTCTCCTTGGAGTCAGTTCTGTATAGAAACTGAAATTATCCATGTTCTCTCCTGAAGAAGGATCACAGCAGTTCCAACTTTCATAATCTCAAGCAGGATCTCATCTAAAATCATATTTCCAAGGAACATAAAGCAAAGAGCTGTTCATCCCACATCCAGCTGGGGCAGAAGGAAGGATGTATTACAAAAATCCAGATACAAGTTCCTGATGTGAATATATTGATTCAGAGCTCAGAATGATCAATTCACAATTATAGAAAGAAGTAAATGTATCATACTCTATGTGTTTATTTTAATGTCATTATTTACTAGTTTGTGGATATAAGTCAATGCAACTCACAAAACTCATAAGTTAAATCTTATGCAACTTCTACATTATCTTAGAGATCTCATCGAAATGCTTTTCCTGAAAAGGTAATATATTGTTAATAGAGTAATTATACATTTATAGTCTGTGAAATCATTAATTAAATGGTAACTAAAATGTACTTACATGTTTATGCACCATTACAGTATTTTTAATATACGGTAATTAATTTATATTTAACATATACTTGTGTATGCTTGATTAAATGTCAATTAGATGCTTATTTGTGAGAAATTAACCATTGCCAACTTATGGAAATTTTAAGCTAAAGCTTCCTCTTTTTTATATTTTTCCCATTTCTTTCCACTTGATTAAGATTCCCCTTCCCTTTAAATTACTCATATAAAATTATTTTCCCCAAAAGAATGACTATAGCACATCTTGCATGTGCTTGATGAAGTGCAAGGAAACAACTTTGATGGACTTGATGATATCTTTATCAATACAATGAAAATGAAAATAGGTGCAAATTTATTTTTTTATAATTGAAAGTGTATTACTTTCTGATATTATTTTTTTTATTCTTACACTGTTTTTAACTTATAGACCTCTTCCTCACATTATCTTCTACTTTTTAAGTAATCATTTAGTAATGAACACATTTGTATAACTCACCTTTACTGCTTACATGTGGTTTTCAAAAACATCATCTGAAAAAAAGAAATTGACAAGAATTTGTGTCTTTCTGATTTTTTACTAAGTATAATTTTTAAAAACAATTGATATCATTTTCAGCCACTTAGACATGAAATATCCTGAACTGTTTCCCATATTCTAAATGACAAAGAAGTCTCAAAATGTTATTTTATGGTAAACATATGCAAAAAAAAGAAAATTAGCATAATAAGAAATGGCATTTGATTTTGAAATTACTTATTTTCCTTGGTACTAATTGATCATTTCCTAAGATTTTCCTATTAAATTCTATGCTTTTCTGCAATAGACTATAGCTATCAATTAGCCAAGGCAATGATATTTCCCAAGGGAAAAAACACAATAATATTTGTGTTTGAGAATGTTACATATGTCAAAAGGAAACCTGATATGCTCAGATTCTTCAAGATAACCATTTTGAATGCTGTCATTTTGCTTAGCACACCTCTGTGTCATAGCATTCACACACACTCACATCTGCACATGCACAGTGTTATTTTCTTTATGAGTACTTTGGAATGGTATGGAATGAGCATATCCTTACATCTGCCAATTTCTATTCTCATCAAGAATGCTATTGCATCGTTACATATTTATGAAACTGTTATGCAATAACAATGTTCTAAAACATGACTTCTCAAGGGCCTCTGCTAAAGTGATAACCATTAATTTAAGTATATATTTGAGTTTTGGATATCACTGATGGGAAGAGGTATGGTATAATACACTGGGCATCAATCAATAATGAGCAGCTATTTGTATCACTGAGAGACTGATGAGTCAATTTCTCCAGTTTGCTAAATATTCTTTGCAGGTCGCTTTTCAAAAACATGAAGACAACCATTGTGGCCAGGCATCGCAGAAGAAATTTTTTAAATTTGGGATTTTGCATTATATTAAGATAATCATTGCTGACTTGTCTGGTTTTTCCCTGTCTCAAAAAGTTATTACAATATCTTATAGATACAGCTTACAAATTTTGTCTACTTTGTGATCATCATATCAAATGTCCCAAACATTGCAAAGAATGTAAAAAAACATTCCCCTTTCTATCTCTCTCTCAGGAGAATTTATTCCACTCACCATTCAGACTTTGGCCTTGGGTCAGAGCTAACTAGGTCGGTATGTAAGTGCAAAATTATTTAGCCCAATATATCTAGTCAACCCCAGACTAGACAGTTCTGGACATCCCATCTAGCTGTCTGCCCTGACTATTTTGTGAGGTATCCTCCTGCTACACATAGACACTCCTTCCAGTTCTCTAATACAAAAACATTTTCTGTCTCTACCTATGCATCTATATATCAAAACAGTTCTCTCATTACTTCTAAAATAGCCTGCCAATCTATTGTAGCATGAATAGTCTACTGTCCCATATATAAACTCACTATTTTTGCTAACAAATTTCCATTCTTAGGTCACCCTCCACTCTACAAGTTCCCTTCATCTATTTAAAATCAGTCAATAAGTATTTGTTTAGCACCTATCATATGCCTGGATAGCTAGGCTGCACAGAAGCTAGAACACTGGTGTTGGAATATGGAAGGCTTATGTTCCTGAGTTCAAATTCAACCTCAGACAATTACTAACTGAGCAAGTCACTTAACTCTGCCTGTCTGTAAAATGAGCTGGAGAAAGAAATGGCAAACTACTCCAACATTGTTGCCAAGAAAACCCCAGATGAGGTCATAAAAAATCAGAAACAGTGAAAAATGGTTGAACAACAACAGAACTTAGATTAATGATGAAAACATAGAATTGGAATTTTTTTCAGTCTCCTCCATTTAATTAATGTCAATTTGACAGAATTTTTTATGAGACTATCCTACATTTTCCTCTGAGTGAATTTCATGTTAAAATGAATTATGGTTTTAAATTATCCAGATGACTTGAAGCAAAAAGGGAAAGGAGAGAGAAAGAGAGAGACAGAGACAGAGAGACAGAGAGAGACAGAGACAGAGATAGAGACAGAGCTGATTTTGATGTCAAAGGATCTGCATCTACCACTTGGTTGGTATTTATGAAAGATTTAAAGGTTTGTAAGGTACTGGTGTTGGTGAAACTTTTCCTGGCTGTAGAGTCAGAAGATCTCACTTCCATAGTATGTGACAACCTCCTTAGGCTCCAGTTGCCTCATCAGTTACATTAGGGGACTTAGACTATCTGCTCTCTAACATCCCTTCTATCTTGAAATTAATGATCTGATAATCAATCCTATGGAGTCTCTATTATTTCCATTGCTATTTACATTTTACAGAGGACCAAGCATAATGGGAGATATTAAGCAGCATGCCCAGGGTTCAAAAGCGAGGAAGTATCTCCAGTCATATTTAAAACCAAAGCTTCCCAAGTCCTATGAGTTAATTTAAAACTGAAACTATTTTTATCTTTCTATCCCCAGTGCCTGGCACATAGAAGAAACTTAATAAAATTTTTGCTTACTTAATTTGACAGAAATCTACAAACAGTACTTTGTCATTTTTCTTGTATATGTCATAGTAACAGAGAACTCTTTTGCTTTGTTTGAACCTTCCAATTTATACGTGAAAGTTACATTTCGCAATAAATGTACTATGATGGAAAAGTGACCATTCTCTCCAAGACCAACCTCTCTACCTGTGCCTTTGATCTCAACCCTTCATATCTTATCCAACAATTTAACTCACTCTCCTCCCCTCCATCTTCCTTATCTTGACTCTTCCTCCTACCTAGATCCTCCTCTTTTGCCTAATAAACATACCATGATTTTCCCCACCCTAAAAATAAAAACACACAAAACAACATACTTCACTAGTTTCTACCCTCCTTACTACATTTGTGTCAGGTTCAAGCTTTCCTTCCTTTTCTGAGCTAAACTCCCTGAAAAAGCAATAAGAATTGTCTTCCCACTTCCTCTCAATCACTCTTCTTAACTAGTCTTACATCTGGCTTCTGATATATCACTCAAACGAAAGTTCCCTCTTTCTAAAGTTACCAATGATTTTTCAGTTGTTAAACTGAATGTCCTTTGCTCAAATCTCAGTCTTCACTTTGCAATTTAATACTGTTGGCCACTTCTTTTTAATATTGTTTTATCTTCAGGTTTTCACGGCAGCATTTTGATTGGCTTTCACACCTATTTTTTATGATTCCAGATTATTCTCCTTTGTTATCATCCACATTTCTCCCACTTACTGTAGGTAAACCTTAAGTCCCCTTCTTGAGCTATATTCTCTCTTTCCTGTAATCTCTCTCTGTTTCTTCTGTGTGTGTGTGTGTGTGTGTGTGTGTGTGTGTGTGTGTGTGTGTGTTTCTTTCTCTCTCTTCTAATGAAATCTATTATCCTCTCTCTGCAGATGACTTTCTGATCTGTCTATCCAAACCTAGTCTTCCTTTGGGGCTCTAATTCCCACATTAAAAACTGCCTATTTAACATTTAAGATTAAATTGTTCCACAGACACCTTAAATTCACCAAGTCCAAAACAGAACTCATCTTTCCCTCTAATTTCATTCTTTTCCCAAACTCCTATTTTAAAACCGAAGACACTTATCAGCCTTTCATTCTCTGAGCTTCACAACCTTGGTATCATCCTTGACCCGATGCTCACTCACATCACATGTCCAAATAATTTTCATACAGTGTATTTCTATTTCCACAATTCCTTGTGGATATATCCCCTTCCCTCTATTCATAGGGCCATAACTTTAGTTGAGACATTAACCAACTTTCTCTTGGACTATTGTAGTAGGCTTCTCCTCCTCCTCCTTCTCCTCTTCCTCCTCTACTCCTCCTCCTTCTCCTCTTCCTTCTCTACTCCTCCTCATTCCCTTTCCCCTTCCCCTTCCTCTTCCTCTTCCTCTTCCTCTTCCTCTTCCTCTTCTTCTTCTTCTCCTTCTTCTTCTTCCTCCTTTTCTTCCTCTTCTTCCTCTTCTTCTTCTTCTTCCTTTTCTTCTTCTTCTTCTTCTTCTTCTTCTTCCTCTTCTTTCTCTTCTTCCTCTTCTTCCCCTTCTTCCCCTTCTTCCTCTTCTTCTTCTTCTTCTTCTTCTTCTTCTTCTTCTTCCTCTTCTTCCTCTTCTTCCCCTTCTTCCCCTTCTTCCTCTTCTTCTTCTTCTTCTTCTTCTTCTTCTTCTTCTTCTTCTTCATCCCTCTACTTCAGCCTTTTGTTCCCACACCAATCTATCTTTCTCCATCCTTAGCAATATTTCTAAAAGCACAGGTGAGATCATGCTACCTCCCTACTTAATAAACTACTGCCACTCCCACTCTTATACAGTACTATACTAAAGTTTGTAATTTAATTTCCTTCACAATCTGATCCCCTTCTAAATTTGCAGTTTTCTAGCATGTTATTCCCCTTTATGCACTTTATAGGAAAGCTATAATAGCCTTTATTTATACTTAGATATGTGCTTATATTTAGATATGTTTAATTTATATCCCTTCTTAGAATAAAAGATTTTTGAAGCCACAGACCATCTCATTTTTGTCTGTCCACAGCACTTAGGAAAATGCATAGAAAGCAGTGAATTTGTACTTAATAAATGCATGTTGATAGATAAATAGATATGTTGTTTAAATATGTTACCTTTCTGTGCAATACAAATATATGTATATATGCATGTATGTGTATATATGTATTTGTGTGTATATCAGACACTTAAAAAAATCTTCTTATCAATAAGCTTATTTCAAGTTCTCCAAAGAATTCCAATTAGCAGCTAACAATAATAGCCTTATTGATAAAACTTAGATTATTTCGTCATTTCTCTGAAACATGGGCATTCCTGGTTCTAGTACTGCAGCTACATTATAAAATATTAGTTTTCTAAATCCTAGCCGAGCAAAGTAAGTGCATGTTCCCCTCAAATGGTGTTTTTGCATATACTGTAAATGGGATTGAAATAATAATTTTTATTTCTCCCTGAAAAACCATGAAATGGAGAAGAGTGTCAACATAATTTAAATAAGGTAATTTTTTCAGTGGATATATATATATATGTGTGTGTGTGTCTGTGTGTGTCTGTGTCTGTGTGTGTATGCAAACATATATGGCCATAGCTTATGGATACATATATACATAGGTGCACACACACACACACACACACATATATATATATATATATATACATATGTACATACGTACATAAATACATACATGCATATATACCCCCAATAGTAACTACTGATAATATCAGTGACTATATGCCTACATACACATATATTATAGCTAATGTATGATAACATACATATATAAGCACACCCATTAGTGACTACCAAAATCACTGTGTTAGAAGAAATTGAGTTTATAAATACATATATACCCAGGTATTTTTTAGTCCACTGTTTCCTTTCTTGTAACATTAATAAATATTAAATTATCAATATTTATTTAAATCTTATAATTAATAAATTATTTTAAAATTTATGGTTAATATTTCTCAAATCCATACCCAAAGTTCCATCTAAAAATTAACAAAGAAATTCAGTTTGCATTTAGCACTCAAAAATTAAGGGGAAAGACTACTTAAACTTAGCTTCAGTTTCACTTTCTTCATTCTAGCCTAGCCTAACTTTCAAGCATTTTCAAAATTAAACAAAAAGATTTTATGTTTCCTCATTTTTTCCATACATTAGACTGTCTGTCTTAGGCAAATGTTTGCACATAGTTTGATCCCTTACAACTCTTTCTATGACTCTACCTCTTATATTTCATGGAAGTCAGAGTAATGATGAAAATGTCTTCTAAAGTTTTAATCATATCTCTCCTGATATGTACTTAACTTGGAGTGATTATAGCTGTACCCTAGCTATAACAATCCACCATCCTGCTCAGCCAGATAATTCACCATAAAAAGGTACATCATAATACCTTGGTTCATTCTTTTCTATACAGTCAGAGGATAACATCGGTGTGTGATAGAATGTAAGCTGCATCTGGAGACAGAGAACATGGGTTCCAATCTCATCTTTGACTAAGTACCTATCTTAGATCAAGCAAGTCCTTAACCTAACTAGATCTTTTTCCTTCTCTTTGAAATGAGGTTATTGAACTAGAAAACCTCTAAGTTTCCTTACAACTCTAAATCTATGAATCTTTAACTGAGAGGTCAGGAGCCCTGCCTCAAGGGGATATTGATATGGGAGAGAAAAGTTTTGCAATCTCTTAAGCCTTTTATAGGGCAAAATTTGCCTATGTGAAATAAAATATTCAGCAAAGGAGAACATAGGTTTTTGTTTGTTTGTTTTGCTTTTGTAAAAACAGATAAGTATGTTGATCTATTTTTGTTTGTTTGTTTTGGACAAGGCCAAGGATTTCACAGAGGTAGGCAACACCTGATAAAGAAATTCTTTCTTACAGTACAGATCAGATCCTGTTCTGAAACTTCTATTCCAAGAGAGTTGCTTTAGAGTCTTCAAGAGGTAGCATTATATAGTAGCTAAAGATCAAACTTCAGTGCTCTGTTTCTTGAGGTTTAAGTTTGGCTTCTGAACATACAGATAGGGTTATCCTAAACAAAGGAGTTAATATTCCAGAAAGCCAAGCAGCTCTCAAAAGAAAATATATAAAAATATATAGAATATACTTGAGTAGAATTATCATTAAAACCAGGGAAAAGCACATGGTCTGACAAACACTAAATCATAAAGATACATACCTCAATATACAAGTATCTACTGGAAAAAAAGAACACATAGCAAAACATCAAATTAACAACAATAATAGTAGTATATAGGTTTTTTCCCCACAAAACTAGCTTGTGTAGACAATAGATGAATTAAGTACCTAGTTTGAGTTAACCAATTCAACTGGAACCCAAAGGCTCTAGTTGTGATAACACTATATAGTCTTGTTGGCATGATGCTACATCTACTCTTTACTTAAAGGTCATCCCATTCCGTTTTTTGTTTTTTTTTTTTAGTTCTGAAATAAGTACGAGTAAGGCAACGTACATCATTCTAGAGACATTTAGCAAAATTAAATATTTGTTTCATGATTTTTATTATCAACATAATGATAAGGAGTATATGCCCATTCATTAAAAGTTCTTCTTTTTATATACCTACATATACACACAAAGATATACATACACATATATTATAGGTAAATTTTATTCTGAAATTAAAATGATTTTTGCTAATATTTCCAGCAATATATGAAGGCCAATACTTTTCCAATTGCATCTTAAAAATCCAACATTACCTAAACATCAAAAATATAGATTTCCTAATAACTTGGTTTCATGAATTCCAGTAACCACTGCATCTTCTATATTTCCTTTTGCTTTTAGACTAAGAAGCTGTGGGAATAAATAAAGGCCATTACTTTCTTCAGAATTCATCTGATTATATATAGTAAATAGCCTATTCAGATTGAATAAAGTAGGCCATCTAACACAGACCATATCTAAATTATATAAAAGCAAATGATTATCAGTTCAATAAGTTAGTCAATTTTATTTAACTTATCATTAAATATGTAACATTATGCCTATCTATGCACCTACAGCTCCATCATCTGTAGTCATATCTATACGCATATATATCTTTATTTTTTTACCTATCTTTAGATCTATACTTATAACTACACTTGCATCTATATTATTATTGTTGTTTAGCCATTTTAATTATGTTTATTTTTTGTCACCCCATTTGGGGTTTTCTGGGCAAAGATATGGGAGTGGTTTGCCATTTTCTTATCCAGTTCATTTTACAGATGAGGAAACTGAAGCAAAAAAGGTTAAGAAACTTGTACAGGGTCACAAAGCTAGTAAATGTCTTAGGCCATATTTGGGTTCAAGAAGATGAATCTTCCCAACTCCAGCCTCAGGATGGCACTCTATCCATTGTGCCTCCTATCTGCCCCATCTGCATCTATCTTTTCATCTTATACATATATGTCAAAGTAGGTTAAAGAGTTATTGAAAATACAATGACCTATTACAGCCTCATACAAATGGAAGGAATGAGAAAAAGAGTGAGCTCCTTTTTCTGATCATTTGTAGCTCCTTTATGGAGGTTTACAGAAAACCGTAGATGAGAATTATTCAAATGCAAATATATGAGAGAGTTGTATTGTGCATAGGCTGCTTACAGGAGTGAAGCCCTGCTGCCATCAAGGTGTCCTTTTAAGCATAGCATACATATAGAACTCCAAAACTTGCCCATGGAAATAGGTGACATTACAGCAATCTCTTCTACAAAACCAAAACCAAACAAAAGAACTGATTCTTAATTCTATTTGGTCCAAATAATTTTCATCTTGTTGTAATAAAACTATGAACACAAAAATAAAATCACTTCATAAGAAAGCCTCAGGAAAATATTTTGATGAATCTGTGCAATAAAATAACATTAAAAAATAATTGAAAAGAAAGGTAATAGTTATGTCTATGTAACTGATATTAGCAATTATTTGTGATCTCATATGACAGGTTAAATGGGCAAAGTAATAACATAGTTCTGAAAATCAGGACTCCCTTAAAATCCATTTTTTCAGGTGAAATTATTAGATCAAATGAAAATGAATCTACTTATATTTTCTTACAGCAGATAGATTTCCATGTTTTATGCAACCATGATCAACTTTCCCAATAAGTAGATATAAATCATCTTGCATATTTGTATTCTAGAATCAAAATTTTCCTTTTTTCTAATACATAATAAAACACCTCATGTGAAGAGCACAGTGAAGATGCAGAAGATATCCATATTTCAGCTGTTTAATATTCCTGCAAAGGGGACAAAAAGCTATGGTCCTGAATCTAATCCATAAGGATGGAGTGAATTACTCACTTTGGGGAAACACATTAACCTTTTGGGATTCTGCATAGTCTATTACTTACTTCAGTGCACCATTGGACCCTAAAAAGTCAATGAGGCTCCAAAAGGTCCTTATTTCCTTTGTCATTGGTATATTTTTTTGGCAAGCAATTTTCTTGAGTCATATATTAGTGATGTATTAAGAAATGCAAAATTCATTTTCATAAATTTTTAAGGTACTTTTTAAACTCATAATTACATACAAAAAGATTAATTTATTTTATAATTTCAACATTTCACATTTCTTTTTGAAAAAATAAGTAAAATCTTATATAGATCTTTAGAGACCAATGTGTACAAACCATCACTCTGCTGCTGTTGTAGATCTTTGTTGAAGTAGATGTGGAAAGAGCTGGGTTTCACTGCTATTTCTTATCTTACCACATTTTGTAGCTTGTCTCTAACTAAAATTATGTAATAGATTGCTAGTTTTATCAAATGTTATTGAATAGTAAAGCAGATATGAATTATAGTTATGAATATATCCATACATATATGTATATGTACAAACACATATATACATATACATACATATGCATATTTAATTCCTAACTAGAGGGAAGAAAGTAGAAAACTGATATTTTATCACACTATTCAATAAAACATTTTTTGAATTTTTTTTTCCTGAAAACCTCATCCCGACCATTCACCAAAACATTTTTCCCAGAACTTTTCTGGAATGATGATTTCATTCTAACATTATAATAGTAAAGAACTAAAATATTCACCATCAAATTTAATTCCCAAAGTTTAAAAACTGCAGGAAAAAAGTTTGACCTAAGTTGTCTTAATCAGAAAGAAACTTATATAATTAACAGAACAGAAAGAATTTAAGTAAAATGAACTTACAATTCTCCACTTTCCTTTGTGAGTAAAATTCGATATATGTTGCATTATTTAGGCTAGTTTAGTTAAACTATTCACCTAATCCAGGGATTGGATTTAGAGAAATAGCAGAAATTAATGTCAGATGGATAACTGAATTTGCACATGAGTTTACATTAAAAAGTATTAAATAAGACTGTGGGTAGTGAAACACTTTAAAAATATTTTACTTGTTCTTATAATGAAAAGAACAACAATGTGAAACCCAAAGAAATAATAAAGCTTAAATACATGCAATTTTTACTCATACAATTATATATGTTCATTGGGTCACTGTAAAACAAAAATATAAGATTTAATTTACCAGCGTTCTTTTTCTACCCATGGTTGGTAAGTGTTGTTTCTCAATTAATTTTTTTCTAACAAAAAGGAATGCTAGCTTGTTTTTCAATAAGCACAGGCAGAAGTGGAATTTGTGAAGAAAACATACATCTGTGTAGTCAAAAAAATTTTTATTGTTATTAAAAATTACTGATTATTGTATTTTTTCTCCAAAGAAGGAGCTATTAAAAATAAATACTCTCTGCATTTAAAACAAATGAATTTTGGAAATCCAGTGTTGTCCAGTACAGTGTAGACTCCTTGAGAGCACAACTCTTTCTATTGTTTTTTTGTTTTTCTCCAATAGGTAGTATATCTTGCATTTAGAAAGGTGTTAATAAACATTTGTTGAATTTCATTAAATCATGATTGTTAATAACTTCCAATTATCTAGCCATGAAAAAAAGTTTGGGTAAGTATTGATGGATCACTAATATCTTTAGCAGGATTTTAGTGTATGGTAGGAGTCAGGAAGAATCAGGATTTCTGGAAATACAGTTGGCAAAAGAAAATATGAAATTTAGTGCTCTATGAGAGGTGATATAATTGTTTTGGCAAGAAATAAGCAAGAACTACTATGGTTAAAAAGCCCAAAAGTCATTTCTGTCCTTGAACTAATAAAAAAATATGTTGTATATATTTTATGATTTGTATGTTTCTAAGCCACATTCATAGTTTAATGAACTTTTGATTCCATTGATGGGAGTACTTTCTTCTCCCAGGTTGAAAGTGGTTCTTAATCATAGTCTTCCATGATACATCTACAAAAGGAGCTATCTGACAGGATGATAGACTTCCACTGAATTTTCAAATAGCCCATGGTTACTGGGGCAACACTTAATCATGAAATCAACAATCTAAGAGTATTTATTAAGTACCTACTCTATGTTAGGTTTAGGGGCTACAAGTATAAAGAATGAAAAAATAACAACTTGGAGGAAATTTGCTTCCTAATTGATGTCCTTAGATTTTCGCTGGCAGCTCAGAGGAATACTGAACAGAGTTGTATCTGTGGTTTCATGCATTATAGAATCATGCATTACCTTAATATATACATGGAAGCCACCCTATGGGAAAAACCTATGGGAATTTAACAAATAAGTTTGTATAAGTTTAGACTGTGTAATCTTTGAAATCATGCTTATAAGAGGTTTTATATAGACCTTTAATGAATAAGCATCATTTTAATTTGAAATTCTGGGAAGAAAGCACAATATTCCCAGAACATAGCAATACAGTTTTATAAAATATAAGCAATTTAGAGACAACAGTATATAAAGGAAATACTTATCTCTCTGTCTTTTCTCATGCAAGAATGTAAATTATTTGTTTGAAGGGATTATTTCCTTAGCACTGACACATAATAGGTGTTAATAGAGGACAGCTGTTGGATGATTGATTATACTTGGAGTCATAGGAGCTGCATTCATTTCCTATCTCTATCTTTCACTGCCTTGGGTGACCATCATATAATCTCTTTGGGTCTTGAATTTCGTCTCTGTAAAATGAAGTTGTTCAACAAGATGATCTCAAAGGTCTTCTCTAGTTCTAAATCTTATGATCTTGATCTACCCTGCTTATTTTATAGATGCAGAATTTGATGTTGAAAATGAGAAATAATTGGTTGAAGGTGATACACCTAGGTACTACTATTATTTACATTTTCACCTAGTGTCTAATTGATAGACAGATTTTTGAAAAAATGTTTACTTAAAATTAATTGAAAAAAATACTCACATGAAGCTTCTTAAGATAAAACATTAAACTTTTGGTAACTGGTTCAAAGTATTGCAGAAAATGGAGCTATTTCCATATATTTAATAATTATATGCACACATATTGCTTCTAAAAGCTGTTTGTTAAAGAGTGACTAGCCTTTTATGAAGAAAAACTTCTCTTGATACCTTACTAAATTAGTTATTTTTCACCTTTTATGTTCTGTCAGGAACTGAACCCAAAATCTGTATGAACATTATGTTCTCCATCATACTAATTTTAAGCTAATATTGCAGAACTAACGACAGTCTTGAGAAATGCTGTTATAAATTCCAGCTGTCTACTCTATCAAGATACCCTGAAATACAGCCACACTTTAAGAAATGACTGAAAAAAAACTATTATAGAAAAACCTCATGCCTTCCTACGTTTTTAATCTCACCTGTTATCTCTTTTCATCACAGAGAACAATTTTATGACAGCCCAACTTTTATAACTTTTGCTTCTGTTGGATCACTTAGTCCGCGGACATTTTTATATTCATTTGGCAGCATAATCTTGCTGAGCCACTGTACTAGAATGCTGAAGTATCTTACCTTTTGGTTTTGTCCCTAGGGTGAAAATGACCTGGAACTGAACAAGTCTATTTGATATAAGCATGTGTGATACTACAACCAGTCAGAACTTTCACTACTTCAGAACCAAATCTCCGGGTTTCCTATAGTGTTAGAACTGAGGGACCAGCTGACCTAATCAAGTCAGAATTTTGACTTTAAATGGAGTGAACAGAATTGGGGAGGGCAATATAAAATTGGACAAATTCATTCAAACCAATTTTTCCCCATGAAGCAGTAAGCCATATATAACAATATATGTCAAGAATGTGTCATATGGCAGAAACCCAGCTGGACAGGGAATTAGAAAAACTGAATGCTAAACTTTTTCTACAACTAGCTTAATATATAGTCATGAGAAGTGCTTGACCATAGTTTAGTTTACTTATTGGCAACATTCAGAGCTCAGATTGGATATTTAAGATATTTTTATGCTATTTTATTTCCTTACAACAATGTTCTGAGTATGTTAGGGTATTATTGTCTCTGTTTTACAGTTGAGAAAATTGAGGCTCAGGGAAACTGTGTGGCTTTTCTACAGTAGCAAAGTAAGTGTTAAAATCAGAACATTGACTCTTGTTCTCTGTTATTTCAACAAAATTGCTGTGTTCTGGTGCAGAACTGATTCAAGCAGGTCCAGTATTCCAAATTCAGGATATAACTGAAATAAAAACTGTTATAGACTGCATACCATTTAACGAAAGTTTAATTATCAAGAGTGTGAAAAGAATATTAAATAAAAATGGAGCATTGCCCCAGATAGCCAGCTCCCTTCATTTCCATTGTGAAAAGGGACTAGTCCAAAAGGTATGGTGACTCACGCAGGAGAAAACAATTCAGTAACATTAAAGTGCGCCTCCTACACCTGTTCCTGGGCTATGCATTTTTAAGTCTTAAATAAAGAGAAGGCTACATTGATAGTATAAGCCTTTGTGTCTGGAACCAGTTAGGTCCCAATGACAATTTCATCTTCACATTGAGAGGAAAATAACCTAGCCTTTAAGCTAAAGACTTGCGAGACTTAGTGGATTTTGCCTAACTTGATCTCTAAGGTTTTTCCAGCATTAGCACTGCAGTATTCCAGACTACCACAGAAGACTGGCTAACTTATCTGAATATCCTACAAAAGTGAGGGATGTGCAGTGTGCTACAACCAAAAAGGGGGAGGCATAATCAGGACTTAAAGTTGTAAAGAATATATTTTCATTTTGTATATTGAACAGATTTCATTGCAACAAGAAAGGAACCTTCCTTGAAATAAGAATTCAAAGACATTCAAATGCTACAAATGAACATTTAACATGGTTTGGCTATGAAATGGTCCTTGTAATTGATCAGTATTCAAACATAATCATAACGACTTTTGAAGTATGGAAGTTTTTAAGAAATGTGAAAATGGTAATTACTTTTAGAGTGCTTAACTACTGGGTTAGTAGTTAAGGTAGTTCCATTTAAGGAAGAGATTCATTGTTTAATCTCTTGATATTACTCTGAAGGGATCTAATCTGAAATACAACTCAGGACATTTCCTCAGATATCCTGATGTAAGGACAATGTCTAAACAAAAAAAAATTTACTTTCTGCTTTTTATCTTCTTCTTATGTTTCTGTCACCTAGTTTTTTTCAGAACTGAGTTGATTTAGGTCCAAGGATAAGAAATAAAATTGACTTAAAGAATGTAGAACATAGGCATCATGCTGGTAGCACTGAGAAAAATATTTTGTGTTCTTGCTTAGTGCCTTTTACGTAAAAAAATACAATGCTAACACCATCCATGTACTTTCTTATAATATAGCATATGGAGCTATCTTGAAAAACCTAATATGACAAGGCACTACACAGAAATTTCATCATGACTGTAAAGCCCTAGAGGGACTGGGTATCAAGACACATGTCTGAATACTATTTTGAAACATTCTTGCAAATTCATGCTGATAGTGGCTACAAAGATCGATAATTCTAAGATTTTTTTTTAGCTCAATCTGGAATAAAATTTTCTGAATCAGTAAGTCATTAAAAATTCAGGAAGATAATGGAGAAATAAATTTACTTTGTGCTTTGAGTTTTATTAATTATATGGAATCTTCATTTTTTTTTCATCTCTTAAGTATAGTATCAAACTAAAGTCTAGAAGACCTACACTCTTCAAATATTCAGAGAATCTGAAAGGTGGAAAGGACATATATTTTCATATAGTCTAATCCATAATCAAAAGAGAACCCCAGTACAAAGTACCCTAAAAACTCCTGGAAGAGGAAGGAATCAGGTGAACCTGCTGTTGTTTCCTATCCACAGAGAGCAGTGACTACATCTCTCCCCAGATCATATCATCTTGGAAAACCAAAAATTTCTGCAGCCAACAGAAATAACTCTAAAAACATTCGTTAAAAAAAAGAAAAGAAACAAACAACAACAACAGTAACAATAACAAAACAACAAGTAAATCTTGGGAGAGTGATGCCCACTTTCCACACCAGGAATAGAATACAATTTTAACATAAAATCAAAATCAAGAAATAAGGTGGGGAAATGAATAATTAACAACAACGAAAAAAAATCATATCAACAAGAAGACCAAGACAAAAACTCAGAAGAAAGTAAATGACGTTAAAATAGTACAAGCAAATCCTCAAAGGAAAAATAATGTAAATGGGACCCAAACAAAACAAAAATTTCTGAAAGAGATAAAAAAAATGATTTTTAAAAGCAAATAAGAGTGGTAGAAGAAAACTTAGGAGGGAAATGAGAGTGAGGGAAAAGTTATGAAAAGACAATTATTAACTTGGTAAAAGATGAACAACAAACACACACACACAAAAAATTTAAAAAGAGAATTGTCCCCAAGGGGAAAAAAAGATACAAGAATTCATTAATTAGAATAACTTGTTATAAAATAGAATTGACCAAATTGAAAAGGAAGTATAAAAGCACACTGAAGAAAGTAACAGTTTAACTTAGAATTGGGGCAGAAGTGAAAAAAAAAAAAAAACTCACAAGGAAGTGAAGAAAAGATGGACAGCTCTCAACCCAATGCATGGTATTTATTACATAAGCTTTCTTTTCTATTTTGAACAAGAAATTTATTTAAACAATAAGATGCTTGACTTAAAAGGAAAGCTATCTAGGATCAATTTCTTTATAGTAATTTATCCCTACAGAGATTGCCCTACATGTAACAGATACAAACTAAAAAGTTATGAAATTGTCTTTGGTTTTACAATGATAAAAGAAATACATTGAAATTATTCGATCAAACAAGGTATAGAAGAATGTGTGTGTGTGTGTGTGTGTGTGTGTGTGTGTATGTTTGCTATATAGTGAGAACAAAATAACTTGCTAGAATACAAACTAAAAGTTAAATGAACTTACCACTAAGGGAGAAAAGGGATATTTTCACAGAACCAGTTTGATATTTTCCCTTTCCCATCGCCATTAGATGTTGATCAAAAGATACTATTGCCATTTAGTTTAAAAAAATGCATGATTAAGTATTCAACTTCCCCTTGTGTTAATCTGGGCAACTTGTATTTTTAAAATACTCATCGATCTCATTTAGATTGTAAAATTTATGGGCATAAAGTTGGGCAAAGTAATTTCTAATTATTCTTTTAACTTCCTCCTCATTGGAGGTGAGTTCACCTCTTTCATTTTTTATTTTAGTAATTTGGTTTTCTTCTTTCCTTTTTTTAAATCATATTGACCCAAGGTTTAGCAATTTTATTAGTTTTTTTATAAAACCAATTTTGGTTTTCTTTATTAATTCAATAGTTTTCTTAATTTAAATTTTATTAATCTCTCCTTTGGTTTTCAGTATTTCTAATTTGGTATTTACTTGGGGATTTTCAATTTGTTCTTTTTCTAGCTTTTTCAGCTTCATGCCCAAGTCACTGATCTCCACTTTCTCTATTTTATTCACATAGGAATTCAAAGGTATACGACTTCTCCTTAGAACTGCTTTTGCAGTATCCCGTAAGATTTGGTAGGTTGTATCATTATTGTCATTCTCTTGAATGAAGTTGTTGATTGTTTCTATGATTTCTTGTTTAACCCATTCCTACTTTAGGATTAGATTATTTAGTTTCCAATTAATTTTTGGTTTATCTTTCTATGGCCTTTATTACATATAATTTTTATTATATTATGATGTGAGAAGGATACATTGATTATCTCTGTCTTTCTGCACCGAATTATGAGGTTTTTATGCCCTAGAACATGGTCAATTTTTGTATATGTGCCATGTGCCACTGAGAAAAAGGTATATTCCTTTCTAATCGTATTCAGTTTTCTCCACATATCTATCATACCTACCTTATCCAGAGTTTTATTTAGCTTCTTAACCTCTTTCTTATTTATTTTGAGGTTAGATTTATCAAGTTCAGAGAGGGGGAGGTTGAGGTCTCCCACTAGTATAGTTTTGCTGTCTATTTCTTCCTGCAACTCCCTCAACCTCTCCTCTAAGAATCTGGATGCTATACCACTTGGAGCATACATGTTTAGTAATGATATTGCTTCATTGTTTATTATGCCTTTTAGCAGGATATAGTTTCCTTCCTTATCTCTGTTGATTAGGTCTATTTCTGCTTTTTCTTTGTCTGAGGTTAGGATAAATACCCCTGCTTTTCTTACATCAGCTGAGGCACAATGTATTCTGCTCCAACCTTTTACCTTTACTCTGTGTGTATTCCCCTGTTTCAAATGTGTTTCTTGTAAACAACATATTTTTGGATTATGGCTTTTAATCCATTCTGCTCTCCATTTTATGGGAGAGTTCATTCCATTCACATTCACAGTTATGATTACAGTCTGTGTCTTCTCTCCATCCTCTTTCCCACCATTTGTACTTTTAGTTCTCCCATCTCCCTTCTCCTCCTCAACAGAGTTTTTACTTTTCACCACCACCTCCCACAGTCTTCCCTTCTTTCTTTCATCCTCCCTCCCTTTTACTCCCCTTTACCCTTACTACTTCTTCCCTCCCTTTTAGCTTCCCCTCCCCTTTCTTCCCCCTTACCCTCCCACTGCCTATAGAGCTAGTAAGATTTAAGTACTTAATTAAGTTTATTGCTCCCTCCTTGAACCAAATCAGATGAGAGTACCTCTCAAACAATGCTCATCTCTCTCCCCTCTTTCCCACTCCTATAATTTTGTACTTCTTCCTGTGATGAAATTTTTGACTAAAGAAGAGATAGAAAGCATTATGAAGTACAAGATTGATAACTTTAATTACATTAAACTGAAAAGTTTTTTCACAACCAAACCCAATGCAACCAAAATTTGGAAGAATGTAGAAAACTGGGAAAGAATTTTTACAGCTAATCTTGGGGATAAAGGCCTCATTTATAGAATATATAGAGAACTGAGTCAAATGTACAAAAATACAAGTCATTCTCCAATTGATAAATGGTCAAAGGACATGAACAGGCAATTTTCAGAGGAATAAATTAAAGATATCTGTAGTCACATGAAAAGTGTTCTAAATCACCTTCGAGTAGAGAGATGCAAATCAAAACAACTCTGAGGTATTACATCACACATATCAGATTGGCAAACATTACAGAACAGGAAGATGATAAATGCTGGAGAAGATGTGGGAGAGTTGGAACACCAATTCTTTGTTGGAGCAGCTATGAGCTCCTCCAACCATTCTGGAGAGCAATTTGGAACTATGCCCAAAGGGCTACATATATGTGCATGCCCTTTGACCCAGTGATACTGCTTCTAGGACTGTATCTCCGAGATATCATAAAAATTGGAAAGGGTCTCACATGTACAAAAATATTTATAGCAGCATTCTTTGTGCTGGCAAAAAACTGGAAATCAAGGGGATGCCCATCAATTGGGGAATGGCTCAATAAATTGTGGCATATGAATGTAATGGAATACTATTGTGCCATAAGAAATAATGAACAGGAGAATTTCAGAGAGGCCTAGAAAGACTTATATGATCTGATGCTGAGTGAAAGGAGGAGAACTAGGAGAACTTTGTATCCAGCAATGACCACGATGTGTGAGCATTTTTTTCTGGTACACTTGGAGCTTCATTGCAATGCAAGGACATGAAAAAAATTACCAATGGTCTTCTAAGCAAAATGGCTTCCATATCCAGAGAAAGAACTGTGGAATTCAATCACAGAATGTAGCAGATCATTTTGTGTGTGTGTGTGTGTATGTGTGTATGTGTGAGTGTGTGTGTGTGTGTATTGTGTTTTGCTTTGTTAGATAATTTCTCCCACTCATTTTACTTCTTCTACACAGCATGACTATAGTGAAAATGTATTTAATAGGAATGCATGTGTAGAACCTATACAAAATTGTATGCCATCTGGGGGAGGGAGGGAAGCAGGAGGGGAGAGGAAGGGGGAAAATAATAATCTAAGTTATAGGGTGGTTGTTGTAGAATACTGAAAATAAATAAAATTAATTAATAAAAAAATCCATTATGCCTCTGGGCATACACCAGTTGCTTTATATACAATAGAGGAATAGAGAAAGAGAATCAAAGAAGAGAGAAAAACTATACTGCAGTAGTTAGGATGTGGATGAACTAAATCTTGGTTTTCTAATTGTGAATGTGTTATTTGCCTTGGGATCACAGTTCTGGGATAGAGTTATCGTTTCTCTTTTTAGTAAGCACCTCCTGTTTGCTGCTGGAATACATCAATTGCGTCTTCATCCTCCATTTCCAACTCTTCAGGTGTGTCTGTTTCATTGATTGGTGGCCTATCAAATTGGAATCTG
The DNA here is from genome assembly GCF_028372415.1 of Notamacropus eugenii. Classification (NCBI taxonomy): domain Eukaryota; kingdom Metazoa; phylum Chordata; class Mammalia; order Diprotodontia; family Macropodidae; genus Notamacropus; species Notamacropus eugenii. The sequence continues at coordinate 219,053,710 of NC_092877.1, read as the reverse complement.
ATCTATTTCATTGACAAACCTTGTTGGTCACAATAGGCTGTCATTAGCTTGCTAAGTGATATGCACCTCTTAATCTTAAAATGCACCATTGAAACATCTTGCCCTACCTCCTCCAAACTAGTGTGGTTGTTGTTTTCAGTCTCAACTCCTTCCTTCGACTTTTCATCAGCCGTAGTGAGTCCAGGGTTCTCCTCAGTCACTGCTTCACAAAAGAGGCACCTGATGGTCCACTCCAAGGAAACAGGAAAACCAGCAGTGGCAGGAAAAGAAGCCGGAGGAGGAGGAAGAAGGTGATGGTGGTGATGGTGAAGAAAAGGAGAAGGAGCAAGAAGTAGAGTGGACAAGGAGGAGGATGAGGAAAGAGGAGGAGGAGGAGGAAAAGGAAGAGGAGGAGGCAGAGTTGGAGGAACTGAGGGGTGCTCAATTCTCCACTGGCTTTCTTAAAATGGACATTTATTGCTATGTATTTTGAATTCTTTCATATTCTGCTGTACACATGACAAATTTTTCTAGTTTATAATATGTTCCTTTTTTTCTTATGTATTTAAGTTTTAGTATTTAAGTCTAAAATAAAGCAAAAGACAAAAAAGAAAAAAATAAGAATTGGGCAAGTGGAGACTAATGATTCAATGGGAAATCAAGACACAATAAACCAGAGATAAAAATAATGAAAATAGAAGAAAATTTGAGATATTTCTCTGGAAATGGAACTGACCTGAAATAAAGATATCAAGAAGACATAATTTAAGAATTATTGAACTACCCAAAAGCCATGATCAGAGAAGGAACCAAGATACCATATTTCAAGAAATTATCAAGGAAAAAAATGTCCTGATATTCTAAAACCAAATGATGAAATAGAAATTTAAAGAATCCACTGATTACAACTTGAAAGGTCCCAAAATTTAAATTCTCATGGATATTATAGACAAAGTCCAGAGTTCCCAGGTCAAAGACAAAATATCGCAAGCAGCAAAAAAGGAAACTTCAGATATCATGGAACCACCATTAAGATCACATAAAAATTAGCAGGTATTGTTTTTATTTCTTCATATTTTTTGTCTTGTTGCAGTAGCTGGCATATTAAAGAAGACAGCTTAGAATATGATAATACAAAAGTCAGAAGAGCTAGAATTACAAAAAAAGAAGAATAAACTACTCAGAAAAACTGAATATAATCCCTCAATGGAAAAAATGGATATGGAATTGAAGAATTTGAAGCATATCTGATGAAACGATGAGGGCTCAATACAAAATCAGACATTTAAACACAAGACTCAAGAGAAGCACATTAAAGTAAATATGAAAGAATAATTGTAAAGAATTCAATACAGTTAAACTGTTTACATTCCCATGGGGATGATAATACATGTAACTGCTAAAAAAATATATCATTAGAAAATCGGTTAAAAGGAGTTCACAAAGATGGAAAATATGGGTATGAGATGATTATGTTAGAATGATCTATAAGAATATCTAGGAATGAGGAGGGATGCACTGGGAGAAAAAGCCTGGGAGAGATGGAAAGGGGAAAATTATCTCACATTTAAAAAAAAGATATGATCAGAAGAGTAGAGAGAGAAATTGTTGGGGGGCACAACAGTTAAACCTCATACTCATCTAAATTGATTCGTGGAGCACACACACACACACACACACATTCTAATAGATATAGAAATCTATATAACTCAATTAGAAAGTCTAAGAGGAAAGGGATAAAGGGGGTTGATAAAGGGAAAAGCAGATGAACACTAGAAAGTATAGGAATCCAAGTAGCATATTTTCAAATAAGTTTTATCTATTCAAAAGTAATTAAGCAGCATCTGTAATAGGTATAAAATGCAAGCCTTCACTGTAATATCAAGGGTGAAGCAAGTATGTCTACTATTATTCAGTATTGTGTAGAAATGTTAGTTATCACAATAAGATAGAAAACATGAAGGAATAAAAACAGGTAATGAGCAAACAAAACTCTCAAATGTTTGCAGATGATATAATTATTGGTGTTATTTGTCTTTTTTCTTGAAGAGGTCCAATGAAATCAGGAGGGTGATGTCTTGACTTGCAGGTTAAATGGATTTAAGTGAGGCAGGCGAGACAAAGTCACCAATCTCACTCTCTCTTCCAGAGACATTTGGGTCTAGTGGCAAGATGGTGCCAGGCAAGATCAGGATGACTGGAGATGACCTCAGATGCAGTGGGAGACCACGACTTTTTTTTTTTTTAATGCTAAGGTGTTTCCAAGGTTTCATTTTGTCTGAGGCAATATCCATTCAGTGATTAAGGCTAAGAGAAAAACAAGACAAAAAATAACCTTTTTTACCTAGTCAAAACAAAAAAAGAATAAAATGAGTTTCTGGACAAAACAGAAATAATCGCTATTTCCATTCACTCTGAGCCACCAGGACCCAAAGTAACCAAATGAGGCTTGGACTGAGACCTGTTGTTGGCCAGTCAATAAGAGCCAGAGTGATTTTAGTTTAAGGCACAGTCTTTTAGAAAAAAATTTAGAGAAACAATGCTCAGGGGAGGGCAGAGCCAAGAAAGTGAAGAAAAAGCAGATACTTGACTGAAACCTGCCCTAAAACTCTCCAAATACCTTTAAATAATGTCATGAAACAATCCCTTGAGCAACAGAACCCACAAAAGGATAAAGTGAAATCAAGTTTCATTCAAAGACAATTTATAAAGTCAGCAGGAAAGGTATGTTGAATCAGGGTAAAAGTGGAGCACAGTACAGAGCAGGCTCTGCCAGAACAGACCAGGCCCCAAAAAACTAGAACTAGACCTTGAGATGACTGAATCAGCAACTGCAGAGGCTGCTTTCAGATCTGTCATCCCATAAACAGTAAGGGGGTCAAACAAAAGATTAGAAGGAGACTACAGGGTTCTCCTTGCTGTCACTGGGGGCATTGCTGCAGTCCTAGGTGGCAGTCCCAGGAAAAGAAGGAGTACTAGCACACCAGAACTTTGGGCAGTAGAATATTAGGGACCCTTAACGCAGTTCCAGGGCAGATAAGAGTATTTGTGGTTGCTCACAGGCCAGGAGAATAGGAAATACTTCTATCATACCACCTTGGAAGGATTGAAAACTTACAAGGAGCCAAGATGTTAGAGTAAAAGCAGGGACTTGCTTGAACTCTCCCCCAAATTCCTCCAAATACCCATAAAAAATTCTAAACAAAGAAGCAGAACCCACAAAATCAGAGAGTGAAATGAATTTCCAGCCCAAGACAAGCTGAAATGTTGACAGGAGAGGTCTGTTGCATAGGACTGGGAGAGGAGTGCAATCCAGCACAAAACACACCTACATAGACCTGGCCTCAGCAAATCCAAACCAGGCCTCAAGGGACCGAAACATTGGCAGATGTGGTGGTCTACAAGCTTCTCAAACCATAAACACCAAAGACAACTTATAAGGTCAATAGGAAAGGTCTGTTGGACCTGGGTGAGAGAATAGCAAGGTTCATCTATAGTCCCAGGGTGATGAAGGTGACAGCAGTGTCTACTTTCTGGACTCTAGATCTACAAACCATGAGAGGATTGAGCAGCTGATCAGAGGAGGATTTCAGTGATCTCTTTGCTGGCACTGAGGCAGGATTCTTTTGCTTTCCTAGGGTGGCAGTCCTAGGTGGCAGTACTGGGGTGAGGAGGATCACTGGTGGAGTAGAGCTGGAATCCTCCTCATAGTTCCAAGGCAGAGAAGAATGCCTGTGGTTACTCACAGACCAGAGGACAGGCTAGGAGAGGAGTAAACACCTCTCCTTTGGTCACACAACCTTGGAAGAACTGAAAATTTACAGGTCCCTGGAAGTATCTCTGGAAACAGCTACACAAAATGCCTGAAGCTTGGGAAAGTATGTCCTTCACATTGGAAGCAGAACCCTATCTTAGCAAAGAGTTAAAAAGTCAAGTAATTGACTGGGAAAATGAGCAAACACTGGGAAAATAAATCTTCAGACTTTAGAATCTTACTTTGATGACAAAGAAGATCAAAACATATAACCAGAACAAGAGAATTAAGTCAAGGTTGCTACATCCAAAGTCTCCAAGAAAAAATATGAATTGGTCTCTGATCATGGAGAAGTTCAAAAAAAAATTGAAAATCAAGTAAGAGAAGTGGAAGAAAAATAAAAGTGATGCAAAAAAAAAAAACATGAAAAAAGATGAGTCAAGAGCTTGGTTAAGGGGATTCATAAAATGCTGAAGAAAGTAACACTTAAAAAACAGACTAACTCAAATGGCAAAAGAGATTCAAAAAGCTAATGAGGAGAAGAATGACTTAAAAAACAGGACTTGTCAAATGGAAAAGGAAGTCCAAAATCTCACTGAAGAAAATAATTCTTTAAAGATTAGAATTCAGCAAACAGAAACTAATGACTCTGAGAAATTAAGAAAGTATAAACAAAGCCAAAAGAATGAAAAAAAAAAATAGAAGGCAATATGGAATATCTCATTGGAATAACAAGTGACCTGGAAAAAGAATTCAATAGAGATAATTTAAAAATTATAAGACTAACTGAAACCCATGATAAAAAAAAAGCCTACACATCATCTTTCAAGAAATCATCAAGGGAAATTGCACTGATAGTCTATATTCAGAGGGGAAAATAGAAATTGAAAGAATACACTGATCACCTTCTGAAAGAGATCCCTAAAGGAAAACTCCTGGGAATATTTTAGCCAAATTCCAGAATTCCCAGGTCAAGGAGAAAATATTGCAAGCAGCCAGAAAGAAGCAATTCAAATATTATGGAAGCAAAATCAGCATGAAACAAGATTTAGCAGCTTCTACATTAAGGGACTGAAGGGGTTCAAATATGATATTCTGGAGATCAAAGGAGATAGGATTAAAACCAAGGATCACCTACCCAACAAAACTGAGTATAATCCTTCAGGGAAAAAATAGACATTCAATGAAATAAAAGACTTTCAAGCATTCTTGATGAAAAGACCAGAGCTGAACAGAAAATTTGATTTTCAAAAACAAGACTCAAGAGAACCATTTAAAGGCATATAGAAAAGAGAAATCATAAGGGACTTATTAAAGTTGAACTATTTGCCTTCTTAACATGAAAAGATGGTATTTGTTACTAATGAGATCTTTCTCAATATTAGGGTATTTGGAACGAATGCACACACACAAAATACATGCATATACACACATATACATATATTTGCATATATGTGTATGCCATGACTTGCAAGTGAATTGGATGTAAATGAGGAAGGGTTCTGCAAAGTCACCAGCCTTATTCTCTTCTCCAGAACTATCAGGGTCCAGTGGCTAGATATTGATCATGATAACTGGAGATGATCTATGACCATCTCACATAAAAGAGGCAAGAAAAAGTTTTTACACAGAAGGGGATGATGGGGGAGTGGATGGGGTGTCAGTGAGCCTAACTCTTATCTGAATTGGCTCAATAAATAAACAACGTACACATTCAACTGGGTTTAGAAATCTGTCTTGCTGTACGGGAAAGTAAGAGGTGAAGAGTGGAAGACAAGGTGGGTGAAGGTGGTGATGGAAAGGGAGTTGTGATGGGAGAAGATGGTATTGAGAGCAAAACATTTTTGGGGAGAGACAGGTAAAAGGAGAGAGAATAGAATAATTGGTATAAATAAAGGTGTATTAGAAGGGAGGGAAATACAATTAGCAATTATAACTGTGAAAAATTTTGAAGCAAGTTTCTCTAATAAAGGCCTCATTTCTCATGCATGTTGAGAACTGAGTATAATTTATTTTAACCAAAGAGCCATTCCATAGTTGATAAATGATCTAAACATATGAACAACTTTCAGATGAAGTAATCAAAGCTTTCTATAGTTATATGGGAAAAAGTCTCTAAATAAGTATTAATTGGAGAAGGCAAATTAAAACAATTTTGAGGTAATACCTCATACCTATTAGATTAGCTAATAAGATGGAAAAGAAAAAAGACAAATGGTGGAAGTGATATGGGAAAAATGAGACAGTAATCCACTATTGGTGGAGTTGTGAACTGACTACCATTCTTTGGCGCAATTTGGAACTATCCCCAAAAGACTAAAAACCACATATGTCCCTTGACCTAGCATTGTCACTACTAGATCTGTACCCTAAAGGAAATAAAAAAGAAAAAGGACATGTTTGTATAAAAATATTTAGAGCAGCTCTTTTCTGGTGGCAAAGAATTGGAAATTGAGGTGATACCCATCAATTGTTGAATGGGTGGAAAAATAGTAGTATGTGATCGTGATGGAATATTATTGTGCTATAAGAAATTATGAGCAGAGTAGTCTTGGATAAACCTGAAAAGACTTACATGAACTGATGCAAAGTGAAATGTACTTTGTCTACATAACACCAACATTATGTGATGATCTGCTATGAAAGACTTTTCTCGTCAATACAATGATCTAAAACAACCCTAAATAACTTATGATGAAAAATGTTATCCATCCCTAAACAAAGAACTGATGTCTAACTCCAGATTGAACCATACTTTTTTAAAACTTTGTTCATTTTTTGAGGGCTTTTTTTGGTCTGTGTTTTCTTTCATAATATGACTAATATGGAAACATGTTTAATGTGACTACAAATGTATAACCTATATTTAACTGCCTGTTTTCTAAATGAGGGGCATGGGAATGGAAGAAGGGAGAGAATTTGCAACTCAAAGTGAATGTTCAAAATTGTTTTTTTGCATGTAACTTTGGAAAATAAAATACTAACGTAAAAAAAAATAAAAAACTTGAACATTTCAAAAGGAAGGAAATTTAGCCCTTAAATCCTAAGAAATCTTGTGAAATTTCAGCAAAACAAAAAAATTCCTTTAGGCAGAGCATCCACAGGTAAGGGTATGATGTCCTATGTAGACAGAGGGAGAGGAGGGAAGGCGAGAAAGAAAGAACAAGGGAAGGAAGGAGAGAAGGAGCATCATTGCTCAACTGAAGCTGTCCAATTTTGTCCCCAGTGAGGCACCTACTACTACTCAGAAATTGTTATTTATCCTTCATTCTTGAAAAGGATATCAGGAAGGTGATGTCATGATTTACAAGTGAATTAGATTTAAGTGAGGCAGGGCTGTGCAGTCATTAGCCTTACTCTCCTCTGCAGGCATCTGGGTACAATTGCAAGATATTGATCAGGATTACTGGAGACAGCCCCTTGATGATATACTCCAGAAAACCACTTAAACAACTAGTTGAAACAATGAACAACTTTAGCAAAATTTGAAATATATAAAATAAACTTACAGTAAAAAAAAAAAAATCACTATTTCTATATATTACCAACAAAATACAATGCCAAGAGGTAGAAAAAGAAATTCCATTTAAATTAATTTCAGACAATATAAGATATTTGGGAATTTATCTGCCAAGACAAACCTGGACATTATATGAATATTATTGTAAAATACTTTTCACACAATAAAGGTAATTCTAAACAATTGAAAAAGTAGTGATTTCTCATGTAGGTTGAAGAATATAACACAAATATAAATTATATGAGTTAATTTACTTATTCAGTGGCATACTAAACATTGCTATCAAACTACTAAAGAATTATTTTTAAAGAACTAGAAAAAATAATAATAAAATTCATCTGAAAGAACAGAAAGTAAAAATATGAAGGGAATCAATGAGGAAAATGTGTTAAGGAAACTAGCCTAGAAATTCCAGATTTCAAACTGTATTATAAAGTGTAATTAGGAAAACAATTTGATACTGAGTAAAAAAAGAAAATAGAATAGTGAATCAGTGAAATAAGATTAACTACACAATACAGAGTATTAAATGACAATAATAATCTTATGTTTAAAAGAGGGTTTCCAGTTTTGGGGGGTGAGAACTCACCATTTAAGAAATATTTCTGGGGAAACTGGAAAGCATTTTGGCGGAAACTAGACATTGACCAACATCTTGCACCATTTGCTAATATAAGGTCAAAATGTATACATTAAATAATCCTCTAGTGATATATCATAAGTAAATTAGCAAAACATAGAAAAGGCAACTTTTTTGTGGCAGCAAAGTAATGGAAATTGAGCAAATATTCCTCAATTTGAGAATGACCCAACAAGTTGTGGTATATGATTGTGATGGAATATTATTGTGGTATCAGAAATAGTGATCAGGATTGTTTTAGAAAAACCAGGGAAGATCTGTATGAACTCGTGCAAAGTGAAGTGAGCAGAATTGGGAGAAAATTGTCTCCATTAACAGTGATACTGTAAAGATATTCAACTTTGAGAGCCTTAACTAATTTAATCAAGACAATTCCAAAGGACCATGATGAAAAGTGCTATCTACCTCCAGAGGGGGAACTGATGAACTGAATTTAATTTGAAACATACCCTTTTTGCTTTCTTAATTTTTATTTAGTGCATGTTGTTTCTTTTGCAACATGGTAATGCAGAAGTATGTCTTACCTGAATTCGTATGTATAATTTTTATCATTGTGATTGCCTTCTAAAGGAGTTATGGAGGGGAAAGTGGAAATCATAGAATGATCTTTAAAATATGTTCTCTTTGCTAAATTTTGAATTCAAAATAAAAAAAAACTAATTTTAGGATATACTTGGAAAAATATTTAAGAAAATATATAATTATTTCTTTAAAAAGACATACAGAGCCCATGTATTTGAGTTAAAATTTGACTCAGGTATTTCTTACTCTATGTCAAGTATTCTGTTCCCTCTGCAACCCAGATACAATCAGAAAGAATGAACAGTCATTGACATCTGAGTTAGAGATAAGTAGGGGTAATTCAGATCATCAAAAACAATCTGAAATGCCTTCCTCTGGCCATTATCCAGATTATCAATACCCTTCCTAAACTATGCCGCTCAGAACCAAATAAAACCTTCTAGATATATTCTCAGCAAGGCAGAGTATGGGGGGATTATCACTTATTATCAGGGGAAGATATGCCTCTTTAATGTAGGCAAAGATCATATTTCTATTTTTTTCTGCAGGCACATCATAATATTGATTCATATTGAGCTTGTGGTGAATCAACCCTTCATCTGGATTGTCCTTTTATGTGTCAGGATTTGAATTTAGGTCTTCTTTATGTCATGCTCTTTTTGCAATCTGGAAGCAATCAATATCCCTAGAATGAACGATTTCATTGACATACGAGTCAGAGATCAGGAATGCTAATAAAGAACCACAAAGACAATCTATGCAAGAAGTGAGCTGTCATGAAATGCTCTAAAATTTAATAAATATAATGATTCTGGTTCCAGGGAGCCAGGCAAGCTTAATCAGATCAGTTTGGGGAAACATTGTAGTTGCTTTTAAATATTTGAAGAGTTCTCATGTGGAAGAGGGATTAAACATATTCTACAAAGCCCCAGAGGGCAGAACCTATAGTTAAGAATTGCATAGAGGAAGATGTTTTTTTTCAATTCAGTGAAAAACTAACTAATTATTAGAGCTATTCAAAAATGCTACCCAATTATGTAGCAAGGTGAACATCATTGGAAATATTTAAGCAGAAATTAGATGACCACTTGTCAGGTAAAGGGGATGGTGGTCATTTCTAATTTTGAGAATTTCTACTTCTAAATTTGTAATATTCTAGCATCATCTTGCATTTGTATGTCTATATACACACATACATATGCATACATATATGTGTGTATGTACATATACATATATACACACAGGGCACTATAGCATGTTAAAGCTGACAGCAACTTATAACTAGTTAGTCAAACACTTTTATTTTATAGTTGAGTAATTAAGGGAAAAGGAAGTTAAGGATTTACTGAAAGTCCTTCATGTAGTTAGGAGCAAAACAGGAATTAGCAACCAGAATGCCATTCATTAAATTCTATTATATTTTTGTGTTGATTTCACAAATCATAGAATGATCTTCAACATATGTTCTCTTTGCTAAATTCAATTTCATTATTTCTGATGTCCATGAAATTGTAGATCTGAAAAAAGAATCAACATGAACTTGAAATTATTTTGTAGATTCAGTTTCAGCACATACTGTCCCGATTTTTTTAACCTAGTTGAGTTTCCCTCTAGAGAACTGTAATCTATGGTGTATAAATACTAACTTTTAAAGCAACTATTGCTAAAAGTTCTAACTATAATAATATTAAATCCCTCTTTCTCTTAGAATTTTTAAGAGGACAGAATATTTTAATTTCCTTTAAATCTTTATATTAAATGTTGTAAAGGTATTTGAAGTAAGAAACAAGGTATTCATGGTTTGCATTGATTTTATTTAGTATAACCAGGTAAATTTTAGTAGTCAACATTGTCTTAAACCTGAGAAGCTAATGAAATAGATTTACAACAATTTGGTAATAAAACAACCATAATACATTAATTTATTTCAGTAAGATATACTTCAGAAACTTAGAAATTATATGTTCAAAGGTTGATCATTTAATATCTCTTTGATTTTTCTAAGAATTGTTTGAAAAATGCATTAATAAGATAAAATCTTCATTTATAATATTAATATAAAAAACAGATGTGAGGTGTATTATCATATCTTTCACATTTCATGGTCAGAGCTAGCTTGGTTTGTTAAGTAGCAAACCTAATAGTCCTTTTGTACATGCAATCAAATTTTAAAATTGAACTCTCCCTTTAATTATGGTCAAGTTTTAAATCCATAATGCTCACCATAGCATTTAGAGAACCATTTAATTATAATAAATAGATTTCTGATGATTTGAAATACTGCATTTTATAATTTGGCTATTTATCACCTGCTACTAACCTGAAAGAGCTGTTAAACTTTTAGAGAATTCTTTAGTCTTTGAAAAATGTTTGTCGTTGTCCTGTAAGAGACAACATATTGAAGTAGTACAATTGCATTGTTACTTCATTAGGCATTTCTATCGATATATAATGGCATCTATGTGAGTACTCCCTCTGGTGGTACAGATTGCAAGCCATTCACACCTTCTGATCCTCTCTATATCTTGTCAGCGTTTTGTATATCTGTTCCAAGGGATTCACACAATGGAGACTTTCATCTAAAATATTTTGACATTGCATAGATACCTGTGGAACATATGGGCTATCCATGAGTTATCTTTTGCTTTCCCACAATGACCTTCCCACCTCTTTTTCTGATTAAGATGTCTTTTTCACTATTTCACTATTTCATCTCCTGTACAAGTCTTCCTTGGTAGTAGAACTGGTGCCAACTTGTGGTCACCATGTGCCTCTCCATCATCCTCTGGGGGAATCTCAAAATTAGGCTTTTTGGAGAGCATGCTAATCTATAAATTGCACCTCTATAATAATGAACAATAGTAATAATTAATGTCTAGTGCTTCAAAGCTTCAAAGAACCTTACTTACATTTCCTCACATAAGCTTCATAATAAAACTGAAACCAATTAACACTGAAGAAACAGAGAAGCCAAGAAGTTAAATGATCTGTCCATAGTTTCACAGCAAGAAACCATTAGAAGTGAGATGTGAGCATAGGTTTTTCTTGTTTGAAATCCAGCATTCTATATAGTATAGCTTACTACCTCACAAAAATATTGATAGTGAAAAGATGAGATTTAGTTTTAGGAATAATATTTTGATTAAATAATATCATTTTAATATACTTCCAGGTCAGATGAACAACAAAACTGAATATTAGACATTTTTTTTCCTATTTCTTACCAACTCTGGGAGAAAAAAAAAACCTTCAAGGAGGCTTAAATACAGATACAAAACAATAATGACTATTTCCACAAGACAAGAAAGTTAAAAAAAGTGGACTGAATAATAGCCCTATAAATTAATAGGGGAGAAGACAAATCCTGAATGTGCTCATTCCTTTTTCATCTCTTACCAGTCACCATTCTCCATCACGACTCACAAACTGACAAGTCAGTTATATGTTGGGGCCCTCTTAAGAACTGATTTCCTATTTCAGTCTCTGCAGGCATATGCCAACCTTACCTTTGTACATCTTGCTAACAAGTGGCGGACTTCAACTTTGCCCAGTCACTGTGGAAGAAGAAAAGGTATGGGGGAGGAGGGAAATGGATATGTTTTATTTTTTGCCTAGAGCAGGGCCTTGGTTAGGGAATGCCAAGGTGTTAGAAATTTACCTGAACAATCATTCTACTTGTCCCCAAGTTTGAATAAAGCTCAGATGTCAATTCAACCCAGTCAGTGAACAACCAAAAAAAAAAAAAAATGGAGAGAACCAGGATAAGTGTCTAGCATGGGAGTGCTTGGGGCTTGAGGTAAAAAGGATTAAAATTCCATTAAAGCAATCTGTTAACTTCAAAAGTTTTTGGTAAAAAACATGACTGTTGAAATGTTAAACCCCCAATGTGGAAAGAGACTGATAACTTTGAGATCCAGATCCATGAGTAAAACTACTAGTACAAAAGGGCAAAGAGTCAAAGGAAAAAAAAAAAGACTAAAACCACCAAAGATCTCAGGAGGAAGAAAATTCAGGTAAGATCTGAGAAGTGCAAACCAATAAGTTGATAAAGAAAATGCTAAACTTAGAAGAATTTTGCAATATTAAGTTATTGAAAGCTTTGTAAGCGTCACTAGTTTAATATTGCAAAGCAAAGGAAATTGAAGCAACACCTGATTAAACATAGAATTCTGTTACTTCTAAAGCCAGGATAAAATGATGGCAGTATATTCCCAAATGGTTCAAGAAGGAAATCAGAATATTATGAGAAGCTGGACTGAAACCAGTGGCAGAGTTCAAGGTTTATACAGCAGGAATAATTACCACAATATAAAAATGACTCAATGGTAGAAATTTTGTTGAAAAAGACAAAAAAAGCAACAGATAAAAAAGATACGTGCATATCTATATATTTGTGTGTGTATTTTCAAACACACACATATACATACAAACATATATATATATACACTTGTATATACACTCATATGTGTGCATATGTATCCAAACTATTCTAGAATATTCTCCAACCAGAATTCTCCACTTTAGAATCAAGTGGAATAATGTATTATAAAGGAAAATATGTGCAAGATGCAATGTAAAATGACATACCCAACAAAACTGAGTCTAATCCCCAATGGAAAAGATGATGTCCATTTAAAGAGAGGCATTTTCTGTATTCCTGGAAGTGGAATGAGGGTTGCCACCAAGGTTAAGCAGATTACTCTACTTGCAAATGCCCTACACAACCAAAACAAAAGAAAGACCAATGAATACAACTGGTAAGGAAAGTACAAGTAGCAAAATAAATTACTTACTCTATAAATATTAATAAAACCAAAAACATCCTTTAGTGTGTTTAAAACAAAATTCTACAGAGGAACTCATGAGATTTCTTTGTAAAAGTACACAAGGTAATAAAGATGAAAGGATGGTGGTGGTTAAGAAATAAAATAAACATTTATAGAGACTTTACTTTGTGGCAAGCACTGTGCTGAGCATTTTACAACTATCTTATTTTATATTCACAATAACATTTCAAAATAGATGTTATTTTTATTTCTACTTTACTGTTGAGGAAATTGAATCAGAAGCTAAATGACTTGTCTAGGGTCACATAGTTTGTTTCTAAGGCCTGATTTGAACTCAGGCTTTTGTTTTGTGTTGTTTTCCCTCGTGCCTCAGCATTCCATCTATTGAACCACCTAGCTGCTTTCAAAAGAAAAAAAAAAACAAGAAAAAAATGGAATTTAAAGAAATAGTTAAAGTGAATGTAGAGGATTAGACCTTACACATGAGCTAAAATTCCCACAACTCTCCCCTAGAGTTGAAATTATATATTTTTGGGGACTAGATTGCAGAAGGAGGAGAGTGTAGGTGGAATTCGTGATGTATTCCAAGCAAATTCATAGTAAAGTATGAAGGTAAATAACTTGTATGATCTCTCAGCAAGACGAAGGCTTACACAAGAATGAGTGAGATAACAGAAGGAGGGATTGAAATGGGGAAAAGGAGGGATGATTTCAACTCAATGATGGGAGGAGATCCTACTAAAAATCCCTCCCATGGAGGAAGGGTCACATGCTTTAGTGGGATAATGAGGCCTTACAATGTGTCTAATCTGCGGGAATTTTGGTGTGCAAGATTACTCCTTCTTAGAAAATGGTATGACTCCATAAACCAATAACACCTGATGAAACGCAAGATCCTATGAATTATAAAGCCAGGATGGGATTGTGGCAGAATGTCCCAGAACTGTTCAAGAAGGAATTCATAATCATGAAAAGTTAGGTGGAGACAAACAATAGAATTCATGGCTTCTACTGCAGAAACAATTAACAGAAGTGAAAAACTTTACTTGATAATGGCAATTTTCTTGAAAGAAACAACATAGCAGCAGATGGGGAATACATACTTATACACTGCAATGAAGGACATTTTGGAAAAAAGAGAAGTGAAAATAACATCCTGCCTCAGGAAAAGGGAAATAAGGTCTCCTGAGAGCAAGTGGCTTAGAGCAGGATAGGATAGCACGGACTCAGCAAAGAGATATATGTCCAAATGATTTGAGACCCAGGGACAATTCTACCATGGGCTAATGCTATTGTCTTCATTTTCTCAATAGAAAAATGATTCTTTTAAGTCTGAGGCCCCACAGGAAAAAAAAAAAGTCCATAAGATTCTACAAGGCAGCAATAGAAACTATTTAGAAGAGGGAATTCAAATTTGGTACTTTACAAGCTTAAATTCTATTAGAAACAAAGAGGGAGGGTTTATGTATGATTTGAAGTGATAATCCGCTTCTATGAACAGATAACTACTCTACTTAATAATGCAGTTTTCTCATACCATTAAAAGATTACCAAGGAAGATGGTGGTAGGGTAGAAATTATGATGGCTTGTATGGTGGTCCCAGCAACAGAAAGCTTCTGATAAAAGATTTCTAACTGCTATCTGTAAAGGGATATCATGGTTCTGGGAGAGCTGGAGGCCTGGGTTGTTCTTTGCTGAATCATGATATTAGATCCTGTCGGTAATGACTAGGCACCACCCAATCCTCAACACTACAGGAAAAGGAGGAGGAAAGGAATGGGGGTATGCCTTTGTTTCTACAGTCCAGTTAGCCTAATGTCAACCAAGGACCTTCATCTTTGCTCAGTGAGAATATATTCCTCATGGATCCCTGTTTTAAAATCATCCTCACCTGAATTCAGAGGATAGGAGAAGTCTTTCAGGATTAGCTTAATGGTAAATTGTTGGCTTGAGATTATTGCATTGTTGTGCTATCTGTTTATGATGTACTCAGAAGACCAAGTAATCTGCATGAAAAACATGGGGTAATAAAAATGGTGATGATGACGCTGATAGTGATACTGGATTATAGACTTTGCAGATAAGGTTGACACATTCAACAGGCTTGTTTGCTCAACTCAAATTCCAAAGTCAGAATATTTCCAGAGAGCAATCAACACTCCCATTCACAGTCTCATATTTTCCTTGGAGGCCATCTTCTAAGCAAAAAATGACAGCAGATGTCATCATCCATAGTGTCTAAGGCAATCACATCCCCAAGAGGCATAGATGCATCATGCTTATATTAAAAGTATGTGTGAAGAAATTTGTACAAATGTACAGATGTAGTATCTATCATAACCAAAACATATGTTATCAGTACAAGTCTAGAGAAAAGGAAAACTCTCTCTCTCATAGATAGATGGATAGATAGATAGAGATTGATATATATTCCTAGTTTATTTATTATTTTTAGTTTGACACCAAGCAGATTGCTAAGAAAATAAGCTGAGGATGAGCTGCCAATTTGCATTTGTGGAGGGAAGGCACATAAACATATACACACATATATACATACATTTATACATGCATGTTGTGTATTTCCAGATATGCACATATAGTACATATATACATACCTGTATTCATATGTACTTATGTGTATATGTATCCAAACTATTCTAGGATAATCTCCACCTAGAAGTCTCCATGTATTGTGTGTGTATGTATGTATATATATGTATATGAATGTACATATATTTTTTGCCTATACCCTACTTTTTAATTTTATATCTCTTGTATGCAATATGATAGATCTTATATACACCTACCATAAAATATATATATTGTTCTTGGGAGCAAGTTCTATTTCTTTTGCCCTTTTTTGTATATTTAGTGCATGATGTGATGTTTTTCATATTTTATTTTGTTCTAGATTGATGATTTCATTCATGCAGGGCCTTCCCACTGCAGAAATTCCTTCCATGAAGTCATATCAACAAATGGTCTATAACTATAATTTTAGAGAGTTGTCAGAAATACTAAGAGATTAAATGATTGTCCAGGGTCTCAGCAAATTTCAGTTAATGAATACAACAGAATGTTGTTGTATTCTTACAAAAAATACTTACATTGTCAATAAAGTAAAGGAATTACATAAACTGATGCAATGTGAAGTAAGCAGAGCCAGGAAAATGATTTATAAAATCAAAAGCATGTAAATGTAAAAAAAATAAAATAAAACAATTGAAAATGGGTATTACAAAATTACAAAGAATATTTTTTGTCTCTCACCAAAAGAAGTAGACAACTTTCCTCATTTCCCTTCACCCCTGTTACTTTGTAGAAGTGGAGAGTAAAAATATTTAGAACATTAATTTAGTATCAGACTATTTTTATTTTTATGTAATATTCTATTTTGTGGAATCTATTCCTCTTCTCCACTTTTGTCTTATTTCTGAAACAAATTATTTTTATAAGAAATGACTTTTGGGGTTGAGGGTAATGAGATGAAAACCTAAGTGATGTGAAAACAAAAAAAAATATTGAAAACATTTATTTTTAAGAGAATGAATAGAAACAACAAATAGGGGGGTATAAAATCTGCCTTTCACATAAAATAAGTCCTTTGTTACACTATTTAAGTGTCAGATGCAGTACTTAAACCCATGTCTTTTTAATGACCAGACTATTCCTGTATCCATAGTACTACCTTGCCTCATCATTGGCAAAAGTAAGAGAATTGGACTATATTCCCACATCTCTCCAATATGCCCCAATCTCATCACCTAAAGTCTGGGCTGTTGGAATAACCTTCTAAGTGGTCTCTTTGCCTCAAGTATTGCCTCACTGTAGTCAATCAGCTGTCAAAATAATTTTTCCCAAGTTTTAGCTCTGGGTCTTCATTCTCCCACTTAATAAAGTCCAGTAGCTTTTGACTGGGGCAGTAAGGTGGCACGGTGGATATAATGTCAGACTTGAAGTCAAGAAGACGTGAGTTAAAATCTGACTTCAGACATTTTTTAGTCATGTAACCCTAAGCAAATCACTTAATCCTATTTGTCTCAGTTTCCTCTTCCGTAAAATGAGCTGGACAAGGAAATGGCAAACCACTCCAATATCTTTGAAAAGAGAATCCCAAAAGGAGTCACAAAGAGTTGTGCACAACTGAAAAATGACTAAATAACAATAACAAAACTCTCTATTACCTCCATGATCAAACATGAAGTCCCCCAAAGAACAGGAAACAATTAGATCTCCATACATTAATATTTGAAATATCCAAATTTCAACTAATGAATATAATGGTATACTGTTGTATTCTTAAAAATAACCCACTAATATTGTCAATAAAGTGAAGGAATTGCATAAACTGATGCAATGTCACTTAATATTCTTCACAATCTAGCCCTTTCTTACTTTTGTAGCCTCTTCCACTTTCCTTCCTTCCTTGCACCCTATTATTGGGTCATGCTGATACCCTTGCTTTACCTCACACACAATGTTCCATCTCTGGACTCTTTGTCTTTGTATTGTCTATTGTCCATGTCAGAGTGCTTTACCTTCTCACTTCTGCGTTGACTTCCCTGATTTCCTTCAAGAAAGCTCAAATACCACTCTTTGCAAAGAGGTCTTTAATACTTTCCTCATTTACTTCTCCTTTTCCCTCTCAGATTAACTTTCATGTCCTCTAAATTGTATATATGTGTGTATACACATTCACATAGTGTTTATATGTATGTGTATGCATGTATATATGTATATGTTCATATGCATTTATAATTATTTCCTGCGTCTTCCACATTAGAATATGAGGTCTTTGAAGACTGGGTCTATTTTGGTCTCTCTTCATATCTCTAGTGCTTAGAACAATGATTAATATATAGTAAACACTAAATAACTTTGCTGATTTCAGCTCTAAATGCATATGCTTTTATGCTTTTCATTTCTAGAACTCATAATGTTCTGTAAACAGAAGACTCCTGTGTAGCAAGACTTTTTTATCTATAATTATTTTTTAAATTTTTTGAAATTTGGTTTCCTTCTCTGTGAAATGGGAATAATAATAAGTAATTCATTTGAAGGTAAGTTTAAAACTTCAAATACCTATAAATGTAATATATAATTATTGATTTTCTAGAATATTGAGAAAACTAATTTTAAAAGTACCATTGGATTTACAGAATACAAAAGCAAATATACACTTTAGCAGCTAATCTTTTTTGGAGAGGTTCACATTTTTAATACAAGGATTTCAATGAATGGAATCCAGAAAGTGTCCATAATAACATTTTAGTATCTTTAAATTGGAGGAGATATTTAGGGGGGAAGAATTCTGAAATGCTTTACATTTCCATAGCACTCAGCCTTGATCTCAATTCAAATATATCATGGACAACATCCAAATGATCTTATAAAAAAAAAGAAAAAAGTACAAAATAGATTTTCTATAATCCCTTGAAATTGGAATTAGTAAGATAACTAAATATAACCATAGTAAATGATTATCTTAAAATTAATGTCCTAGAGTCCCAGTTTTAGTGCTTAAAAAGCAGTATTCAGTGTTGTTAGGTGATGAACTTTCAGTGGTACAGACCATCTGCACAACTGCTGTTGGCATCTGTTTTATTCTACATCAACTCAGAGCTAATGTGCTGCTCTTTCTCTAAGGGCATAATTTTCATCAGTGGCCCAAAGAAATGCTTCTCAGTATTATTTTGCTGGAACTCTTATCTGAAACTGTTTTTAGTAATGTAAAAAGAGCTGAAGATGATCTAAAGAAGCCTAGAAAAAAGTAGGAAAGATAATTCTTTTTTTTATTTGCTTACATGCTGATTGACAGGATAATGTCTTTGTTGTAGCCTTACTTGTGTAATCGGCAGCATTGTGCTAGCAGACAAAAATGATATGAAATAGCACTTTATATATTATCTCATTTGGTCTTCATGAAAACTTTTTAAGATCCCTCATTTTATAGATGAAGAAACTGGAATGGAAAGGGTTAAGCAATTAACCTGGAATCATGCAGTCAATTACTGAGTAAGGAAAAATTTGAATTCTTGTCCTGATTATAAGCCCACCACTCTACACTCTCAACCACTTAGCTGCCTAAATGAAAATATGTGAATTTAATAATATTGTATTCCATATGAGAGATAGGAAGGCTAGTTTGATTTAAGTCCTACCCTTCATACTGCTATGTAACTATGTGTACCTTAGTGCCTCAAGCAATTAGTCAGTCCTCTAAAGTTACAGAGAAGTTCCCAAGTTGAATAAATATATGAATAAATTTCCAAATAAAGAAACTAATATTAAGGACTTATTGTGTACTAGGCATATGCTAAGCACCAGGGATTCACATTAAGAAATAAACAGTTTCTTCCTTCAGGGAGAATACATTCTATAAAAGAAGTCAATGGATATAAGGAATTAGTGGTCAGGGAAAGGTGTTTCAGACTGAGAAGTCCAAGGCTATGAGTGGAGCCACAGAGCAATTAATTGTTATGAACATTCCAGGACTAGCAATGTTAGTTTCATTCCTGTTTCCATACACATAGGAAGGGAATAAAGAGTAGACAGTTAACGGCTAATTCAATGAAGATGGCTGTAGACCAGGAGCTGTGAGTGGTGAGTCTGGATTGAGCTAGCTATGAAGAACTCTCACCTATCAGGAATGGGGGACTCCAGGCCAGAAGATGAAAAGTTTTGTTCTTTTTTTCCTGGAGGGAGGTATTTAATGTCTCGCTATATTGGGAGTTCCCTACATATATTCCTGAAATCATAGGTCCGGAGCTCTGTTCCACATCCTCCCTCATCACCACCCCAATGTTTCATATACAAACATGATATCACTAATCTACAATTAGTACAATGTAGAGCGAAGATTTTGTTGCTTGTATTGAAAATGGAATTGCACTGATTTATCAACACATTTTCTCACTGATTTATCAACACATTTTCTCACCTAATCATGGTAGAAACAAGTGGAAGGTAACTGAATACAATGGATTATCATATGTTACTCTGGAACAAAGCAAAACTTTCTATAGACATCAAACCTGAGACTTTGAGTGTATTAAGACTACAAAATAGCCAGGTGAGCCAACCAACAGGGAACTGACAAAATGATATGTATAAGTTTTTACATCACCTCATTCTTCTATTAGCATTTCTTGAGATTTCCATATGCTCCTATAACTTTAAATGATGATATATGGTTATCTACCTGATTTCCTTTTCTTCCTGAAAACAATACTTTCTCATAGGATTCAAATTCCTTGTTTTTGTATTGTTTTTTACTCTATTTCTCTGTTTCCATTTTGAGATTTTTGTTGGGGAAAAAAATCTGCTCCCTTTTGAGATTGTTGTCACTAAATGTGAAATCATTTGGACAAGCTGATTTTCCTTGTCACATTAGTTAATAATTCTATGACTATAATCATCACTAGTCACCAATTAGAGTTCTCTCATCAATTCCAAAAATATTTTGAGTCAGGTTTCTTTTGCCTTATTGATGGCACAGTGTCTATTTTAATCTAAAGTCATTAATAATTCTCTATTTCTTTTTGCACCAAGTTCAAATAACTGATTCTTAGACTTGCCACCTGTCTACCAGGCAATTCAGGAAGATTGTAGCACACTGCCAGATTGGTAGAGAAAATTGATGTGTCCTTTTTCAACTCTGAAAAACATACTCAGGGGATACAGAATTATTATAGACAAAATTTGCAAAGATATTACTGATTTATAAACTAGATTAGAAGAAAAAGAACCCTACTGTATCTTTCTAAATTGATCTGTACAATATTTCATTCATGGTCCTTTCTTTCTTGTCTCTTGTTTTTATACCTATGTTGCTACTACCAGAGAACAATTCCCTGCCCAAAGGAAGTCATCCATTATAACAAACAATCAACCAGTTTTCTGATATCATATATCTTCTATCCCTCCATTCTCATGTTCCTTTATTCAAGATCTTTCCGTGCTCTTCCCCATTGCCTCATATGACTGCAAAATCTTCTCCTTCACAACTTCCAAGCTCCTGATCATTTTAAAATATGCACTGAATCAACTTCCTTTGAGATACCAAATTTGATCCACCTAAATTATTCCCAAGGTTAAGACGTGACAAATGGAAAAGTAAGTGATGCACCTTCCCGAATAAAATTATGATAGACACCTCTTCTACACGTACCAAAGAAAAACAACTAAGAAAAACAAACATGTCCTATTGAGAAACTCTGTTATTTTTTGCCCTGCCCTCTTAAACAAACAGGATGGCTTTATTTTATGATTATTACAGTATTTGAAATATCTTGAATTCCACAAATGAAAGAACATGGTAATTATTACCATTATCAATGGTAATAATATAATTGTAAATTTATTTTGTATCTATTTTTAAGAAATCTTTTTTTAAGTCTGAAAAGAGATGATGGTTCTTTACAGTCAACTATTATTTTTTCACTGCAGATAAGTGGCAGTGAACTTTGCAATATGTATTTTGTTATTGTTTGATCTTATAAATAGGAGGATTAAAAAAAACTATCAAACTCATATGTGCCATGTATATAGCACAAGACAACAGTGGGACATGCCTTTGTTGCATTTCTATTTTTTTCTCCTGTCACCATTGAGCTTGAGGTCTAGGACTGCCAGCACCTCATACTGTTTTCTCCTTGCCAAAGCATCTTGCTAAATTAGGTTTCCTAACATTCAGCTTAAACTGTGGGAGGGAAAGCATCCATTTTGACGTTCTTCCCTTGCCCTGCTTTCCTAAAATAGTCTTTTTATATGCTTTTTGTTTCTTTGTTTGTTCAAGGGTTGTCTCCTAACTATTATAGGGAAATAAGTGACAGATTTGAAGGGGAAAGTTTAGGAATTACAAAATCCCTATGGTGTAATCTTGTTCTTTTATGCAAACTACTAAAAACTACGTTTTATTTCCTCTTACCTCCTCTTTCCCTCCTAACTGATTCCCTTTCTGCCTGGTCTTGATAATCCATTTATGTTGGGGTCCCCTAGACCATTATGGGAATCCCTAACCCTACCCAAGGCTCTTGTCCGGCAAGAGGCCTTGATCTAGTGAGTAATGAAATGAGGCGGGAGACAAAGGTGGTGAAGACTCCGTTTATTCCAGCTAATTCACATGCATATATACTGTTAATTACGTGAACATTCCTAAGCCTATACATTGAACCTATCACCTAACACCTTTCCTTACATGGGTGTCTTCTCCACTGGACATCCAGAGCTGGACAAAGAACTGCCACGTTGCAAACAAAGACGAGACCCTTCCTCCTGAAATCCATCTAGTTCCACCCCTACTGACAAGCCCCTAGGTTATCTAGGTAGGCTCTCAGCATGGCATCCTGCAATGGACAGGGGTTGGCTCTAACTCGTCCCGTTACACATTTAGTCATTCAGAAGCTATGTATAATCATTCATTTTTTCATTCACTCAACAACCATCAGACCTACTATGTGGAAAGTGTTAGGGGAGATAGGGCTTCCTCTCTCACCAAAACTTAAAATAAAGGACAAGAAACAAAGAACACAAACAAACATGAAAATCTACATGATAATGTCATAATGACTATAGTGAGGAATACAACAGAATAAGAGGATGAGAGGTGTAAAATGTTATACAAGGTTAGAGTACAGAAGATTATTTCTTATATGAAAGGATACATGGTGATTTGACATGTGGGATAGATCTTGAAGGATGGGTGGGTTTTCAGAACGCATATGTAGGAGAACAATGAGATTCGAGGCATAGGCAATGGTGTAAATAAAGGCACTTTGGAGGCAAAGGACTAGGCATAAGGTTGTCATGTATCTAGACCTTAGAGGTCATTTAGCTAAACAATCTATTTTAAAGCTGAAGAAATAGTCTGAGAAAGGTTAAATGATTTACCAAAAGCATCCTAATAAGTAACAGATCAGGATTCATATGTTGAATCTGTGAAGCAATAAACATTTATTGATGCCTACTATGTACCATGCACAGTGCTAAGCCCTGGGAGTACAAAAAAAAGTAAAAGACAGTCTTCATCTTCAAGGAGTTTTTTTGTGCACTTTACATAGAGCCTACCAAAGGAGACAGCATGTGAAAAAGTATACACGCACAAATACATTTATACAGATGCACACACACAAAGCAAATTGTACACATAGGATAAATACATAATAATAGAGGGAAGGCATTAACATTTAGAGGGGTTGAAGAAGGATTCCCATCAAAGGTGAGATTTTAGTTGGAACTTAAAGGAAGATAGAGAAGTTAATAGTTGGAACAGAGAAGGGAGAGCTTTCCAGGCATGCGGTACAGCTAGAGAAAATTCCCAGAGCTGAGAGGAGTGTCTTGTTCATGAAACAGTTAAGAGTTCAGTGTCACTACTTGTTCCAGATAGTAACACTGGCTAGAAAGCAGCATGATATAGAGAGGTGTAAGGTATCTTAAGCTTGGCAAGGTAGTGAGGTAGTACATGTCAGAGTTTTAAAAGGGTTATACTATTCGTTCACTGACTAGTTTTGAGCAAAGGACTATCAAGATTAGATTAATGCATTAAGAAAGAGTATTCTGTTAACTGTAATAGGAAGCATTTGACAAGGAACCATCTCATGGGTAAGTTGAACAGACTTCTGAGACCCTAAGTCCAAATCCATCATTCCACAGATTTGGAGACTGAGGTCCAAGGAAGATAAATAACTTGTCTAAGGTTACACAGGGTAGTAAGTATCAGTCAGGATTGGAATCCAACTTCTCTGATTCCAAAACCAAGATTCTTTACATTGCTGCACATTATAGTGGAAGCCTCCAAAACTAAGTACTTCAGTAGTCCAGGTGGATGATAATGACGACTGATCTTAATAGAAAATAAATGGCGGATTAAAGGGATATTTTAGAATTTGGATCCAGAAGACTGGACAATTGTTTGCATATGGAAGCAGTTGATAAAGGGGGAGTAAATGGTAAAGTAAAGTTCCATCATCTTAGTTTAGTTTTAGCTCTCTAACTGATTAATTTGATTGGCAAGGTTTTCTTTTTTTATATCTCAGGCTTCCACATTTAACTTTGCTAATCCCTCTATTTTCATTTTGGGAGCCCAGGGTTTTCAGGTTTTGACTACTACATTCCCGTATAGACAAACCACTGCGCCCACTTTGACAGGACATATTTAATCTCAGATGTATTAAGCATAGACTGGGGAAAAAATGTTTTTGTCTCCCGACTTCCTAGACAAGGAAAACAACACAACCAACAAGAAAAAAACCTCTTCCTTCTCTGTAATACCTACCAAATAATAAATTCTGTCTCTATCTCTGCCTGCGTCTGTCTCTGTCTGTCTGTCTGTCTCTCACACACACACCACACACACACACCACACACACACACACACACACACACACCACACACACACACACACACACACACCACACACACCACACACACACCCTTGACAATTCCTGTTACTGGTTTGTTTGCCCAAGAGAAACTTCTTGAGGCAACTTGTTAAAGCTGGATTTGTTCTTTGTAATATAGCTACTTAATTAACCGACTAGCCAAGATTAGCCTTAGGCTTTGTTGCCTAGTGAATTGATAATTAAATTATGAAATTATGAAATAAGGGCAAGGATTCCTGGTTCTTTGGGTACTTGCAGGAATGACCACAACTGGCAGCAGGAAGCAGGGAGGCAGTCACACTTTAATAAGGCACAGAGATATTCAGCCAAAGTGGTACAGAGGAAAATGGCAGCTTGGGGACAGGAAATGGGATGGTGAAGGTAGAAAGGACAGCTTCAAGAAGAGGATTTGGAGGGGGAGAGGTAGTAAATATATGCACATAACCATGGATTCAAGTTGTGAGCTCTATGCAGCATGAAACTGATGGTGATGGAAGTGTTCAGGAGTCAGGGGTTTGATGTTTTTATAGGAGTAATGTTTTTATAGGATTCAGGGGGAAGCAGACTTACTATGTCACCTTGGAGTTAGTTCATTGACATATATAAATCATCATCTCAAAGTTATCAGTAAAACTTCAAGTTATTGTCCTAAAGTTCCCAGCACCATTTGATGTTCTGCTGGTCTAGAATTGTAGAGGTCTGTATTTGGTCTGGAATTTATATATCAGAAGACCAAAAGCCTTCAGAATGGTTTCCTGATTTGGAACATTTTACCAGGATGTAAATTTCAGTTAATATATGATATAATTTTTAATTCATGTTCCTTTGATCTTTGGGACAGTTTGTAAATTACTTTCAGCTTCTCCTTTGTAATCTTATTTTCTGACAAAAATATATTTACTATTTGGACTAGAGCTGTGTGTGTGTGTGTGTATGTGTATGTATGTGTGTAGCAGGGTCAGGGAGGCCAGAACAAGGCACAGTTTTAACTCTAAACATGGGACATATGTGATGTTCCTAATATGGGTTCCTTTTCTCAACTGCTCTAGTTCTGATCCTATCTCTTCTAGCTGCCTAGTCTTAATTCTGCAGTCATTGAAAAAACTGTGATGAGAAACATACAATATAGATTCATATTCCTTAAAGAAAAACTGAGTTCTTAATGATATCTGTGAGTGGGGACAATGTGGTGTAGTGACAGAAGCATTGGAGATCTTCACTGTTACGTTGTCAAAGTCATGCCTTTAAGTAGTGATAGAGACTAGTTAGCTCTTCAAAAATGCTTCCCCCAAATATCATCTCCTGACCTTGACTTTCTCCACTCCATCAATGGTGATTTCCTAGGGCAGAACATATTCTGGAGTTCGTAGTGCTGAGTGTTTTCTATTTTTCTAATGGTAGTACTGTGTGACCTTACCACTCTAGCTGCACTGAGATTGGATACCTCACCAGAAGATACTATCCTGGTAGCATGTGTCAAAAACCAGTATATGGGCAGATTGCTTTCCTAGCAAGGGAACTCATTTAGTTCATATCCTCAGTGACCTTAATGAGAATCTGACAAAACCAGACCCTCACTGTTCTTAATGGGAACATCAGAAAGGTCTAGTCAACAGAAGAAAAGGAACTTTTCAATTTACTATATGACCCTTGCAGATAGTGTCTGGAGTAAAGTCTTCTGGGAGCTCAGCATATCTTACAGTTTGCTTGGAAGTGCCATTAAAAATTTTACTCTAGCTTGAATCAATTGAAACATAGTAAAGATAATTAAATATATTGAATACATCTTGACCAACCTGTAACGTAAAGCACCAAGATGCTTGCTAAATTGAAAAAGCAGCAGGGATTGGGAAATTAAGGAAACAGCTCTAGTGGTTACTGAAACAGCCAAAGACCTAATTAGTTAGAGCATCAGAAAGAAACTTAGTAACCCCAGTAGCATCTATATTGTTAAGGGAATCATCTTACAACCTTATCTACCAAGGTTGCTACCTACTAATGATAGTTGGTAGGGTTGCGAATCCTCTAATAAGGTCCAGCACTGGGGCTAGATCTCCAGGTCTTGAGCAGACATTGAATGTAACACAATCAAACAGACAATTCAGACCTTTTCACATCATCTGCTCTCTGTCCAAATTCCAATTAGTAATTTACTATTAAAAAAATCAAGAGACAGATTCAGGTAGATGAAAGAGGCATGAGACAGAGGAGAAGACAGAAAGAGCACACTGAACTGGAGAGTCAGGAAAGATGTAGATTTGAATGCAACTACCTGGATGACTGAACAGAAGTTTGTGTCTTCTCTGATTCTCATTTATAAAATGGAAATAGAAATAATTACAGAATCTACGTCATAGGTTGGTTGTAAGGTTTGAATACAACAGTAAAGCAATATATCGATCACTTTTTCATTGTATTCTAATTATTAAGAAACAACTTTCAATACAAAGAATCAGCATAATTTTTTCTAATCAATTTATTTACTCTTTTTATTCACACTGTCCATAGGACACTCTATGAGGTACTTTCAGACAGGAGTTGGAGATGTATAAGACAAAATAAAGATGCTGCCAAGTTTCAAGTACACTTGGAATGCAAGGTTCAGATGCACAGATAATAGTCTTGATACATATTCAAAAATTTGTTTGTAACATTAAAAAGGTTTTCCATAATAAGTTGTAACCAGAATAGATCTGAGACTTTCTTCCATGCAGATAATAAGAGGTTTTCTGGTGTTGCTAGCTTTGAAATAAGTTGGTGAATGACTGGTATGAAATAACATGCCAACTAAAATAGAATATTTGCAAGTGGTGATGTGGAGAAATGGAAGAAGAGAAAAATAATGAAATGTGGTGGAATAATGAGTATCCCATGTAAAGTAGCCTGACTGAAGTAGAGTTGAAATATTGAGAAACAGCAGAAGATGAGGAGCTCTGGTTGATTTGTGAAGGGATAAGAGCATAGGAAAGACCTGAGTTCAAATCTAATGTCACTTATTTGTTCAGTGAAATTTCACAAATCAGTTTATATCTCCGAGTCTCAATTTTCTCATTTATAAAAGGCAGAAAATAATGCTTACAACATTTATCTCAAAGTGGTATTGTGAGGAAAATGCTTCAAAGCCTTAACAGAAGACATGAATTGGAAGTAATGTTAGCATTATTGGAGAGCGGGGTCCCATGAAGCACTTAAGGAACCACAAACATAATTAGAAGACACACAACCATTTGGATTTAAATTTTGCCATCATTTAGTCCTTCAGTTTCCATACTAAACACCACTAAAATGAATGGGGATTTTTACATTGTTATATGAATTTATGATTTCATTGTTATGGAAGTTTCAGCCAATAATACAGACCTCATACCATCTATGTCTTTCCATCTTGTGTGACTATTATCAATGTTCTCTTGAAAGTTCATTACATTGGCTCCACAAAGTTGAATAAAACAGACTCTGCCCTTGAAGAACCCATAGTTCAATAATGGGGCTAAAGCAGGTGTGGAAATCACTAAAACATACAAAGAAATATTACATATGTATAATAGAAGTATACAGTGTACTAAGGGATTAGTAAGCTTTATCTGAAAAAAAAAAAATAGGTGCAAGGAGGTCAGCAAGAAAAGAGTGAGGAATAAAACCTTCACACCAAGAAAAGTGGTAGTTCTGGAAAAACAAGAACACAAGTACACTGTTGGGAAAACTGTGATTTTCCCCAAGTATTTTGGAAAGGAATATAGAACTACTGGAAGAAAGCGACTAAAATATTCCATACCCTAGACCCAGAGATTGATTCTCTCTGTCTGTCCGTCTGTCTCTCTCTCTGTCTCTCTCTCTGTCTCTCTCCATATATATATATATATATATATATATATATATATATATATATATATATATATATATATATATATATATATATATATATATATATATATATATATATATATATATATATATATATATATATATATATATATATATATATATATATATATATATATATATATATATATATATACATATATATGTATATATATATAGATAGATAGATAGATATAGAGATAGATATAGATATATAGATATAGATATAGATATATACATCCATAAACACACACATCCATCTAGTATATATTTATACATGCACACAATGGACAATGATAAAAAGTAAGCTCATATGTACCAAATACACATATATGTGTGTGTGTGTGTGTGTGTATGTGTGTATATATATATATATATATATATATATATATATATATACTATACACATGCTATACACACACACACATTTTATTTCTGTTGTGGGAAAGAATTGAAATCTCTGTAGATACTCAGTGGGGAATGGCTAAACAAGCTATATATAATGGAAGGCATATATTTTTATTTAAGAGACAATGAATATACTAAATACATAGAGCCATGGGAAACATTCAAACTGATAAAAAATAAAGAAAGCAGAACTAGAAAAAACAATAAAAATAATCTAAATTGAATGAATGGCAATAACAAATATTTTAAATAATGCTTAGAAGTTATATGGATTGTTTTGCCCCAACGAAGAAACTGGAAAAGATATCTCCCTGCCTTTTGTCCCTCCATAAGTGGAGAACTATGAATGTAGAACATGATAGAAAATGTCAGACTTTTTGATGTATTGGACAGTATCGATAGACTTTTTTCCCCTTCTTTTGTATTGGTTATAAAAAATTACTTGCTGGGAAGGAGGGACAGAGATATGTCAGGAAATATAGAAGACATAAAAACATCAGTCCCAAAATGAATGCAATTTACAAGAATGTTATAGAGATATGCTAATATATACATGTGTATATATTATGCATGTGCATATTTGCCTGCATTTCTTATGATTTCTGCTATTTATTTACTGTTGGGCTGTTATTCAAAGAGGGTGGTTGTGTTAATTATTGTGATGTATGGCTATCATGGCCACAAAACCTAAAGTGCAGTCTTCCCTATATACTATGCTATTATCTAGTCTATAATACAACTCTATAGTGATTGGACCCATTCATGTTAGACTTCACATTATTAATATAATTTAGTTTATTTCCAAAACCATTTAACCATTCATACATGTATTTATTCTTTAATATATATATTCTTTAATTCTTTATTTATTCATTACTTGAATATTTATGTATTTAATTATTTATTTACTTATTATTCTTTTATATATGTATATATACACACATGGACACACATATGTATATATACATATATAAAAGAATATCTATACATATATATATAAAAGAATAAAGAATAAAGTATGTGTGTGTATGTGTGTATATTCATTAAGTGAATACAAAATACAATGCCCTGTCCTTGGGATTCACTCAATTTGATTATATTCAACAAACATTTATGAAGTATCTTCTATGTAAAAGCCACTACATTAATAGAGATATAGAGACAAAGCAAATTATAAAATTCACGTTAATCCCATAAACATTACTTAGTGTGTACTATATTAAAGGCCCTATGCTAGACATGATGATGCAGAATGAAAACAAAACAGTCCTTGCCATCAAGGAACTTACATTTTCTCATTGAAGAAGAAGGAGAGATAAAGGAAATACACATATATGTAAGTGTAACTTATATACAAAATAATGAAGTAATTTTGAGGGAGGAAATATGAACCACTATGAGGATGATAACAGGCTCATATATGGCTTCTGAGTTATATGTTCAAGGAAGACAAGGATTCTAAAAGGAGATGAAGAGGGACCATATTAGCCAAAAGGGAAATCACCTGTACAAAACAGTAGAAGTAGGAGACGGAATATTACACATGGCAAATAGCTCAAAGGACATTATGATAGTTATAATTAGTATTATAACAGTTAACATGTATATAGTGCTTACTATTTTAAGGACCTTATGATTCTAAATGGAATATAGACCATAAGATGGAGAGAAATGTTTAGCAAGACTGGAAAATGAGTGAGAGGACCATTTTGAAGGAATATAACAATATTACCCTCATTCACGAAGGATATGATCAAGAGAAAATGATTCTTGAGGGAGTATCATAAAAAAGAGGAAAGCATTGTAAAAGTTTAGCAAAAACAGGAGAAGTAAAGATAGATCTTAATGGAATGCAGATCCCTGAATTTTGACTATGTGAATTTCTTGGTAAATGTTTGAAGGTCATTTCTTAAATACATGTTTCTGACATTCAAATGGGAAATTTCAAAAAAAAAAAAAGGAATTGAAAACAGTGGGAGAGAATTGCATACTTTTAATATTGGGACATAAATGGGAGGAGAAAGATGATCTGATAGTTAAAGGAACAGTTGAATACAGTGTCACCTACACACTGAGTAAATAAAATATATTTGACTAACAGTGACATCAATTACTTTTGGGACTACCCAGAAATTGAATTTAAGCCATGTGCAATATCTTATATTCAAGTACATACAAAGGCATAACATACCTTACTTAACCAATTAATTCTTTAGAAACCTAACTTTAAATGAACAAATTATATTGTAGGGGATGATTAGATTCAGTATTCCAAATAAAAGATGCATTGCTGAATGAAACATTGAAATTATACCATTTAAAAATTGTTTATTAGAGAAAATCTAGATTCATGTAGTCATGGACTGACCTAGGTGGGGCTGTTAGACTTACTAATGGATCTGCATTCATGGCAACTTGATATTTTTCAGTCATCAGGAACATCCCTGAGTTTTATGCATAAGAGAACTAGAAGCAGAGAATGAAGATTTTATTTAGGTGGCAGGCTATCTTATAGGATAGGGTGAAAATAGCATGGACTGGTATTCATGCACAATCTATAACTGAATAATAAAGAATCCTTATTCCAATATACCCAGAAAGTGCACATTTATTAAACACTTACTATATTTCAGAAACTGTGCTAAGCCTTGCAGATATAAAGAAAGGCAAAAACACTGTTCCTCTCTTCAAGCACTTTACTAATGCAAGAAGCAACATGTAAATAACTATATACTATAAGTATATATATGTATATATGCATATATACATATATATATACAGGTGAGTATACATACATATGCATATACATACACATATAAATAAAAAGTATGCAATCTGAGAGTAGGGGCACAAGCAGTGGCGGAGAGATGTTGGTGGGGGGAAGCTTTCTGAAAACGATGAGATTTCAGCTCTTGAAGATAGCCAAGAGAGGAATGGGGTTGGCCAATGCAAAGACCACCAAGCTTGAAGACAGACTGTCATGTGCCAGCAAGAAGGACAGTGTAACTGGATTGTAGATAACGTGGAGGCAAAAGTGTTAAAAAATTTGAAAGATATATAGGTGGGGTGTAGTATATGATGATCTTTAAATGCCAAAGAAAGGAATTTACATATGAGCCTAAAAATAATAATAGGGAGTCACTTTAGCTTGTTTGAGGAGGGATGAAATGGTCAAACTTACTAGCAAACTGAGCAGAGAGTAGATTGGAATGGAGAGAGACTTGGGGCAGAGACAGATTATATAGCTATTGCAGTATTCCTAGCTAGACATGGAAAGGATCTAAACTAGGGTAGGGATTCTTTGAGTGAAGGGACAAACAAATGTCCTGATGGTAGAAATGACAAAATGTGACAAGTGATTTGATTTATCAAATTGGTATGAGTGAGGATGAGGGGCTGAGAGTTTGGATGACTGATACCCTTGAAACTAATAGGAAAGTTGGGAAGAGGAAAGTTATTTTGGCAAAAGGCTATGAGTTAAGTTTTAGAAATGTTTAATGTGAGATACGTATGCAGCTTTCAGTTTGAGATAGACAAAAAAAAAATTGGTGATATAGGACTAGATCTGAGAATTTAGGTTTAGAATAAAGGTCAAGAGCCCCCACTTTTCAAGCTATATTATGACTTTGAACATTTTCTAAAAATAAAAGAGAAAAAAGAAAGTTTTCTCTCTCTGTCTCTCTGTCTCTCTGTCTCTCTCTGTCTCTGTCTCTCTCTGTCTCTGTCTCTCTCTCCCTCTCTCTCTCTGTCTCTCTGTCTCTCTGTCTCTGTCTCTCTCTCTGTCTCTGTCTCTCTCTGTCTCTGTCTCTCTCTCCCTCTCTCTCTCTGTCTCTCTGTCTCTCTCTGTCTCTCTGTCTCTCTGTCTCTCTCTCTGTCTCTCTCTCTGTCTCTCTCTCTGTCTCTGTCTCTCTCTGTCTCTGTCTGTCTGTCTGTCTGTCTGTCTCTCTCTCTCTCTCTCTCTCTCTCTCTCTCTCTCTCTCTCTCTCTCTCTCTCTCTCTTTCTTGTAGCTAAACATCTGTTTTGAAATCTATTTTCATCTTCAGGGAAGAAACAAAAGAAAACTCTTGAATCTTAACCCTTAGTAGAAATTGAGGGAGAAGTAAAGGAATTGACTAAACCTAGAGTTTAGGGCATCTAAAAGTATGATACTTATCTAAGATGAAAGAAGGGTAGAAGAATCAAAATAATAGTAATTTTAAGTTTGAAAAAGTTGTGGTAAACAGACATCCAGGAGATAGACTGCAAGAATTGAGTTTTTAATGTATTTTTTTTTTGTTTCATTTCTCTATTAACTTGTATTACAGAAGGAGGTAGACAGAACCAATGGAGATAGGTGAGGTAGCTATTGATAGGTTAATTTCTAGGAGATTACCATATCGGTGCAATATATACAAACCACATGAACATGTATATGTTTATATATGCATATGTGTATACACACATGCATATATCCATATGTGTACTGTGCATATATGTGCGTGTTATAGATGTATATTATATATGCACATATACACATGCACAATGCATATGCATGCTCATGTATGCATGTATGCATGTGTGCATGTATGTATACTGACACCACAAGCAGTCGTGCCTCGAGCGGTAATGTGGAAGTGGATTAGAGATGTCCATTCCCTCAGCTCTCAAGTCAACAGACACATGTGATCACCTAAATTTGATTTTGCTTTTTGAACCATTTTGTTCCTTTCCTTGTTGGTTTTTGTCAAGTCGGCTTCATTTTTTGGTCACCTTGCTATTATAAGCTAAAACGATGACCTGGATAGAAGTTTACCCTTCACCTACTTAGTACATCAATTTAGTAGCTGATTTCCTCACAAAGGAGCCTATTTAATTTTTGAATAATAGTTTTACTGGATTTTTTTGTTTGTAATCCTAGTTCCTTTGCCTTCTGGGATATTATATGAAAGTTGTGTCTTTTCAAGAGTAGAAAACAGCGACCTTTAACTGGAACAGGGGCAGAATGAGCGAGTTGCAACTGGGTTGGGCACTGGGGCAGAGAGGTGGGCATTTCTCAGAAGACTGGTCAAACTGTGTCATAAATACCATCTCTTGACTTAGGGTAGGGCTTTAAAAATGTTATTGCAAAGTGGTATTATTGGAGATAATTGCATGTGGGATATACCTATACCCTAATTGGGTGACTCATCTCTTCCGTCTCTACTTCTTTTGTATTAATGGTACAGATGATACTGATATTAGACTTCATGAGATGCTGCACTAATTAGCAATTTTTGACAGTGTTTGTCTCATTATGAAAGGATATTATTTGTGGCTGTGGGCAAATAAATCACTCTCCTTAATATTCAGTTTTTTCCATATGTAAAGATGGGGAAATTTTACACACACATATGGATATATGCACATATATGTGTGCATGTTTAGGTATTTATTATATATGTATTTACGTGTGTGTGGGTACAAATACGTATTATAAAATTTATTTCAATCATAGCAAAAAAGCATAAGAGCGTGCAAAATTCTCATTGATCAAAATTTTTTCTGATATCCTTTTTTTGTTCAAGATTCAGCATTGCCAGAGTAAATATAGAAATGTTCTAATAATGTTTATGTACCAACTAAGATGAATGGCATTTAAATTTGGTTGGTTTACACAACACAGAGGAGAGCAGTGACTATTTGAAGACAGTTCAAAACATAAAGTTTAGACAAACTTATTGGCAATTACTATATTAGTCATCTCCAGTTTCCTATTAGGATAGGTCAAAGAGGGTAGGTAGAAGCCTCTATGATATTCCTTACATTTCCTGCTGAAGTAACTTGACAGCACCTATAAATTTCATATACGTACATTTGCTCTTTGACATTCTGACCATCATTTCTCCAACTCTTCATTTCATTCCCTTTCTGTAATCTTCAGACTACTGAAACGCTAACGTTGAGTTTTGAATTATGCCATAGTAAAGACAACATTACGTGTGTTGAATGTGCCTACATTTTTGTAGCACACATTTAAATCAAAACAGTAAGACTGACCCTGAAACATAAAGACCTGGTTGTAGTAGGAAAAAGTTGGAGAAAGTCATCCCTCCTCATCCCCAACAGGATAAACCAACAAAAACCTTCCCTCTTGCATTTTCTCTCAGTATGTGGCATTATATGTTCAGGAATAAGAATTAGAATAGAAGGCCAATAAAAATAATTCATATTTCTGCAGAAATTTAGGATTTACAAAACACTTTACTTAAAATAATGTGAGGTAAGTAGTACAAGTATTATTATTTCCAGTTCACAAATATAGAAACTGATATTCAAACAGTTTAAATTATTTAACCAGGGTCATACAGCTTTTAAGTATTAAAGCAGGGTAATAACTCACATCTATTGTCTCTAGAAGTCCAGTGCCCTTTGCCCTATATAACATACTGCTTCCAAATGAAACAAATGTTTGAATCTATGTCTGAGAGAATGGATTTGCATAAACTTTTGGAAGTAAACCCAACAGAGCCAGATGGGAGGAAAGAATGTAAAAATAATCATATTTCATGTATATCCATAGCATTATAAATGCAAAAGTGTTAAGGAATTTTAATAGAAAAATGAATTGCTTATATTCTATACTGGTATACTTCTTGAAGTCTACCTGGTATACTTGAGAAGTTATTATTTCTAGTAATTTCTAGCCATTGATCTTAGTCAATCGACAGCAAAGTGAGTTTTTTCACTGAAGATGACGGCCACTGAGAGAAGAATGCGTCCAAGCTGTGATCTGGTTTGCAAGAGACATAGTCCCAGAGGGAATTTGTTAGACAGCACAGGCCAGGCGGTGTTATGTCTATTCAGCAGTTCCAACAGATGCTTTATATTCTGATAGACTGAATTCTCAATCTCTTAGGAAACTATGACATTTTTAAGTTATGTCATTGATTGATTACATCTTATCAAAGTTCATTTATAGGAGTCTTTTCTGTGAAGTATATTTTTTCATGTAGGAAACCAATAATGGACCTATCTAATTCCTATTACACGTTGTGTATATTTCTTTTTTCCATCTTTTGGAGACATCCTAGATAAGAACAAAAATGAGATTTTATGACATTTTTCCCCTCTAAGAAGATAAAGATTAAGTTGTAATGAGCTAAAAAGTGTGAGAAAAAGAGTCTAACCATTTTTTTCTGAGTAATTAGGTTCTTCTAGAACTGAATTGAACCTGGTTACCATGTGTGAGAATGAAGAGCATGTGGGTTCCACGTAGTGAAAAGTGCCCAGTCCCTTAAGTCCAGCAGCAGTTGATATGATAAAACCATGCTTTTATGAAATATTGAATATATTGAGGTATTGAACCACAATGACAAAATACACTGTATTTTCTGATGCAGTGTACTAATTATCCCTCTCAGTTTTATATGAGCTGAAAAATTTAAAACCATGCTTCTCATGCTTTCATCTAAATCATTGATAATAGTATTGAAAAAGACAAGGCCATGACCAATGCCTTGCAGCACATTTGTATGACAGCTTATTAAAATGACTTATTCAGTGATTCAGTAATCTCTTAATTCATCAGTGTGAAACCCTCTCCATTGACAGACTAAAATCCTGCCCACATTAGTAGATATTGCTTGCAAGTTGCTATGTGGGTAAGATTATCAATTTCCTCTGACTAGCTTTGAAATGATGAGCTTTTAAAAATTTTTCCACTAGTATCCACTGGATAACAGAAAAGTATATTCCTGGATGCTTACTTGAAGCTTTTCCAGCCTGGGAGGACCATTCCTTATACTTTGCTGATATCATCTTTGGGAGCCTACAGTCACATACATTCCATAATGGTATGTCCTATTGGAATTTGAATGAGCATCAATTTATGAAGATAAACTGATTTGACTAAAGTGTTCAATAAATTATTCCAACAATATGAGTTTTCCTTCCTACTGATAAACTCGTACTCTGTGTGATCAATATTAAAAGAAAATACTGAATGATTCCAATTTTGGAAACTTCTTGCTTCTTGATAATTACTCCCTTAAGCTCCTACAGAATCCCCAAGGTTTTACACACGGAACATCAGAGTATGGTCCATATCTAGGCTTTTTTATACACATAAGCATCCATACATTTAAGTACACATGATATATTCTATGTTTGTGTGATGTATATATATATATATACATATATGTATATATGTATTTATTATGAGTGCCTTATGCCAGTCTAACAGTGCATAACACAAGATGGTCTTTGCTCGCCTCCCCTCTGACCATTCATCCCTTACTAAATGACAACCATGTTATTCCCTTCATGAAAATTTTTCATCTTTTTTATGCATATTACATGACCATATTGATTACATCCACACATTTATATCATTCAATCTCAACTGAGCCTTCACAAGTACATGCCAAAGTAATCTGTTATGCATGTACCACTGGAAAGAAACTAGCCCTTGATTAGTTTAGACAAGTTTCAATCTGAGAGTCTGAACTCAAAGGGAGAAAATTCAGATTTCCCTTAGCCTCTCTGAAATGTTTCTACCCTTGAATAATTCTGTTGAAGTCTCCAAAACAAAGTATATACATTGGTCATTTCTAAAGTCTTTCTCAAAAATAAATACAAAGGTACATTCTCGAGAAGATACTCAGAGTACAATATAGGTGAAAGTTATAGGACTATGCTTTAGTTTTCTTAGCAACACTTGTCAAAAAAGAAGCTCTGTTTCCATACCTCAGTAATTTCTGTTCTTGGATTTTTGAAAGACTGGGATGTTCTTACTTATTGTTTTTGTTTAACTTGTGTACTCCTCTGATTCTCTCTCTCTCCCTTTCTCTCCTAGAATGAAATAGTTCTGATGTTTACTCTTTAATTATGTAATTTGAGGTGTGGTAATGTTATCCTCCTCCTCTCCCATTTGTATTTTTTTCTCTTTATTTCCCTTAAAATTCTTGACTATTTCTTTCTTCCTATGACTTTTCCTATTATTTTATCTGATTTTACAAAGTATATTTTAGGGGATTTGATACTCAACACACTAAATGTGAAAATTAATTTGAGTAACATCATCTTTATTCTACTGATATGACAGTAGTAAAGGGCACGTCTTTACAATCATTTGCCTTCCTGTATTTCTATTACTAATATTTTCAAATTGAATCTGCATGAATTTTGCATGTATCTTCGTAGGTTAACTCCTATGTATCATATACATTTTTTTAGTTATTTGGAATGAAATCGATCTTACTAGTTTTTCCTTTTTTGTTAGTATTATGCTGATTTTCTTTTACATTTGTAGATTTATTTTTAATCCTGTACCTCACTAAAGCTATTAACTATTTCAACTAGATTCTTTAATGATTCTCAAGAATATTATGAATGCACTATTGTTTCATCTGAAAATAAGTATAATTCCATCTCTTCGTCAGTGTTTCTACCAATTATCTTGTCCACTTTTATGGCTTTGGGTAGCATTTCTATGTTCATGTAAAATAATAATGAGGAAGAGGGATTATTTTTTTCTGCTATTTGTATTTGGAAAGCTTCAAGTATTCCTCCATTGCAAGCAAAGGAAGTTCTTGAATTTTTGTGCTTTCATTCATATTCAAGAAGGACTTTTTAATGGCTTTAGTTTTTAAGGATTTTAACATAAATAAATGTTTTACTTGATTAAAGGGTTTTTTCTGCTTTTATATCAATTATCATATAATTTTTATTATCATTTTATATGACTAATTGTACACATTCCAGATATGGAATAATTTTTATATCTATGAAATTTATTAAACTAGGACATAATGAATTATTTTCTCAAAATACTCTTGTAGTTTCCTTGCAGAGGTTTTATTTTAAAATTTTGCATCAGTATTCGTTAGAGAAATTGCTTTATAGATCTCTTTCTTTTTGTCTCTTCTTCATTTAATTATCAGGAATGTATTTGTTTCCATAAACTTTTTTCTTCTGTTTCTATGTCTGAGAACCTTTTGATAACATGCATGTGAACTTCTCTTTACATATTTGACAGAATTCGTTGGTAAAACATCTGAATCACTTTATTTTTACTTGGACTGTGCCTTTAGCATTTGTTTGGTTTCTTTATTCCAAATAACTTTAACATCTATAGCTTGTACATTCATTCTTCATTTTCTTTATTTTGGTATTTTTATTTTCCTTCCTTCTTTTTAAATATGTTATGTAATCTATTTTAATTTATTTTTATCAAAAATTGTTTTTTATCATTTTAATAGGGAATTAGAATTAGACTTGTGATTTATTTATGGGAAACTTCTAAATGATTAAAATCTCTCTTACCAATGGAGATCAATATCTTTTTCTGCAATATTTTGTTTTAAAGAGTTTTCTAGAGCACGGACAGGTTAAGTAACTTGCCGAAGTTAACACAGCCAGTATTAACACACTCTGAAGTAGCAGCTACTGAGTTTGCTGAACAAAAAGTCAGTTACATATATGCACAAGAGCAAATTGACTTTGATCTTGCAATTCTCTTTTCATCTCCATGCTTGTTCTATGGCTGCACATTTATTTTTAGTAATTTTAGTAATTTTACCTGTTGCATATCTATTTCATTGGTACTTTCCTTTTCTATGCTGTAAATATGATTCCAGAATTATAAATTTTCCTTTGAGGACTTCTTTGACTTTACCTTAATTGTGTTGACAAGTCTCATTGCTCCTTGACAGTGTAGAAACTAGAGATTTTTTCATTCTTCACTTTTACATCCCTGGAACCTAGTTCAGTGTCTAGGATTTAGATGGTTATTGATAAACGAGTTTTTTTGGGGTGATTGATTATCATTATCTTTAATATAGTATGTATAGTTTTTGTGATTTGTCCTTTGATTTTGCTCACCATTCAGAATATTTTGACTTCATTGAGAGTATTAAGTTAATAATAATCATATTTAATTATCTTTTCTTCATATTTAAATTAATCATTATAGTTTCATTGACTAGTTTTCTGTAAATGATTACTTTTTCTCACCTTTTCCTCTGGGTAATGAATTGTTTATGCTGTAGCATATGACCAATTTTTCTAAAGGTACTATCTGATGCCTAAGAATATGTGTATTCTTCAATATTCCATTTCAGAAGTCAACATAATAACTTTAATTAGGTAAATTTGAAATGTAATTTTATTTTTTTTAAATATCATAGGCAAGTTCCATTCTTAGCTCTATATAAAAGACTTGCTCTGGAGTGCTTTCCTTATCACAATGAAAGCAAAAGTTTTCACA
The DNA here is from genome assembly GCF_028372415.1 of Notamacropus eugenii. Classification (NCBI taxonomy): domain Eukaryota; kingdom Metazoa; phylum Chordata; class Mammalia; order Diprotodontia; family Macropodidae; genus Notamacropus; species Notamacropus eugenii. Next base: position 219,013,632 of record NC_092877.1, on the reverse strand, counting down.
GAATTAGGACATAGCATTAAAATTCCAACTTGTCATGTCACACTGAGCCCAGTAGAATAAGATAGAAGAACCCATTAAGAACAGGTTTCTTGTGAAAAGTCTGAAATCTAATGAATATGAGAATGCAACACTTACAAAGTTGCTAAAATTGAAGCTAGCTTTTATTTACCTACTAAGGTCTGATGATGCTCTTTTATCTTTTTAATATTTAATTTTTGGTTTGGATTATTTATTTATGTTTTGATTGGGTTTTGCTTTTACTCATTCACTTTTTTGGGGGAATTCAATTTGTTACAATAAAGGTTATAATTTTAAGACTTTTTTTATCCACTCTATGTATACAAATATACTTTCTCCTCTCCTAAGCCAGTATCTGTGATTTGTTTTACTTGCATTATTCTAAATCATATCATCCCCTCCTGCTATTTGCCCCTCCTGCTAGCTATTTCAGACAAATTCAAATAATTTGAGTTAATTTTTATTGCTATTTTTTAATGACATTTCCTTTCTAGATCTTAGAAGAAGATTCATTGACTAAGAAGCAACAATTTAAGAGGGAAGGGAAAAACTAGAATTTCCTAATCAAACACTACAATTCTTTTATTAGAATCTCTTGAGTAGGTAAAGGGGTCAAAAGTGATCAAGGCCAGTGACAAAGGGTTGCATAAAGATTCCTTTTTATGTTAGAGCTGCATTTTTATTCAAAAGCTTGTTTATTGTCTCTCAGGGTGAAAAAAAATCAGCAATAATAGATATTAACATAAGCACTTTGGGGTTGAATGAGAAAAGATATTCTCAAAGTTTTGCCCAAAACAACCCCCAAAATTTATAACTCATGGCATCCACATTTTTTTTCATATCTTCAAGTTTTTTTTAACAAATTTAGGAATATAAGAATTCTAAGCTAGATATATCCCACAATTATACTTTCATTTGTCTGAGACTTTTTAAAAAGAGTTCCTATTGAATTATCACTCAGGCAAGATGTCCTGTGTGTTAACTTATAACTCTGAAATTAGGTTACAATTAATAGTAGAAGAGCCAGATTTGAAACTCAGGTATTCTTACAGTGTAATACCATCTTAGATACGCTATTTCATTTCCCATGTGGATGTAGGTATGTTAAAAGTTATATACTGGTTACACTTTGCTCTACGGCATTATCACAAGTTACTATACCTGAGTTATTTAATTCATATTTACTATATAATGACTCAACTGTACACAAATCAAATATAAGTGAATCGTGACAGCATTTTCCTGAAAATATTCGGAAAGGTGAAGAAAAGCAAAATTGACCATTAAGGTCAAAATATTTTCACTGAAAACAGAACTGAATTAAATTAGAAAAACCCTATCTTGGCCTTGATCAGTAGAATGTTCACTCTTTGTATTAAAATGACACTAAAGGGTACGGTGGCATAATTGGTATTTCAGAAATTCTGCCATTTTCTTCATACTTAGGAAGTATGTTTTTCATTAAATAGCCATGTATTCTAACCACCTAAGTAAATTATGCCCTAGGCATACGCCAACTTAATTCTAAGCATGTTTAACCTATGCACTGTCTTTAAGAAGAATGTTTTAATTAACATATGTATTTATATATTGTTGGATGAATTGAAAAATACCATGTGGCTCAAATAGCCTGTCCACTTTTATCATATTTCTACCTCCTGAATTCTTGGTATATACTTTAATCCTCTTCCTTATGTAAAAATGTCTGTTTCTTAAGCTCATTTATATTATTTTCTTTGATGGCCACTTTGGCCAATGTATTCCATATGCTTATTACACAATGTTAGAAAACCTTATGTCTAGATTCCTTACATATTTTAGATCTCTAGCCTTGGTGCACCATAAGCTTCAGCCCCTCCCTTATGTGAAATGCATGCACTGAAGCTAATTCTTTATTCTCATTCCTTTGGGTTACAGAATAAGTTCATGTAAACAATTGCAGAGAGACCTTTTGTGAATCTATAGAGTCAAAACTTGAGTACAAATTTAGAGAGAAAAGAAAAAATATCTGCCCAGAGTGGAATTATATTCCTAAATTTGTTACACTACTTCCCTTTGCGTAGGAATGTTGGAGGTTGGGTGTGGGTCTGGGCAATGGCTTGGGAAGTAAGAAAGAAAAAGATCAAATACATAAATTAACATTTCATCTCCTATTTTAAGCCATGTAGGAGAAAGTGGGTGTTAGAAGCACATGATCAATGCCTATGGAGAAGTAATTACATACCTAAAATAAATGGGTATTGAGATAATTTTTTTTCACCTATCTAAACCCTAGCAGCAATTTGATTCTTATTCCAGAATCAAAAAGGTGAGCGTTGCTTTCATAGTTATTTGTATTGTCTCTTTTTTGTCCCCCTGGAGTGCAAGTTACTGGGAAAGTGACATGCCGAGGAGGATGCATCTTTGAATTCATTCAGAATTAAGCAGAAAGAGGAAAGAGAACCTAGTGCTAGAGTTATGTAACAAAATTGTACATTAATCATTCTGCAAGCCTGAATTATTTAACATATACCACTTAGTGGCAGCCCAATGAAGAGAACCCAAATGAAAAATGTCACAAAAGGAAGAGTCAGAAAAGCAACTAAGTGGTATATGTTAAAGGATGTTGCTTTAAATTTCAGTTTTAAAAACAATGGGAGCTGGATCACAAGAAACCAGTGGTTTTCAGGTAAGTTTCACAAAGCCTCCTTTCAAATGAGACCAGACACACTGAAAGTATACTATGGGCTGCTGGCTTTTCTTTCCTATTTCAATTGCAATTAGTGTTGTCTGTGAGAGCTAGTTGGGTGCTTATTTTTTCTCCTAAATTTTAACAATCAAGATAATAATGCTTATGAATAACACTATATTTCTACCCCAATGACCCATTGTGGGTAGGAAATGAACATAGTTTCATGAGGGCAATGCCTAAAAAACTAAAAGTAAAAATGTTTTAGAAATGTGGAAATAAAGGGTTTCTAGTAATATAAATGGTAGTGGGTGGATTGGATGTCCTTTCTACACAAGATCCATGTTTTCTGGAGGATAATTCTTGTTACAGCCACAGTTTGAAATGCACCTGCAACGGTGTTAGTGGATGCTAGAAAATCATGGGGCACTAGTTCATGGAAAACCTTTAGAAGCTTAACAAAAGGTTGAAGTTGAAGTGCATTTTCCCATTTACTGAGTTGTCGAAATCTTTTCTACTGGAGGAAATACCAGTAGAATTTTATATGCACATGAAATTGCCTCTCCTAAAATAATGAAGTATAAATTGATCTTTTGCATTTTCAAAGTAAAATAAACTCTTACCCCTCAACAGCTTTTGATACCTAAAGTAGTAGCTCTTAAAAAAGGAATTGGACAAAAGAACAACAAAAACAATTGTGAAAAGAGATTCAGGTTTCAGGTTCAGTCCTAGAGAACATTTTTGTCCCCTGCCTACTAATGTGCCTGTACCTTTGGTACATACTTTGTTATTTTGAGTGGGTTATTGGATAAGTGCAAGCATTGGTATGGGCAGGTAAGAAAATAAACTCTTGATAGATATAGAAAAACTAAATCCATTTCAATAGAAGAATGAACTTACTCTGTATCTGGAACTGATGGAAGAGAAAATTACAGATCACCATAAATGTACCTAAAAAAGCAAGTATTTTTGATCTGGTCAGGTCATCTCTATGTTGGGTAGAGATTTGAATTACATCAGCTCTATGCTTTCTTCTAACTCAAAAATTGTATAGTTTGGTTTTTTATTAAATAAAAATATATACATTTCTTGTGTTGAATAAAATGGCCCTCATGAGAATATCATTACATTTTTAACTTCCTACTTATATTGCATAGAATTCTTTAGAGCGTGTTAAAATATTTAAAAATTCATATTAAAAAGGTACGTCTCTTTATAAACAAAATGCTTATGACAAAATTGTCTAAACAAAAACGTGCCACTATTCTTCTTACTTAGGATTGCTGAAAGGTTATTCTCCTTGCTTTTGGCTTCCACATATGTTAGAGATAATTTGCAGAGGTTAGAATAAAGGGGTCAAATGTCTCTGAACTATTTGACTACTTACCATGAACATTAAATTCTCTCAAGTAACTTTCAATTTCTTCTGGTGTGAAAGGCATTAATTTCACTGTCTTTTTATTTCCCTCTTGGAGAATTATAGAACTGCAAATTTCAACAAACATTCTCTATGTGCTGAAAACTGTATGAGGCACTGGGGAAAGATACAAGGATTAAATGTAATATCATTACTACATTCATGAAGTTCATACTCTAGTAGAGAATGACGCACACAATTACAAGACCAAATTATGATATATTGATAAAACAGGAAAAAACAGTATGGACTAGGGAAATATAGGAAAAGTTCAAGAAGTTTTTGTGGTAGAAGAAGACTTTAAAGAATGGATAGGAATCCAAGAGACAGAATTTAGGTGATATGTCATAACAAATCATGAGCAAAGGCACAGAGAAAATACAGAACATTGATGGGTGACTTTTAGTAATACACTTTGGTTGAAAAATAGAATGTTTGGAGACAAATAGTGTCAGTAAAGGCTAGAAAACAGTGAGGCACCAGTTCATGGAGAACCTTTAGAAGCTAGACAAAGGGTTGAAGCAAGAGAATGGGTATTGCTTCTTAGAAAATATTTAGGAGGTATAGTGAAATAGTGCTAGTCAGATGCCTTCAATCTACACAGAATGCAGAAGGCAAATCATGCCCTCTAAGCATGGTGAGTGATGACGTGGCTGTTTCCATTGAAGAAAGGAGGAATCATAGGGAACAATCATAACAAGACATGAGACAGGACATCAGTGTAAGTAAAACAGGATGACTAAAAAAGCATCAGTGCACGTTCCTCTAAAATGCATCTTTCATTTCCAGTGACTCTCATCAGCCTGGGGACAAAAGTGAAGGAGTTGCATGGTCAGAGTCACTAAAGGTTGAAGTCTAGGAAATCAGCTAAAGCAGAATATCCCCAGGGTTAGAGAATATAGATTGGCAGCTAGATTGACATGCATGCCCATGAAAAAAAAATAATAAATGCCATTTGACCCTTACAACAACCCTATAGGGTAATGTAAGTATATCATTCAGATTTTACATATGAACAAATAGAAGCTACAGGACAAAGTGATGTGCCCATGTTTACAAAGCTATTAAGTGGAAGAAGCTGGATCCAGGTCTTTTAATATTGCCTTCTATCCACTCTTGTATGCAGGTTATTTATGGAAACAAGTGAGAAGAATTTGGGAGATAGATTTAGAGAATATGAAATGATCAAAGTACTGAAATTCATGATTAAAAAATTATAAAAATCACAAAATTACATTTGAAGTCCTGCTCTAAATTGTAATGGAACAGGAATCTTATGTACAGCATTGCAAACTATTTGTCTTCCAACCTTTAGTGGATAATCTCAGCAAAGAGAAAACTTCTACTTGCCAAGAAAGACCATCTCATTTAAGGCAGCTCTAAATTTTAGAGTGTTTCTCTTTAATTCAAATTTCATACATGATATCTATCTTGGGGGAAAGGTGACTAAGACTTTCAACTCTGAAAGCTAGAGTGACTATGCCTGCTTCAAGATGATTTAATCCTTCAGCTTTTTATGGCTATGCAGCCAAAGGAAAGAGATTCTTCTGACCCATAAAGTAGGTAAATAAAGGATGTCTTCACCTCAAAGTAAGTCACTATTTTTCTTCTACAGAATTGTGTGACTCCTTTTTAGGTGATCTGAGCATGTATCATCTTTGTACTATACAAGTATATGACCTTCCATTTATCTTTAGTAAGTACAATTTTATTAGATTCAACCCATAATTCTAATCTCTCAAGAACTTTTATTTTGGCTCCTGACTCATCAGAAATGTAAACTATGTCACTTATCTTGAAATTTTCTAAATATCTCATAGGCATTTCTTTCATAAGCATTTATGGATAAACATCATAGGGTCAATGCCAGATTCCTGGATCCCTTCACTGAGATTTTCTTCTAAATTGACACAGAATTATTAAAACCTATTTTTAGGCCTGGCAACTCAAACACTTCTGAAGAGGTCTAACCATATACTCAGTAAACATTTTTCATCTAATTCACAAGGATGACATTAAATTATTTGTCAAATTCCTTGTGGAAATCCAGATATCTTGTGTCTATGAAATTTTCATAATCTACCAATCTAGCCCGGCAAACCTGTCAAGAAAGATGTTGAGATAAATCAAGAAAAACCTTGAGTGTGTTTGTGAGACGCAGAAAAATACAAGACAAAGAAATAGAAACAGAGATGGAGAGTATGTGCATGCTAAAGCTATGGTAATACATCTACTTCTAAATGCATCATAAACCATTACTTCCATTTTTAAGTGTTGCATAAATGATTAATTTAATAAGACATTCTAAATTCTTTTATTTTCTTAGGACTAAAATTCAAATCCATCCTGTAGTTTAAAAAATGAAAGCAGCACCCCACTTCTTGAAAAATCAAGATTTTTGCCTTTCTCCAATCTTATGGCATCTTCTTGCTTTCTATTACTTTACAAAGATCATTAGCTCAAGGTTCATTAATAACATTAATCAGTTCATTGCTTGCATACTCTTGAAGTATGCAATGGGACACAGACACACCTCTCTCTCTCTCTCTCTCTCTCTGTCTCTGTCTCTGTCTCTGTCTCTCTCTGTCTCTGTCTCTCTCTCACTCTTGAAATATGTAATGCCATACTTCATGCTATTTGACTCAGGTTCATTAAGGATAATCACATAGTTTTTTTCACCATTTTCTTTACTATATTTTATGTTTCAAGGTCATAATAACATATTTTTTCATATTATATTTAGTCTGAATGTTGTATAGCGTGTGTTCAGGGAGGATCAGTACCTTTGGTGTGATGGCTGCCAAGCCCTTTTCTGGGTTTTTTCCACCTTTGGTGTCCACATGTTCTGCCTAACTCTCACCTGTGGCTCCAAGAAGTTGTGGCATATGCAGCAGTCACACTCCAGTAAACCATTTCAGCAGATGAGCCAAACCAGTTGGAGGGTAGCCAAGTTCTCAAACCCATTGGTGAGTTAGGGGGATGTCTACCCCAAGCATGTGAAGACTTCATCTGGTGCAATGGGCAGATGAGAACATGAAGGCAGATGAAGCAGGTAATGTGGAGCCCTTAGAGCTTAAGTAGCCCCCGAAGATATCATGGTCATCCACTGTATCCTGAGCCATTGCCAGCTGTCTTGACTTTGTCCTGCCACTGGACTATGATGACTCTGGATGAAAGAGTGAGGTTGACGACATTATGCAACTCTGCCTCACTTAAATCCAATTTACACATGAATCAAAAGATATCAGCCATACCATTTCACCATTATGCCTCAAAGTCCTGTGGCAATAGGCAAGTGATGAAGCAGCAGGTGCAGATACACTGGGAGCTGTAGTCATGGCTCTGCACACAGGTAGCCCAGGCTATAGGATCATTTGTTACTGGAAACAGCAAGGGGACTCAGCAGCCCCCTGGGTGTCTGAACATCTTTTTAAGGATTGCACTGCTCACCTCCTGGTGTGAGGAAGGGGGCTAGAAAAGGTGCCCTAAACATTGTCTGCTTACCCAACCCTGGCCTGATTACTGCAGCAGGTGGGGAATCACACTATGGGGTCAAAACACAAAAAAAGTACAAAAAAATCTGCAAAGATGATTCCACACACCATCGGCACATGGAATGTGTGCACGCTAATAGACAACACAATATCCAGTAGACCTGAAAGAAGAACTGGTCTTGTTTCAAGAGAACTCAACAGGTATCACATCCAAATAGCAGCCCTTAGTGAAACAAAGCTGGCAGATGAAGGCCAGCTTATTGAAGTTGGAGCTGGATACACCTTTTTTTGTGGAGTGGGTGCAGTGAAGGGGAGCACAGTGAAGCTGGTGTGGGTTTTGCAACCAAAACTAATCTAATCAGCTAGCTGGTATGCCTGCCAAAAGGAGTGAATGATAGGCCCATGACAATGTGACTGCTACTTGCAGGCAAATGCCATGCCATCATCATCAGTGCCTGTGCTCCCACCATGATAAACCTTGATGAAGTCAAAGAAAAATGTTATGAAGACCTAGAGACTCTTATCATCAATGTGCCAGAAGAGGACAAGCTTATAATTCTGGGTAACTTTAATACTAGAGTAGGCTCAGGCTACCAGACTTGGCAGCGAGTCCTAGGGAGGAATGGAGATGGAAACAGCAACAGCAATGGTCATTTCCTGCTGAAGACTTGTGCTTTGCATGACCTTCTCATCACCAACACTGTATTCCATTTACCTAAACACAATAAAACTTAAGGATGCACCCTCGCAGCAAACATTGGCATATAATAGACTACGTGATTGTAAGGAGAAGAGACAGACAAGATGTGAGAGTGACAAAAGCAATGTGTGATGCAGGGTGCTGGATTGATCATAGACTTATCCTTTCCAAGCTAAATATTCACATTCATCCAAAGTGCAGACACTGAGACAAAATGACTACCAGAAGAATTAATGTCAACAAATTAAAGCTCTTCTCTGAGCGTTAACAGTTTGTTGCTGATTTGGAAGGAAAGTTGAGCCAACACAGATTTGGCAACAGTGGAGCAGAAAAGGAGTGGGCAGCTCTCAGAGATTTTGTGTACAGTACTTCATTTGCTCATCTGGGTCAGAATACTCACGAACAACTAGACTGGCTTGATGAAAATGATGGGGGAATTCAGAAGCTGCTAACTGAAAAACAAGAACTCCACAGGACTTACCAACAGGATTGTTCATCCATCTCTAAGAAGGCAACATTTAATTCCATCAAAAGCAAAGGAAAAAGAAAGCTTAGAGAGACGCAGGATTCCTGGCTCAGTAAGAAGGCAGATGAAATTCAGTTTTATGCTGATAGCAACAATCCAAAACACTTTTATGATTCCCTGAAAGATATTTATTGACCAAAAACCTATGGTACATCACAACTACTCAGTGCTGATGGAGTCACATTGATTAGTGATAAGGACATGATCCTAGAGAGATGGGCTGGGCACTTCCATAGCATTCTCAACAGACCATCATCAATCAATGGTGAGGCCACTGACCACTTACCTCCGGTTGAAGTCAGTCCTTAGCTGAACTTCCAACTGAAGAGGAAGTTTTGAGGGCCATTAGGCTCCTTTCATGTGGCAAAGCACCTAGTGCTGATTCTATTCCAGCTGATATTTACAAGGTAGGGAGACCATTGCTCATACAAAAGCTGACTGAAGTTTTCCAGGTTATATGGCAAGAGGTTATCCCCCAGGAGTTCAAGGATGCTTCCATTGTCCATCTCTATAAAGGTAAAGGGAATAGATTGTCCTGTGACAATCACAGGGAGATCTCTCTCTTAGTTGTTGCTGGCAAAACTCTTGCTAGAGTCCTCCTTAATAGACTGATTCTTTACCTGGAACATGGGCATATATCTGAGAGCCAGTGTGGCTTCAGAAAGGGCTAAGGAACAGTCAATATGGTGTTTCCTGCCTGACAACTCCAGGAGAAATGCCAGGAGCAGCACAGAGGTCTGTACACAATGTTTGTAGATCTGACCAAGGCCTTTGACACTGTTAATCATGAGGGCTTATAGAAAAATTAGGTCAAAATTTGGTTGCTGAGAGAAGTTCATCAATATTGTACATCAATTTCATAATGGCATGTTTGCCTGGGTTGTGCATAATGGACAAAGCTCTCATGCCTTCCCAGTCACCAGTGGAGCGAAATAGGGCTGTGTGCTTGCTCCCATGCTTTTTAGCATGATGTTTTCAGCCATGTTGAAAAATGCTTTCAATGAGGATGAACGTAGCACCAAGGTCAACTACCCTAGTGATGGTAAGTTCTTAAATTTGAAAAGGCTACAAACCAAGACCAAAGTTGAGGGAGTGTTGGTGCATGATTTTCTGTTTGCAGATGATTGTGCATTCAATGCAGTCTCTGAAGCTGAGATACAGCACAGTATAGATCAATTCTCTGCTGCCTGTGTTAATTTTGGCCTAACAATTAACACCAAGAAAACACAGGTATTCCATCAGCCACCACCACACAATCTATACATGGAACCATTGGTTGCAACAAATGGAGTTTGGAATGCTGTGGATAAGTTCACTTACCTTGATAGTGTTCTTTCCAGGGATGTACACATTGACTATGAGGGTGAAGTACACATTGCCAGAGCTAGCTCAGTGTTTGGGAGATTCAAAGAAAGGTTTGGGAGAGAAGAGGTATTAGACTGACTACCAAATTAAAGGTCTACAGAGCCGTTGTGCTGATCTCATTGTTATATGCTTGTGAAACATGGACATTCTACCAGCGCCATGCCAGGAAACTGAATTGCTTCTGTTTGAACAGTCTTAGGAAGATTCTGAAAATCACCAGGCAGGGTAAGTTACCAGATACTGAAGTCCTTGCTCGAGCTGAACAGCCAAGTATTCAAATGATGCTTCAGAGAGCGCAATTCAGATGGGCTGGGCATGTTGTTTGAATACAAAATATATGCTTGCCAAAAAGACTATTTTATGGAGAACTTGCATGGAGCAGGTGATCACATGGTGCCCAGAAGAAACTATACAAGGATACTCTCAAGGTCTCTCTCAAGAACTTTGGATTTGACTGTGCCACATAGTCAAATCCACTAGGTAGAGTTTCACACATAGTGTGGCACAATATGCCACACACTGGCACAGGACTGCTCAGCATGGCATGCCCACATAGGAAATGGTACTGTGCTCTTTGAGCAAAGCAGAATTGAGACAGCACAAAGTAAATGCAGGATGCACAAATTTGGAATATCCACACAAAGTATTCACATGGACTATCTGTGCCCAACCTGTGGAAGAGCATTCAGAGTTCATATTGGTCTATCAGCCACAGTTGGACACACTGAAATTTCACTTTACAATGGTGATGTCATTTTGGTCCTCCTCGAAGACGAAGGGCAGCAACTACCACCATTTAGTCCTATGATAATTTTCTGTGGAAGAGAGTCTAAAACCAAAATAAGAGTGGAGTAGATGAATCTTCAGTCTGCTCTTTATTATTATTACCTATCCACCTCATTAGAAGGAGTATAATTATTTATTTGAAATTCTTCTGGGCTTCATTTTAGTGAAAACAAACAAAAGAACAAAATCTCTTCTTTTGGCCTCCACATTTAATTCCTATTCACTGCTAATCTTAGCTCAGTTTGAACTTTGTTCCTCTTGGCAATCTTCTTAAAGGATCATGAAATACATATTTATAAATAAATAATACTAATGTGTGTATATACATACATATGCATGTGTATACATATACATATATATTTATATATATATGTATATATATAAATTCAGCCTCTGTTACCTGCTTTTCTTCTCTCCAATGACAACACTAAGATATTTTTAAATTACCTTAAAATATTTTATTTTTTAATTAGTCCTTTGTGACTGTTTTAGATGATTGTATTGCTGAGAATAGCTAAGTAATTCACAGTTCCTCATTGAACCATGTTGTTACTATTGTATACAACCTTCTCCTGATTCTGTTCCCTTCACTATGCATCAGTTCAGGTAAGTCTTTCCAGGTCTTTTCTGAAATCATACTGCTTGTCATTTCTTTTCTATTTTTAAAAATTTAAACAAGAAGTTTATTTAAACTATAAGATGTTTGACCTGAAGGGAAAACTATCTAGGATTAATTTCTTTATAGTAATTCATCCCTAATGAGAGACAAAGATTGCCCTATATGAAACAGCTATATACAAAAAAAAATTATAAAATTGTCCTTCGTTTCACAATGATAAAAGAAAAACATTGAAATTACCTAATCAAACAAGGTATGCAAGGATTTTTGTTTGTTTTTTTGTTAATCAGCAAGAGAAAATTAACTTACTGGAATATAAAGATAAAAGTTGAGTGAACATACCACTAATGGAGAAAAGTGATATTTTCACAGAACGCATTTGTTTTTTTTCCCTCCCCATCTCCATTTAATAGTGATCAAAACATATCAACAGCCATTTCATTAAAAAAATACACATTATGGATGTGCACATACACCAGTTACTTAATGTATAATAAAGTAATGGGGAAAGGGAATCAAAGGAGAGGGATGTGGATGAACCAAATCTTTGTTTTCTAATTGTGAATTTATTGTTTGCCTTAGAAGCACAGTGCTGGAGCAGAGTTGCAGATTGTCTTTTTAGCAAGTGCCTACTGTCTGCTGCTGGAATACATCAATTCTATCTTCATCCTCCATTTCCAACTCTGCGGGTGTGTCTGTTTTATTGATTAGTTGCCCATCAAATCAGAATCTGATCCATTTCACTGGCAAACCTTATCATTCACAATAGGCTTTCATTATGTTACCAAGTGGTGTGTGCTTCTTTATCTTAACCAAACTCAACCATCTTGCCCTACCACCTTCAAATAAGTATGGTTGTTGTTTTCAGCCTTGACTCCCTCTTTCTCTGCTGGAGGCTCCAGCATCATCCACATGGTCACTGAGGGCTATAAGTTCCTCAGCCTAGGAAGAGGAGAGAAGGAGAGCAGGAGGCAGAGAGTCTCACTCCCCCATCCTTCCTCACCCAGAGGAATCTAGCTCTGGCCTGCAGGCCCATCCCGTGCCTCCCAGATCCCCCTAGGATGGAAGAGAGGAGTGTGTTGCTTGCCATTTCTTATAACAAAATAATATTCCATTAAAATAATGTACCACAGCTTGTTTAGCTATTCCCCAATTGATGGACATTCCTTTGATTTCTAATTCATAGCCACAACAAAAAGTGCTATTATAAATATTTTTGTATTGGTGGGTGCTTTTCTCTTTTTATGATCTTTTTGGGAAATAGACCTAGCAGTGGCTTTACTACACCAAAGATTAGATAGAGTTTCACAGTCCTTTGGACATAGTGCCAAATTGCTCTCCAGAATGGTTGAATCAGTTCACAACTCCACCAAGAGTGCATTAGTGTCCCAATTTTCCCACATCTCTTCCAATATTTTTTTTCTTTTTTTTTTTCATATTTGTCACTCTGATAGGTATGAGGTGGTACCTCAGATTTGTTTTAATTTGCATTTCTCTGATCAATAGTCATTCACAGCATTTTTATATAACTATAGATAGCTTTGATTTCTTTGTCTGAAAACTGCCTCTTCATATTTGACCATTTATCAGTTGGGGAATGGCTTGTATTTGTTTTGGTAAATATAACTCAATTCTCTATATATTTGAAAAATGACACCTTTATCAGACATAATTGTTCCAAAAACCTTTTCTCAATTTTCTGTTTTCCTTATATTTTTGGTTGTAATATTTTTATAATTTTTTTGAAAGATGATGATGAGATTCTTTTTTTGATCCTGGTTTTAAGGTGGTCCAGTAATTCTTAAATTGTCTCTCCCCAATTTATTTTGCAGGTCATTGGTTTTTTCAATAAGATATTTCAAATTTTCTTCAATTTTGTTCATTCTTGTGATTTTGTTTTATTGCTTCTTGATGTCTCATGGAGTTATTTGCTACTATTTGCCAATTCTAATTTTTAAGGAATTCTTTTCTCAGTGAGATTTTGTGCCTCTTTTTCCATTGGGCCAATCATGTTGTCTGAAGAATTATTTTCTTCAGTCAATCTTTCCACATCTTCCCTCCTCCCCCCTTTTAGTCAATTGTGCTTTTAAGGAGTTCTCTTCTGTGTATTTTTGTGTCTCTTTTACCATTTGGCCTATTCTATTTTTTAAGATGCTATTTTTAAAGCATTGTTTACTTCTCCTTTACCAAACTTTTAGTTATTTTCTGATTTTCTAGAATGTTTCCCCTTCCTTTTTTGCCCAATTTTTTCTTTTTTTTTTCATTTTTTCCTCTACCTTTCATTTTATTTTTAGAATTCCTTTTGAGCGCTTCTAGAAATTATTTTTCTGTCTGAAAAGACACATTTTTCTTTGTGGATTTAGATGCAGATATTTTTCCTTTATTGTCTTCTTCTGAGTTTGTGTTTTGACTTTCCCTGTCACAATAGCAAATAGCAACTTTTTGTCATCAGGTTCTTTTGTTCGTTATTTGCTCATTTTTGCAGGTCATTTATTTACTTTTAAATTTACATTAAAATGGAGCTTTGTTCCTAGGATGGAAAGGGCACTGTCCTAAGCTTTAGGTTTCTCATGTTTCTCATGTTGCTCTTTTGGAGTTAGTTTTGGGGTTTGCAAGTTCTCAGTTTTTCCCAGGTGGTATGATAGAAAGAGAGGTTTGTTTACCACCCTCCTAGTCTATGCTCTGGTCTGTGGGTGACATTAAGCATTCTCCTCCATACCAGAATTATGTCCCTATTCCTGGTAGTGCCCCTCCTTGCTCTAGGACTGCAGCCTTGAACAGTAGATGAATAGTATAATAGATTTTTGCACCCAATACCTACAAAAGGTCCCCTGTACTCTCCTTCTAACCATTTTTCTGTCCCCCATCACAATATGTGGGTTTTGAGCTCTTCTACAGCCGCTGTTGCTGATTCAGTTGCCTCCCAAGGCCTGCTACTTGCTTGCTAGGGCATGTCCTACACTGTACTGGTCTCCACTCCCACAGTCATTCCCTGCCACTTTTAAGTTGTCATAGACTGGAAAAGTGTTTTACCCCACTCTTTTGTTAGCTCTGCTGATCTAGAATTCTTTTTGAGGTATAATTTGAAGTTGTTTGAATTTGAATTTTAGAGATCTCAGGAATGTGCCTGTGTTTACTCTCTCATCTTGGCTTCTTCCCCTGCTCAGGGACATTTCTCAAGTTCATTATACTAATTCTAAAATAACATGCAAAGTCCTTTGCAGGACCTATACTTAAAGCACCGCTAGAAACTGAGACTAAAAGCTGTAGAGGAACAAAAAAGCTTAATTTAAGGGAAAAACAACTTACTGTCCAAAAGTGGATTTTGTTGCTTCAGCAGGAAGTGGACTTCCTCTCACAAGAGGTTTTCAAACAAAGCCTGGATGACTTTTTGTTGGATATTTTAGATAACAATCTGAATCTGTTTTAAGTGGAATTAGTCCACCCTGGAGGCTTCTTCTAAAACTTATTCTGTCATTCAATATTACTGTGATCTTCTGGAACATACTCTACACTACTATATTAGAATAACCATGGAAAACACACAATGACTTTCAGCTTGATTTTATATGTGTGTATATGTGTGCATGTGTGTATGTGTATTTAGTTAACACATCGGATGAAAGTGTAGAAAGGCTGCCTAAAAATAGATAGGTAGATAGATAGATAGATAGATAGATAGATAGATGATAGATAGATAGATAGATAGATAGATAGATAGATAGATAGATAGATAGATAAATGGATAGATAAGAGCTATAAGTATAAATAGTGAGAGGTAACTGTAAGTATGGATACAGCTATACTATAGAAATAGATGTAGATATATTTATAAATATAGATTTAGAGGTATAGTCATATGAGGGAAGAGACAGATAGAAAGAGAAAGAGAGAGAGTTTTTTTTTCTTTTAGGAGAGTTCTCAAATTTAACCTCTTCAATATTGTATAGCTATCTGAAACCATTCATGGGCCCAACCTACTTCTGATAACCATGGGACATTTGACCCACTCCATTTCTGACCTGGGTTAGATTCTCCTCCTTAGGTAGTCCAGTGGATCTGACCTTTCAAAGACTTACCATACTGGTGTGAGACATAATATAGGCTCTCTCCATCAGCAGGGCACTGGAGCTCCTAACTCTGGAGATGAATGGTTCCACCAGTCTCAGACTCCCCAGCAGCAGTGATTATAAATGGACCACCACACCCAGATTCCTGTGTGAATTTTAATGACTCTCACGTAAAAGGGGTAGATAGTTAAAACAACTGGATTGTTCAAACTTATAGTTAATTTTTCCCCTGAATATCATTACTATAAATCAGAGAAACAGTATGGTTAGTTGGTTAGAAGGTTGATCTTTAAATGATAAATTCATCAGATGCTTTCATCAGATAGATACTAGTAATATAAGCAAGAGTTTATGAGTCACTTAATTTCATTTCTCTTGGCAAGTCTCTGACATTCTAGGTTACAGATAAGAAGTTCCTGAACTATATTGGTGGAAGAAATTTCCTCACTGTTAGTTACTTACACTAATTACATGACAAATCCATTGTGCCTTGTCCTCCCCTCCCATTCAGTATTGCAAACCTTTCTAAAATGGTAAACTACTTACTAATAAAATGCAGCAGGTTTTATTTTTTATGTCAGTATGAATTTCTTTATTTTGTCAATGTACTCACAAGTATTGCTGTATCTGGTAGGTTCATTGTAAAAATGATAGTTGCTCAGTATATCTTCATCCATTGACATGTTCTCTCTCTCTCTCTCTCTCTCTCTCTCTCTCTCTCTCTCTCTCTCTCTTTCTCTCTCCGTCTTTCTCTGTGTATGTGTGTGTGTGTGTGTGTGTGTGTGTGTGTGTGTTTGTGTTTCTCTCTCTCTCTCTCCTACCCCTTCTCAAAAATCTATTTGGCTTTTGAACATTTCCTCCCTCAAAATTTTCTTTTCTTGTCTTCTTTCCTTATTCTTTCACCACTCCCTTATTTTTATTTACCTCCCCTCAGTTGCACCCAAGGTTACTATCAGATCATTCCTGCCTCTCCCCCAGGGGGTAATATTGCCAACTTTGGGAATCTATGAAAGATAATTCCAAAAGACTCATGATGGAAAATTTTATCCACATTCAGAGAAAAACCATGGAGCCTGCATGTAGATCAAAGCATACTATTCTCTCTGTTTTTGCTTTTTTTCTTTTTTGTCATTATCCCCTCTTTTTCTGATTCTTCTTTCACAATACGACTGGTGTGGAAATATGTTTGATATGGTTGCACATGTATAGTCAATATCTTATTGCTTACCATGTTGGGCAGTAGGAAGGGGAGAAAGGGAGGGAGAAAGGAAAGTAAATGTTGAAAAATTTATTTACATGTAATCAGAAAAAATAAAATATTATTATGTGGGAAAAAGTAATTTTAAAAAAAAGAACAATCACTGAACATTCCTGTAGAAGAGTCTCAACTATGCAACTTCACTTTTTTTGATAAATTCAAAATGATATCAGAAAGAGCTTTTAGTGAGGATTTATTTGGAAGAAGTGCTTCTTCATTGGTAACTTTTGATTATCAATATTTGATGTCTTTTGTTGAAAATGTTGATGTTTTCTATTGAAGAAGATTATTTACTCAAATGAGAGTCAAATGACACCTTTTTATATGTCACAGGGAGAGATTTCCCACTATGTCTACCCTTTATTGTTTGCAATCTGTATAACTTTTCTTAATTGTCTACATGCCTTATCTTTGATAAGACTTATTCCTGACTAACATAATAATAAAAATAATAATAAATGAATTTTCCATCCTTGCCTGGTCAAAAAGAAAGCCTACAGTCAATACAGTAGCCTGATTCTTTTTTCCCTCCTTTTCAGATCTGACAAGGCAGCTGTGGGAGCATTCACTTAGGATCTTTGTTTTGAATGAAATTCAAAATAATGAAACTCTGGACTTTGAAGACAAAATATGTTATATGGTCAATTAGAAAGGAAATGTTCACCAGGCTGCTTGCTCTCTTAGATACAGGAAGAATTAAAAGAATATGAGATAATTTAGAATGGTATAATCATCGATAATCACTTTTTTTTTGCCACTGAATTTTAAATCAACACCTGGGTTAGGAATTAAGAGTAGAATACGCAGTTAAGTGCACTGAAGGAAGTGTTAGGGTTTGCTTTTAATATTCATAAAGTTCTTTTAAAAAAATTGTAGCTGTACAATATGTTTTAACACAGGTGGCACTTTAGGAAATTATGTCACATGATGGTGAATCAGCAGGTGTGTGATTATCCCTCTGCCAAGTAAGGTTGGACACAGGTATGATACTCACCTACTTTTTAAAATCACATCAAAATATGTATGCAGACAATCCAGGACCATAAAGATCTGTTTTAAAATTGGCAAGCACTAGCAGATACCTTCCCACAACATTTAATTTGTATGAATCACTTGTTTATATTTCAGATTAAGTTGGTAGTTGTTTCTCATCGACGACCCATATAGAGCACAACACACAGCTGCTAAGCTCTAAATTTGGTCAGACAGAATGATCCTCCCATCATACCTGCATAGGAAAAGTCCATTGATTGCCTAAGGAGCAACTTGCTCATTCTATTGCAATGTCTTTACCAAGTTAATGGGTGGCATGATGCAGTACATGAAATGCTGAATTTGGAGTCAGGAGACCTGGGCTGTTCCACTTACTCCCAGTAGGATGTTGGGCAAACCATTTTACTTACTTAAACCTCCATTTTCTCATCTATAAAATGATGTCCAACATCCCTCCCAGCTCTAAATCTATAAGACTATACAAAAAAAGATTTTCACCAGTAATGGTGTTTGATATTTGTTCTTTCCAGGGCAATTGATTCTATTTATATAAGATTCAATTTAGAAAAATAGAAACCAAACAAAATAGCAAAAGACAAGCTGCCAACTATAAAAAAAATGACAATGAAAAATCACAGGGGAACCATGTTATCGTGACTTCTACAATTACAAAGGAAAGTAGTAATAGTGGACATGTCACAGCCCAGCATAAATCTGCAGTGTTAAAAGATATGAAAACTGCAAAACCAAAATAGGACATAATTCTCCCATTTGAAGTTCAGTCATTATTTTAAATCTGTACATTCTGTTTGACAAGGAATCCTAAATAGTTTTCAATGTCATTATTTATAAATTTTGACCAAGAAATAATAACATTAGGGTCTATCTATATGACTGTGATGCGTAATATTCCTTTTTTTTTTCAGGATCCTCTTTTACTTTTTATACTACAACTTGAATCAGTGAAAATAGTCTTTAAGAAATATGAAGGAGACAAAGTTCCCAATGAAAATAACAAAATAAGCTAAAGAGATAAAATTAAGTCCTTTGATTTAGGATGGAAAGAATTGAGCTTGTGTGTGTATTAACAATAAAAGAAAATTAGAAGGCATGTTTAGCTATATAGAGCTATAGAATGTTAATGTTCAAAGGGATATTAAAAATTATTAATAGAGAATCTCCTCCAATAAAATTCCTTACCATGTGACTAGCTAATTTTTGCATAAGTTTAACTCAGTATTTCCATAATCACATAAGTCCATTTTGAGATAGCTCTAATTTTTAGGTAACCTTGCTTATACCAGGTCAAAACCTAATGCTTCAAGATTTCTACCTCTCTTGTTTTCTGCTTCTTGGATGAAAACAAAGTTAAAGACAATTTCTTTTCCAAATAAATGGGATGCCGAGAAAGACATTTAGGATTTCTTTCCTTTAGTTTCAATTTTCGGTTTCCTTCAGTCTGTCCTTGTTCCTTCTGAACTGGCTCTTCTTAATAGCTGAGTTATCCTGTGCAAGTTATTTCACCTCTCAGCTGAAGTTACCTCTTCTGTAAAATGATGAAGTTATATAGTGGCTGTCACATAAGGTTGTCATAGGAATCAAATGAAATAAAGCATCGAAGCAATTTTTTGTAAACCCTAAAGCATCACATAGAGGCAGTGTAGTGGATAAAAAAGTGGACCTGGAGTTAGCAACACATGAATACGAATCTCAAAAATTTACTGGTTGTGTGGGCCTTAGAAAGGTGCTTAACCTCTGACTGCCTCATTTCCTCTTCCATATAACAGCAACAATAATAATAGTACCTATTTCCAGATTTGCTGCTATGATAAAATGAAATTATATTTGTTAAACACTTCCCAAACTTTAACATAATATGTAAATACAATTATTTCTAGTATTGAGTTTAGGTATTACCAAATCTGCATCTCTACATAGAAAATATTATTATTATGTTGTGGGAAGGTAGATAGCCTAGTGGATAGAGTGCTGGTCCTGGCATCAGGAACACTCTACTTCCTGAGTTCAAATCTGGCCTCAGACACTTATTAGCTATATGACCCTGGGCAAATGACTTAACCTTGTTTACCTCAGTTTTGTCATCTGTAAAATGAAATGGAGAAGGAAATGGTAAATTATCCCTATATCTTTGACAAGAAAATCCCAAATAGGGTCATGAAGAGACAGATATGATTAAAACAACTCAAGAACAATAAATTCTTAGGTTACCTCCATGTTCCCTTCCAGCTCTAAATATGAATTCTCTTTTAGTGTGTAATTCATTCGTTATCATGGTGGTCATCTCTTGGAATAACTCCAGTTTATCAATGTCCTTTTGTAAAATGTGGCAGAACTTCACATAGTAAAGGTCAGAGACTCTAGTTCTGGACAGTATGCTTCTGTCAAATAATTCTTTATCTATCTATCTATCTACACACACATACACACATGTATATATACATATATGCATGCATGCATATACATATGTGTACACACATGCACATGTGCACACATGTATATGTGTTGGGACTGGAAGCTCAATTCCGTGTGGACGGTCTCGGGCAGGTAAAAGTGGGACTTCTAAATCTTAGAGTCTTACGAGGCCCTCCATGAACAGCGGGGGTTCGAGAAGGTCAGACTGAGCTAGCTCGGCTAGATCGGGTATTTCCGCCTCTCCCCCGGAGATACCTGATGGGTGGAGTCTCCCTGCCCTCGAGGTCGTCCAGGATTGGAGCACACCTAGTTACCTAACAGCACGGTATTGAGATGCAAACTGTGTGGCTAAAGGTTAAGTAGGATTGAGGAAGCCTAAAAGCTCTCTTAGCACATGTGGAGCCAAAGAGAAAAGTAGGGCTCCGCTTCTTTTCTTTCCTCTCTCCCCTCCCCCTCTCTCCCCGCTTGTACTTCTGCTTCCAATCCCTTAAGCTTAGCCTCCTTAGGAAATCTCCCCCTCTTCCTCCTAAGGAAGACCCTCCCTGCACTTGTAACCGATTCCCTGGAATAAAGCTCAACCCCTGTTCGACTCTGGAACGTCCTTTCTCTCATATGTGCATCCGGCGTGGCCAGCCGAAGACCTGGGACAGGTAGGAAAGACTCGGGTAGCCCAATACAGGCCTCTAGGCTTGGCATATATGTATGAATATACACACATAGATGCACTGTGTATGTGTGTACATATGCATGCATGTGTATATATGTGTGTTTACACACATATGTATACACACAGGTGTTTGCATATATGTCCATGTGCACATATGTTTATTTCGATTCCATAGAATAGTCATATAAGCCTTATAATCTCTTTTGTCCCTGAGGTTTTTTTACATGAATTTTTGTCTGAAGTCAACTTTACACTTATTCTCCACATTTATTCCTATTCAATTTCATTTTATTAGAATCAGACTTTTGCTTTACTCTGTAGAGATGATTTTAGTTCCTGCTTCTGTCATCCAGCAAATTGACATATGAGTAATTTCTCACAGCTTTATGCCACATGCAACCTTGATGATCTGGCAGCCTATGCCTTCATACAAGTCACTGGTAAACATACAGAACTGAACATGATCAAGTACTGAGTCCTGTGGTATTTTACTTGATATCACTCTCAAGGATTACAAAGACCCGTTAATCACCCTTTTGGGAGTTCTGCCACTTGGCCAGTTCTGAAAACACCAAATGGCGCAATGATGAAGTTCATATCTTTTTTATCCTGTCCAGAAGGATATAATTAGAGACTTTTTCTTGCTTTACTGATTCAGTTATTTTATGACTATGGCATTTCCCTTGTGATCTAATGCACTTGCCAGAAAAAAAGGGTAAGGGAGGGTAAAGGAGTGTAGTCTGGTATGTCTTGTTCTTGACAGTCAATGTGTATTGTTCTTGTCTACTTCTTCTCATTCCAAATGTTCACAAACTATCCCTTCAAAAATGAATGACAGTGAGGAATTATTGAATATTATGAGGACTATCATTTCATCAGTCCATTTCCTCTACTGTTTAAAAAATAGACTCTATTTGCCCATATCCAATAAGGAATATTGATACAATTATAAACAACTCTTGTTCATCCCCAAAAATAGGTTTAACTTGAAGTGGGATGAAGACAGCTCTAATTTAAAAATAAACCTTTATAATTTATGAAGTATTTTCCTCCTAAGAATCCAGGAAAATAATTAACATCAGTATTATTATCACCACTTTAAAGATAATGAGGCTTAGAGAGATTAAGCCATGTGGTCATCACACTCTACCATATTGCTCACTTATCAACATAAACTTAGGATTACAAATTTAAAATAAGGAGGAGCTTGAAGAATATGATTTCAACTCTATTATTTTATAGTTGAAGAAACTATGGGCAAGTGTAGTTAAATTACTTTACCAAGATTATACTTGCAAAAGGTAAGAGGACCAAGGCTTTTGGCCAACATCCTTTGATACAACTAATTCTGTACAGGTACTATGTTACACTCTCACATGTCTTTATAGATGTAATATAAATAAATATCTGATAGATTCCTGAAATATTTTCCTGGGGATATTATAGAACTATATATTTATTTTAAAATATGTAGGAGAAACCTCCCTTAAGGAAGAAGGAAAGATTAATTCATCAAAATTTCATAATTACAATACAATCTAAAAATTGAATCCAAAGAGATAATTTTTAGAACAGCATAATCTACAACAACTATATAGTAAGAATATCCCATTTTTAGCATTTTACGTGGAGGATCTTAGATGGCAGGAAGTAATGATTTTGGTTCAAGCTGCTTCATCCAGAATGGACTCTTGGTGCCCTAAGCATAATGCATCCTCTGTCTTCTGCTTCCACGAAAAGACTGGAGTCCAACTGGATCAATTATACAATTTGAATGAAAGATTACTGTAAGAGCTACCCCTTGTTCAGTTAGAGTCAAATTATTCAGTCACTAAACAAGGTCTCCTTTGGATGCCCATATATAGATGGTTCTTTGCTGTTTTTTTTATCTTTCAGACCATTATCTTTTACTTACAGTATCTCCTGGAGAATAGGAGAGAACTTGAGAGAGACATTGGATTCCTTCTTAAATCCAATACTGAGTATTAATGCAAGCTCATTATGTACTTCAGACTCAATGTCTCTTAACACATGTCATGCCAGATAAGAATGTTAATACAGTCATGGACTCCATTACAATAAAACTTTAGTCCAGTAATAAGGAGTTAAAAATATCATTGTATTCTGCCCTTGTTTAATAACCTCTAGTATTCTGTATTATACTGAGCAATACATTTTAGGAAGGTGTTTTTAAGCTGCACAGGGTACATAGGAGGACAACTGGTGAGGTGAAGAACCTTGAGTTCTTTCCATGTGAAGACTGGTTAAAGGAACTAGGGATACTGAAGGAATTGGAAAGGATAAAGCTCATGGCAGAAATGATAGTTTTCTTTGAATATTTGAAAGATCATAAAAATGAGGAGAAAGGGCTGACAACTGAATTCAAATCAAGAGATAACAGTTGAAAAGAGGACCATTTAAGCTTGGCATAAGCAAAGAAGAAAAAAGTTCATAACACGTAGAGAGATATTCAAAAATATAAAAGACTGCTTCAAGAAATAATGAGTTCTCCTTCATTTGAAGCCTTTAATCAAAAGCTAAATGACATTTTATCACATACATTGTGGAGGTTATTATTTTTCAGTGTTTAGATTCTTCCATTTCTGAAATTCTTTGATTCTGTAATGTTACACCTTCTTACATTATGTAAGTATTAGTTAGCATCAGCAGTTATGCTTAAATCTTAATTATTTTAATTGGACATGTCAATTCCTCCCCTTTTCATTCTTCTTTTTGTATTTTATTCTTGATTAGAATATAAACTCACTGAGGACAGGGACAATATTATTTGTTTGCACTGATATATACAACATTTACCACAGTGCCTGCCTTTTAATAAAAGTTCTATCTACCTGTCATTCATCTTTCAGTACAGAAAGATTTTCAGGTTTTATAAAATACATATTTCACTTGAATACAGTATATTCATTCGCTTGAATACTAATATATTTCATCATTACAAACCATCATTCTGAAAGAAGGAAACATGAAAATAATGGTTATTCCTGAACGGCAACCAACAGAACTCTCTTCTGTTTCTGCTCATTTATTTTTAGCATTTATAGTTTTTGCAGTGAAGTATTGGGTATTTGCTTACCTTTGTCTTTTCAGTGTCATAATGGCCTTAGTATAAAGCATAGTCTCAGTCATTTCATATTTTTCATCCAGTAGTGAAAGAGATAATAAAAACACTTAGCACAGTGTTTGACACATAGAAGGTGATTAATAAATGCTTATCCCCATTTCTTAATCTGAACATATATTCCAAAACTCACCATTAAGTGATTCTTTCCCTGTCCTCTCTCTACAATTGATACTTAGGCTACTTATGTTAAGTAAGTCAAATTAAGAGTGATATAAATTTACTGATAACATAGCTTTTTAGAAATTAAATGAATGAAAATAAAGAATGAGAAATATAACTTATTTATTTTACTAATACAATGAAACAAGGTTTTATATACTTACATGTTGCTCTTATCTGTTTAGGAGAACTGTTTTGATCTACAAAAGAAAAGGAGAGAAAAAGAAAGAAGGAAGGAAGGAAGGAAGGGAAGAAAGAAAAATAGAAAGCAAAGGGAAAGAAAACTTACAACATGTGTTTTATATAAGTCACAAATAGTTTCATTTATTTATTAGGAGTGATAATTTCGAAGAGCTGAAAAAATGGCATTTGATCCTTCATTAATCCCCTTGTAACTAAATTTGAGATTCCACACATAAAATAAAGTAGAGAAAATGTAAAGGAGGACTGGTCACATGGAGACAAGAAAATTACATTCATACGTCTTGGAAACCAAATACAGGCTTCCTTGAAGAATAGAAGTGTCTTTTTTGTATCTATTTGACCTCAGAAGGTTAAGACTGAATATGGAACTTGAAATCTTTTGTTCACATAGGCCAAATATAGCACTTCTCATCCTTCTTTAACTATAATCTTAATCTTGTCCTAAAGGAACAATTTGGTTGTATGAAGACAGGTAATTGCATCTTGTTTTCCTCTAGGGATCATCAGTTTAGTAACTTTTTACTTGAAATTCGGGCCTCCATAGCTGTGTAGTAGAAACTGACTGATGGTCCTGGGTGATTTGTACTGGGGAAGGCAGGTAATGGAGTCAAATTTCTGCAGTTTTCTTTTAGAGGAATGAGAAATGGAGGGGAACAAGCCAACACTATTCATTTATTGTTAGTCAGGATAAAAGATGTCTTCCTTTCTCAATTTCCAATGGCAGAGTCTGCAAGATCTGGAATGAAACCTTTATTGTTGGCATTCATTGAAGAAGGAATTCAATTTCATACTATACAGAGTGAGTCAAAGACATTGCATTTGATATTCAGGAAAATGAGATGGGTTATGTGCAATAGGAAGGTAAAGAGAAGGATTCCCTAAAAACATTTGGAACAAAACTTATAAACTGAAAAAGTATCAAAAATGAGGGTAATACATTGAGTCTTTAAGTAGTACTGTAATTTTTCATTGGTGTAAATATTAATTACATGAAACTGAAATTATCAACTAGCATATTTAGCTCAGTCAAAATTAGGAAAATTATGTCTCCACTTTTTCAGAAAGCTTTTGCAGTGGCAAAAAGTTAGTGTCATTTTAACTTAGTGGTCTTATTTTGTATTTGTCCTGAAAGAAAGTCAGTTACCCAAAAGGGCAGTTTGAATAATTTTATCCCTGATGAGAATTGCTGTGAAGGGTAGAAAATGTTTAAGATTACTAACTTCAAAGGATAAAAATGCACCACATTTCTTAAAGCTTAATTTAAATAGGGTATTTGGAGAGGCAGCTAAGGGGCATAAGGGGGACTGCCCCTGGAGTCAGGAGGACCTGAGTATAAATCTGACCTCAGACACTTAACACTTACTAGCTGTGTGACCTTGGGCAAGTCACTCAACCCCAATTGCCTTACCTCCCCCTTCCAAAGGAAAAATAAAAGAGAAATGTTTGGGTAAGAAAATGAAAAAGTCAAATAAAACTAAATGATTCTTTTAAAGCATAAAACGTGTTTTGATTTTTTGTTTTTTCCACCTTTAAAGAGTTATAATCATAAATAGAAAAAGGAAACATCAAATGTTAGGAAGATAGTTTCACAAATGGAATGTTGTTTCTTTGTTTTTTTTTAATAAAATTAGTGACAATTTTCTTCAGATAAGATCCATTCCATTTTAATCTAAGTAAAATAAAATGAGCAAAGGTACTTAGGAAGATATTTCATAAAAACAAAAGAATATTGAGAGATAAGGCTTACTCTGTTTCCTGCATGTTCAGATAGTTCTGCAAAATCTGATTCAGACTTTTGAGTTTGAAAGGAATCACGGTGTACTATTTAGATATGTCAGCAAAATAGCTCTGGAAAAAATGAGTACTACACCATGAATTTACACTATACCGTATGAGGGTAAGACAATGGGCCTGATGACAGCGGACTGAAAAGCATCTGAATATATTCTGCTACCCCTTTCAAGTATCCTTTTATTTAGATTGCATGAAAATTTGTGTACATAAAAGGTGATCCAATGATTTGCTGCTGGAAAAAAGTCAGTTAATTCAAACTTTAAGAGTGGTTGTTCAAGGGCTTATAGATTAAAGATATATATATATATACACACACACACACACACACACTTATACATATATACAAGTATACATACACACACATATATATACATGTATATATATACACATATGTATACACACATATATACATATACATGAATATTTATAACTATAAACTTTCTAAAAGTGACTGTGGATGTTATATAATGAACTTTATAAGCTAGTCCTTCCTTGGCTCTTCCTAAGGGATTGGTTTCAGTTACTGGAGCTTGAAACAAGATGATTTGGCTGACTGTTAGACATAGTCATCTTACCAAGAATTTCACTTGACAATGAGTGAATTTATAAAAAAAATATATTTTTATTTCACACTGTTATCTGACAGGTGACTCAGCCTCTACCCCTTCTACAAAAGGGCAAGAAGCAAGCATGTGTTAAGTTAGTTACAAAATCCTCCTTATAATTCATCCATGTTTGAATTTTCCAGCTTGCTCTCCATTGATGAGATGCAACCTCCTGAACCTTCCACTTCATATTCTCCTCCCTAATAAGTTCTGCTTCAAACAGCTCATTAAGCATGCACACAAGTTTCTGGCCTTTTACCTGATCAGAAGCCTGGTTATGCTAGGTCATAACTTTCATTAAAACCAGTCACCTCTGATACATTCTGCTATCACTCAAAGCTGGGAGGAGTTTTAATCCCGTGAGAGGAGAATTCCTCCTTTTGTTTCCCACATTGACTAAAACTCAGGAATATATGAATTTTTGTCCGGAACTATACATTTTAAGGGGCCTGTCTGAGCAGACAAGTCTACTTAGCTCTTTTTGAACTCTACCTTTTCATTTAAGTTTTCTTCTGTAGGGTAAACAACAATCAAACAGGCTTGTTCTTTTCCTCCCCATTTCCAGGAGCAATTAATAATGTCTTTTGGCAGAAGCCCATGCCAAGGTAAAATATGTCCTAAGCAACAAAACCAAAGGAAGATTTCATAGATCTTAGGAACTTACTGAAAGTCTTCCCTAAATTCAAGAAGTGACAGCAGCCAGGCCAGTGATGGGATAGTAAGAGTTTTTATAGAGGCAGATATTTACTTGTCCACATGGCCCAGAAAGGAAAATCATTGAAAATATTCTTGAACCCAAAATTTTTGTGTATTGGAGGAAGCATCTTGATTATCAAGGCCAGCATTAATGCCAGAATCCTGACATTGTCAGAGAATGAACAATTTCATGTGTGTGTATGTGTGTTTGAAGGGGGAACAATAAGGTTAATTTTGGATTCTAAGCAATCTCACATTTGAGAGTACCTGAGCAGCATTCCTCTTAGAAAAAGAAGAGGATAACTATAAAGAACCAAAGCTATAGCATCAGAATATGAATAAGGGACAGAGGTCTTATCACCTCTTGCTTATTATAATTAACGATTCAAACTGTGTAAGTCACCAAATGGAAAGGGTAATGCCTGTCTAGCAACTCGGAAGTTTGTGTCTTAAGGAAAAGCTTAACCATAAGCTGTACTCTGTCTGGGAGGTATATGTACTATACTGAAGAAAAAGTGAAGATTCACTAGAATGTTAAAGTGTAGCGTGGTAAGCAATTTCAAGTTCAATTCCTTTACTGGAGGAGTTTATGGGGCTATTGTGAATGTTATGTATACTCTCTATATCTGTTAAAATATATCTATAAGCCCTTTCCATATTCTGCATTCTTCTCTTGTGTAAAATAAAAACTATTCAATATCTGATAAGCATGTACAAGACCTTACAATTGTGGAAACCCAATCATGTGTGGTGGGAGCAATAACTTAAGCATCTTACCATTCAATTTAGGCTAGTATTTTTTTTCCCTTAAAAGATATTGAAATTTGCTTTGAGGTTCAGTTAGCTCAGCCCTTTGATTAACAATGGCTTTGGACAGAGTTCCTGATTGCCTCGATACATAGCTGTCAGGACTTAATAGTCATCTTTTAGTTTATGACCATAGACCAATAGCATAAACCTCGCTAGCAACCTGCACTAAGTTAATACATGTTTTATCTGGGATTAATATTTCTTCCCTATCTGAATGTCCTGTGATCTTCTACAGCTAAATAACCTCCCTTTTATTAATTATTAGATGGATTCTGAGCACTTCCCTTCATTCCAACTTCAGACCTAAACTAGAAGAGGATTAGTTTAAATTAGATCCAACACAAGAGAATGAGTTTATTTGAATCTTTCATTGGGTAAATAAAAGACAGGGATATAACCATTCTGAGAGAAGCTGACCCTTAACATTGAGCTCCTGTGCTGCCCCTGAAATCAGGCTCATTCCCTGTAATCTCTTGGATCCATTTTCCTTGCTGCCCTAGAAAACACATAAGTAAATTTAATAAGATCTGAGAAGGCTTACTGACTCACTTTCATAGGCCTTTGAAAATGTGTATCTCTATGAGTGTATACGAACCTATGAGTCTGTGAACCTATGAGTCTATGAATCCTGAACTTTAGTCAATCACAATTTTGGTGGCAACCCAGATCCAGTTTGGTTGGGTGTATGGAGGGGAGTAACATGTAAAAAGCCTGAAAGTTTTCCAAAACAGGCATATCCAGATACACAGTTGATATCTTCATTATTCAAATATTCTTAAGTTCATAAATTTGTAACTTGAAGGGAACTTGGAGGTCAACAATCCTATTCCATCATTTTGTTGAGAACATTGAGCTCCAGGGAGATTAAGTGATCTTCTCAGGTTCTCATTGCAATGTGTTCTAGTTGATAGCTATCTAGCCTAGGAAGCAGGATGATTTGGATTCAAGTGTTGTTTCTGATACATGTTACTTGTGCATGAATATAATTTTTTCTGTGCCCTAAGGAACTCTCTAAAACTTTATACTTTAGAAAAATTGCTTATCCGTATTAGTGCAAGCCTTTGACACACTAAAAAGCCCAGGGATTGGCGAAAAATTGAAGGCCAGAACAAAACAATGAAGAGAAATACTCAGAAGATAGGTAGATGACAGAAAGATAGCTAGATGATAGAAAGACCGAGACAGAAAGGGACACAGAGAGACTGAGAAAAAGAGACAGAGATGAACAGACAGACTTGGGGATGAGCTGTCATGAACATTGCATGGTGAGTCTTTTGGCTTGTTGCCAGAAAGAATAAAAAAGAAAAAAAAGAGAGAGACCATATTGATTTTATTTTTTTAAATTACACTTGTAAATGTACCCAGAGTCTATCATGTGATGGGTGAAATCCAATAAATAAGATGAAGAAGTTATTTATGGGAGGACCATCTAAAGGCAACTTTAAGAGACTGCAGTTGCCAAATAGACACAGAATAGCTGGTTCTAGACAAATGCTAAAACTGAAATATGCTTTCTCAGTTCATCAAATCTCCTATCAATGTACACTTTTGATGAAAATTTGATTATTATATTTCAAAAAACTGTTCATGTTTATTCAGAGCAAAAATAGCACCCTGTCTTATTTTAGAAGGAAATAAACCACATATGACTGAAAGAGAATTAAAATGATATTCTCATTTTAAATAAAGTTTTTTTAAATGTAGTGCTGAAATGCAAAAAGTACAAAAATATCAAAATATTGCTACTTGAAATATTTATTTGTTTTGAACCTTTATATTATCAACTTTTTCATGCTGTTTGGAGTTTGCTTATTTTTCGCAAGGCATAATGCAGAAAAAAAACAGCATGATTTAAGATTTCTTCTCAAAAATAAGTATTTTTCACTGCCAATTTTATTGCAGTAGTTTTATTTGAGTCCGAGATCAAGAATGCAAGTACTTTAGAAATGTCTCAAGAGTCACGATGGATATATGACTCGATAGTTGTATTGGTCCATATCAGACTTTAGGAAATTTCTCTTTTGGATTCTTCTAGATAAATCAATAATTTTCTGAACAAGTACAGAATCACAGAATTCAGATTTTATTGGGTCTTCAGGGGCTACCTAAGCCAACTTATCTATTTTCTGATTAATACAGCTTTTTGCTCAATGGATAATAGACCTGGAGTGGTCTTAAACATTCACTAACTGTATGAACTTGGACTTGTCACTTAACCTCTGTTTGCCTTAGTTTCCTCAGCTGTAAAAATTGGGATAATAGTAGCTTTTTCTTCACAGGGTTTAATTATTAACACAGTGCCGGGCACAAAAAAATGGTATTTCCTTTTATCTTATGATTCAAAATATTTGATTTCTTTTTCTCTAGTTCTTTTTCTATGCCCACATGACAAACAGGAAAACAAAATGGGAAATACTCTGAGTCAGTAGATGTGAGAGAGCCCTTGAAGATGGGCCTTGGGGAAGACAGAAATAGCAATCAGAGAATTTCCATTTCAGCAACAGGGACTATGCAGGGTCGGCTCCAAGGACCCTTGGATGTAGCACTTCTATTCTGAGATGTATCATCCTTCCCTTAGCCATGCAAATAAGTTTTTTTAAATGAGTTTCTAGGGTTTCTGATACATTTGGGTGAGATAAAATTCCTGGAACTGATTTATAAAGGTACAAAACTAGTCATGCTCAGGAATGATTGCATGCCAACGCCGGGGATGATTCTCTAGGGTCTAGTGATTTAACACCACTATTTACTGAAATGAAAAACTGCCAGGCCAGAGGTATAGCCTATTAAAGGTGCTGAGTTATCTACTTTCCAAAATAACAGCTCGGAGTTCTTGAGATATACCATTGCAACTCAATAACTACCTTCAATATAAAATTTAAAGTGTATAAGTAAGCTTGTAATATCTAGAGAAAAAATCTGGGGATCTGATTTGGCCACGCAAGTAAAGTTTACCATGCTTAGTAACATTAAAAGGCCTGATTGAAGATTTTTAAAGTCTAATGTAATAAACTGCATGACCTTATTGATATCTGAGTCAAAATGAGATATATCCAAGGAGTGTTTAGAGGGACTTGGAATAACTAACTCACAAGCAGTAACAAAATGTAGAGATGTTTACGGATATAAAATTATGGAAACCAGTAATTGTAAGAAGAAGCTGATGGACAGTGACTGAACTTTTTGACATACCCTCTTTTTGCCTATAGAATGGGCTAAGAATGTTCAAATCTTATAATACTGGCCAAAACATTCTAATTTCCAGAATCTGTTGAGCAAAATAGAGGCCTTTTTTCTGTTAAAATTTATTCTGATCTTAAAAAAAAATTCTATCTCACCTTTTATTTAAATGTTTTTATGGATATAGCTTTAAAGGCATTCATTTATATTGTCAGGTACATTGCACTGAGCCGTGTTAAAAATGAAGGTGATCTCTCCATAGGTGGCAAGATACATCACGGAGGCAGGAAACAAGAAGTGATTTCCAACAATTATATACACACAAGAAGTGATATAAAAGGCATGTATAACCACGAAGGAAGGTGGTCTTGTATACTGGAATCAAAGAATAATAAATGAAACTAAAAAACTAAAAAGCAAAAGAGTTCAAGTAATCTTTCCTAAAAACTCTATGACAGAATACAGACAAAAATGTCATTGGAAGTGTGATATTCTGAGCTAATATAAGAAATACCAGTGGTCACTCATCAGCAAGGAAATTTACTTAATCATAGCAGATGTAGGTTATTCAATAAGGATAAGAACTTAGGATACCTTGAGTTGATTTACCTGAGTAAAGCTCACTTTTATTTCTGTTGCCAATCATGATCCACCAGCATGAGAGAGGTATCTAGAAATTTTCCTGGTTGTTTTATACTCAGCCAATTAGGAAGTGATATCAGTAGTCTTAATCTTTAGACCCACAAGACAATCAAGTTTTGCAGTGGGTCTCAATACATTTTTTAAATTTGCATGATGACAGGGATTAAAATATTGATTCTATCACATTTGTATTCAAGAATCTGAAGGATCATCACATGGAAAGTCAAATCAATTTAACCAACTTTTCTTATTTTAAGCACCAAATATTATGCTAAGAACTAAGAACTCAAAGAAAGATAAAATCAATCCCTGGCAAAAACAGCCCTTATCCTCAAAGAGGAGACAAAATGTAAGCAACCGCACAAATAAGATTTATGTAGGACAAACTGGAGATAAACTCAGAGTAAAATCACTAGTGTAGAGGTGAAACAGGAAAAGTTTCTTGTAGAACACTGTATTTTAGCTGAGACTTGAAGGAAGTCAGGGAATAAAGAGGAAAGTGGTAAGGAATCTTAAAATAACAGGCATGGAGGTAAGTCAGGGAAAATGCACAGTCATGGAGTGCCTTGGAAAAGAAGCTCACACCAATGACCCCTATGTTCAAGGTCACTGAATCAGAATCTGTGGGAGGGGAAAAATCTGATCAAACTGGAGAGAGGGCAAGTGATGAAGGGCTTTAAAAATCAAACAGAGGATTTTATTTTCCTTGCTGGAGGTATTAGGCAGCCATTGGAGTTCATACTCTAATATATTCCCACAAACTGCACTGCTTGGTTTCTATCCATTATCACCGGTTCCCTACCCCGACTCCCCAACTCCAATAAAAGTTAGCACCACAATATGCATCACTTAGAAATTGCTTCATCTTTGGAATTTGCAACTCATCAGTAACCTCAGATCCTTTCCCCACTGTGTTGGAGACTTGGAGGTCAAAGCAAAAATCTCCTCCCAAAGGAGAAGGATCCAAACACTCATCCAGCTCATTATTTCCCATCAGATTGGTTTCACCTGAGTGGCTTTACCGATAGCATTATCATGCTCCTACATTAGGTATTCTCTTTTGGCTTTTTTATGTTGTTGGTCTTCTATTGGGAGCTCCTTAAGGTGTGGAGCTGTTTTTTTCTTATTTGTGTTGATGGTGCTTAGCACAGTACCTACCATATAGTAGGTGCTTAAAAGGACGTGTGTATTACATTGCATTTCATTTTATGTTGCTTGTCCTTTGTTCCTGAAGAGGCCCTTGGCATCAGGAAAGGGATGTCATGATGTGCAAGTGAATTGATTTAAGTGAGGGAAGGCTGTGCAAAATCACCAGCCATCCTTTCTCCTCTTGAACCATGAGCTCAGTGGCAAGATGCAGATAGGAGGACTGTAGATGGACCTGGATGCAGTGTGAGACCTTGGCCTTTTTAAGCTAAGTTTTTTCCCAGGTTTCAGTTGACTGAGCCAGTGCCCATTCAACGATTAAAGCTAAGTAAGAAATAAGAGGGAGAATGGCCTCTTTTACCTGGTCAAAAAAAAAAAATCAATCTGGGAGGGGAAAACCCTGAGGATTTCTTGACCAAAACAGAAACAATTAGTATTCACATTCACTTTGAAGCAACTGGGCCAACACAATAACCACTGAGTGGGGCTAGGGCTGAGACCAAGAATGGGTACTAGAATGACTTGGAGCTACAGGAGGGGAAGGCAAAAATGGAAACTAAAAAGGCAATTGAGTTTGGCAAAAGTATTTTAACATCAATTTGCAGGGGAGGCTCATGGTTGTAAGCTGGAATTGACTTTAGAGATTATATAGTCTGACTTCATTTTATGTCATATTATTTAACAGTTCTGTAATATTTTAATGTTTACAATTGGTTATCCCCCTTATGGCTGAGCAAACTGAATTTTAGTAAATTTCCTAATGTCAGACAGCTTCACAGTCAAGATCTGAAATTATCACCTAATCAAGTTCCTTTGTTTCCTTCAGGTTTTAGCTGAAATCCCACCTTCTGTAACCTATGTTTCCTATTCCTTCTTAAAGTTAGTGCCTTCCAGTAAGTCAGTAAACATTCATTAAGTACCTAGTATGTGCTAGGCATCCTCTGACACTACCCCCAGTTTACCCTGTGTATATTTTGTTTGTATGTGGTTTGTATAGTTCACCCATTTGAGTGTGAACAGAGAAGGTATTTTAGCCTTTCCTTTTATATTGAGTACTTAGCAATGTCTGGCACAGAGTAGGTCCTTGGGAAATTCTAGCTGATTATCTCACTGAATTTATTAAGTATTTATTATATTCCCAGCAGCTAGGGCAGAGCCTAGAGTTAGGAACATTACAAGAGTTCAAATCTGGCCTCAGACAAGTACTGACTGTGTGACTGGGCAAATCACTGCACCATTTGTTTCAGTTTCTCATCTGTAAATTGAGCTGGAGAAGGAAGTGGCAAACCAATTTGGTATCTTTGCCAAGAAAAATCTAAAAGGGGTCATGAGGAACTGGACACAACTGAAAATGACTGACCAATTGATGAGGCACTAATGATGGACCCCTAAAAGGCCCTGGACTTTACCACATGACTGAGGTTTCTGGTGTTTGCCTGGGGCACCTGGCCCTTCGCAGTTAATAATTCTTTCAACTGCCCACTTATTGTGGCCCTCATGATCTGCACCTGGTCACACCCTAGACCACCACTCTTTAATTCCATTTAGACCCCTTTCTTTGCTACCTCCTAGCCACCCCAGACTACTTGGCCACTCCTAGTTCACATTGTGATCTTCCCACCATCTTTGTGTAAAACACATTCACCTTGCATTCATTAAAGTGGTTGGATTCCTTAAACTTCTGACTCATTTGTCAAGACAAGTTTCATAAATAGTGCTGTTTCTTCAAAGTCCTGCCTGCTTCTGTTGTCTCTGACTGAAAGAATGCTTGAGCCAAATTCTTTCAAGACAGGACTCACATCTTTGCTCCTGAACTTTGGGGTTCCCAGCACCCCTAGATTACAACACAGCAACCACAAACTATGTTCTAGGTCTTGTATTAATTAAAAAAAGAAAAAATGAACAGTCGCTGTTCTCAAAGAGTTCCATTCTAATGTTAATGAACAGGAGATAGGCCAACATAGCTGATTTGAACCCAGGTCTTGTGATTCTAGATTTAGTGGTCTTTCTGATGGGGTACAGACTCTAGGAACCTCCTCAGACTCTCTGAATCTTCTCACTTAATCTGTCTTTTCTAGCCTAGCGCTCCATTATGTTACCTCAGGAATGGCCCACCTGCTTCTCACCCCAGTCCTCCATTGTCTGATATCTCCTAATTGCCTCCAGCTGTTTACCATCCATCCTTGATTACATCTTTAGTTACTCCAGTCCTATCAAGATCCACCTTAGACCCCTCCTCTCAGACTACTAAACCAACCCCAGATCCCTCCCACAGTCTTCTGTATATGAATTCCATCTCACCTCCATGAAGGCATTCAGATTCAATCCAGTTCTGATTCTGTCTAGATGAGATTCTACCTGACCTACATATATTAATACAAGCATCACAAATGGTTAGGCTTCTTAAGAGTCCACCCAATATGAAGAATCTTTAATAAACTTTGCTTTATTTTGGCTGAAAGAAAGCTTGAGTCTAATTCATTCGGCAGGATCCAGTGTGTCAGTATTTTGGGGTCCCAAGAACCCCAAACCTCAACATCATGATTCCTTGACCTCATCACTTTCATACACTAAACAGGCTCTAAATGTAATTACTTGTGGTTTCCTTTGTAACTGAACATGCAGCACTCCTTTTGATAACTGGATGTTGAAGATCAGAGGCATCAAACTTGCTGCAAGCCACAAGCAGCAGCAAAATTCTCAGAGGTGCTCTAAACAAATTGAAATGTAATCTGGAAATATTTAATAAAATTTTTAAAACTGCAATAAAACATAAATAACTTTAAGTTGTAATTTTTTAAAGTCAATAAATGGCCAGTATGGTGACCACTGTTATAGAAGGAGACGATCTTAGAGTTGATAATTTTTGTCTTAGTCATAAATTTGTCCAGATTAGAAAATGACAATATGGGAGAGAATGGCTACGTTGGTAGTTTCACAATAGAGTGCTAGGATTCTCTGACCATTTAGCCTTTCTTAAGATATTTTCTCTTGTCTTATTTGGAGAAGAAAATCTGGGTGTGGGGAAGAGTAGGTTATTTTTTTTTTCCTATGCATTTTAAGGATTCATAGCAGTGGCTATGGTCAACAGAGTGAAACTGGGCAGGGCTTTGTGATTAGACAAGCCTGAAAAAGATAGTCTTAGCAAGGGATCAGGATTTTCATTTATTCGTTCATTCATCCAACAAATCTTATTAAACACTGTAACAGCACAGACCCAGGCATACACAAGGAGACCTGCTGTACAGGTTCTTAGATATGCTTTTCTGAAAGGAAAGCAACTTTTGAGAGGTCAACAATCTTTTAATCAAGTACATATGTCCTTCACTTAGTTCAGGGGAAAAAGTCAGCACCCTGAACTTCCCAGAAAACTGAGGCCTATTAATGATTAAATTAATTAATAATTAGAAATCTTTAACTGTCTCCCCCCACCACCATTTACATTACATTAACCTTATAAGTAGCTACTCTGTGTGTATGTAGGTGGTGGGGATAATTATAATATATGTATATATATGTGTGTGTGTAGTGTGTATGTATATATGTGTGTGTCTATAAAATGAGATAAAATTTATATAGAACTTATATAGTTATGATTAACTAAGGCAAAAATGATTAACTCCAAGTTAATATTTTTCTACCACACTGGTGGCCATCTATGGATTAAAACAATACAAATTAAAGTTACCTTTGTATTACAGTTTTTAAAATTTTGTTAAATATTTCCAGATTACATTCATTTATTTAACTCACATCTGGGACTTTTGCTGCTACTTGTGGCTTGTAGCAAGTTTGATGACCCTGATCTGCAAAGCCTGTTTTCAAAAGGAGAAGTGTTGCATGTTCAGCTACAAGGGAAATCACAAGCAGTGAAAAATCTCACTTTATCCTCCCAACAACCCTGGACGGTAGGTGCCCTTATAATCCCCATTTTACACTTGATGAAAGTGATTTACCCAGAGTCACTCAGCTAGGAATTTTCTGAGGCCACATTTGAATTCAGGTCTTCCTGATTACAGATCCAGTGCCCTATTCACTGCAGTATAGCTAGAAAGTATAGTGAATACAGTGCAGAGTTTGGAGTCAGGAAGACTCATCTTCCTGGGTTCAAATCTGACCTCAGATATTTATGAGCTGTGTGGTCCTGGAAAAGTCACTTTACCTTGTTTGCCTCAATTTTCTTATCTGTAAAAATTAACTGGAGAAGGAAATGGCAAACCATTCCAGTGTTTTTGCCAAGAAAACCCCAAATGGGATCCTGAAAAGTAAGGAAACAAATATAATACTACCAACTAGCTATTTCTGTCTCAGCAACTACTCATGGATTAGTATAATTAAAACTTCATAGATTAGATGTAAAAAAGAAAAGAGGAGGGACAGACAATATTTGTTGATTAGGACCGGCTAGCCAGTCACTCTTAACGAATTGGTTGCAATTGCTGCATTTTGAAGACAATATTTTATTCAGATCATTTATTTCCTCCCAGTATTTTCATGGTTCTATTTCCTTCTGTGTTACCTTTACTGTATATTTGAAAGCCTTAGCCAGAACTTTTTTTAAAGCAGCCCTTGTACAGTTCTACCTACAGGCAATAAACCTAACCAATTGAGTTCTTGATGTCTCTTCTAACTCTAGGATTCAAAAGAGCACTTTTTATTGTCTATTATATTCAAAGCACACAAATGCTTAAATAGATCTGAGCCTTAAGATTCTGCTTGTGTGGGGCTATCTTCTAAATGTGGCTCAACATTCATTCCTGCCATCCAGTCCTGTAATTGGACCCAGGGCTAAGTAAATAACAATAGTTGGAATAACAGATGTGACTATTTAGATTTAACAAGATGGTTATTGAACATTTAATTAAAATCAAAGTGATAATAAGGACATATTTCCTGAGGTTTAATCAAGTTGTAAAACATTCCCAGCCTACTAAAGAATCCATTCAATGATGATTTAACATGTTTAAATATATGTGTATGTATATGCATATAAACAAACATGTTCATATATGTGTGAATACTATATACATACATATATGTGTGTATGCTCTATATGTGTGTATGTTTACATATATGTAAATATATGTGTGTATATATATGTATATATATATATATATATATATACATATAATATACTTTTCCTGTTCAGATTAACTGAAAAGCCAATATAATTCAGGATTACTTGGCTTAGTGAGGTCATCTTTAAGGGAAAAGTCCAAGCATCATAGCATGTAGCATCTCTTCGTACTTCAGTTGCCATCTTTCTAGTCTAGGATTTAAGGAGAAAGCACAAGATGTCATGGAAAGCACAGTGGAATCCAAAGGTCTGGCCCTAAACTCTAGTCCTGAGTCTTTCCCTAATTGAATATATTATTATAGCTGTTGCCAATTTCTCTAAGTCTCAGTTTCCTCATCTTGAAAACAGGGGTTTGAATCCAATGATCTCTCCATTCCCTCCCTCTTGTAACAGTTTGTGA
Source organism: Notamacropus eugenii (assembly GCF_028372415.1). NCBI lineage: Eukaryota > Metazoa > Chordata > Mammalia > Diprotodontia > Macropodidae > Notamacropus > Notamacropus eugenii. Next base: position 218,974,760 of record NC_092877.1, on the reverse strand, counting down.
ATCCTACCTCTTGCTACCTCTGTCTGGAGCCTCAGTGAATGAAATAGGGAAATAATCTAAGGGAATTACAAAATATTTTAACAACAAAAATGTCTATAATATCATTGCAAAATTTGAAGTGGCAATAAGTTTGGGTTTTAGGGGTAAAGAGTTGAAAGAACATCTGGAGATGCTGAAATAACCTGCATTCATTTATGTTATTTAAGTTGTAAAATCATATTCAATCTTGACCCACTCAGGAAATCTAACATAAACGTCCTGCTGATTTTGACAGTCATGCAGCAAAAACACCCTCTAATGAGCATTTAATAGTCACCAAAAGTTTTGCATTAAGTACAAAGCCCTTTTGATTACTTATTCCACTAATTTAAAGTAAATGCTTTTACAGATGGCATCTGTTAGGCCGCAGAGCGTGTGCTGCATTCATATGTAGTCATTGGAAATAGATTCCAGCTTTGGTATAAAGATTGTACAGAAAAGATCAAACACGAAACACTGAGTAAACGTTTACCGCCGATATATTTTTCCTCAAATCTCTTCATAAATACTTATCCAATAACAAAGTACAATGCTTAAGAGTCCACAAAGTAATTTAGAAATACCTTGGCAAATTAACACCTACAACAAAATGATCTAGGGAAAGAAACTGAACTCCCTCTTTGGTTTCCCATCTTCCCTGAGTATAGAAGAATATAATATTTCAATCCTCTTCAAACTGTATTATATTACAAACATGAAAAATGCCATGAAATGCTTTCAGATGTTACAGTCTATCAGGAAAATAACAATGACACATTAGAATGAAAAGTCAAAGAAAAGTCAGATATTACTTTATAGATACATGAGTCTGCATTTGTGTGTGTGTGTGTGTGTGTGTGTGTGTGTTTTAATTATTTCCATAAGATATCATCTGATGGTACACCAAAGGTTTATCTTAAATGGAATGAATTAGGATAATTATGTAGAATGACTGAATTTATAACTAGAAAATGTCTTAGTCTAGGTGAATGTGTCTTAAACCAGATTGTCGCTGTAGCTAAGTTACTTCCTGTTAGCCAAGTTGGGAAGCCTCCTTCTGGTCGATAGGGTATGATTCAGTGTGGCAGTTTTCTTAATGGTTCCTCAGCTACTTGGAAGAGTTATTGAGCCTCCAGATTACTAATAGGCTATAGCTTAGAAATTGGGAGAGTCTAGTTCATAAAGTATTGAATTTGGTCCTTCTGATGTGTAAGTTCCACTCTGCTTGTAAGTTTCATACCTCTCCAAGCATATCAATGAAGTCTCCAGAGTTGCCAAATTTATAGCTAGGAAAGAAATAGCAAAGGCACTGTGAAAATCTGATTCTAAATTTAGTAAGACAGGAGAATGTTATAAATATTTGTAAAGTTGTAATTGTGCAACACCGATCTCTAATGTCATTTTATTAAAATATATAGTGAAGCCACATTATAATAGTGTTGTGGATGGATAGGACTAATGTGTTACAAATCTCTCACTTTATGTCAAGCATTTATATTATTAAATTGAATTATTAAATTATTTATATTATTATTGAATAGGATTGTTGTATTTAGAAGAGCACCTTAAGACCATAGAGACCTAGGCAAAACTCATTTATTTTTCAGATGAGTAAAATGAGATGCAGAGAATTTAAGTATTATTTCTCTAACATCACAAAGGCAATAAATGACAGATTGGAATTTAAACCCAGGTATTCTAATCCACTTTTTTTTTCTTTCTGAATATTGCTTTGCAAATAAAAATAGATAAGGTTATATTAACCATTTTCTTTTAAATTTAAATTTTAATATTCTAAATTGTGTTTTATCATGAATAATAATTGCTTCTCCACTAATATCTTTCCTTGACGCCTCATTATGACATAAAAGTGATTCTAGGTGTTTTTCATATCTAAGTGTACTATCATCAGTTCTTCTAGAAACCAGCTTGTTCTTTTAATTGATACTGTGAAAAGAATAAAAAACACTGTATACAGCTAGGTAAATCTGGACAGACTCCATTAGAGCTTAGAGAAATGTGCCACATTCAAGGAGGAAGAAAATAAGCAATTAAAAGCTAATTCTGCTTTGGTAAATCTGCATTAACCAACCAAAAAATTACTAAACAGTATATGTGCCCTTTGCCTCAACTATATTACAACTAGGCTTGTATCTAAAAAAGATGAAAAAAAAGAAAAAGACAAATATGTGAAAAGAAATATTTATTTATAGCAGCTCTTCTTGTGGGTGACAAAGAATTGGAAACAGGATGTTTTCTCATATTGTGGAATGGTTGAATCAATTATAATATATGAAAGCAATATCACTGTGCTACAAGAAATGAGAAAATAGAAAGTTTCAGAGGAAACTTAGATCTTTATGAAATGACACAGAGTGAAATGAGCAGAACTAGAAGAAAAATTTACACAATGCCAGTGGCATTATAGTTTTAAAGTCTTTAGAAACTCTGATAAATTCAGTGATAAACCATCAGCTCATAAGCCAGAAGGTAAGCATTCATCTCATCTCCTTCAAGAGGCTATGAACTTAAATAAGAGAGATAACCATATATTTCTAAGCATGATCAATGTGGAGATTTGTTTTGCTGGTCTGCATATTTATGATTTTATTTTTCTTTTGTTGTTGTTATAGAAGGAAGGGCAAGGGAAGGGATGGATAGGAAAAACATATTAAATAAATAAATAAATTTATTTTTAAAAGAATTTTCATTGATCACACCCCTTTGACTAATGGGCTAACCACATCTTTTCAGAGAGAATCTGAGTTGAGATACTGAAGGCTACCCATCTCTGAGATATATAGTTTTGCACTTCCCCAGTACTAATTCTAGAGTTCATTGGAAAACCTAACTGCCAGGGTAAGCAGGGGACTTTCCAGGGCCTAGTCTCCTGGAGAATAAATGACAAGCAATGCTAGTTGGTGACTAAATAAAAACAATCAAAAAGACAGAAGTTTTAGTTTAGTATGTATGGCATAATAAATAAGCAAAAGCTAACTAGGCAAGATTAATTCTCTAGCTAGATTTGTGCAATCTGACATAAACTAATGGTTTACCTTTACATAGCTCTTAAGATTTATAAAGAAGAGTTGTCATTTCAAAGCTGTGGTTAATGCAGTGTTGCCCAATGGAAATAGTGCTAACACTAGACTCAGAGCACTCACCTAGGATCGAATCTTGTCTCTGACAAATTGTGTAAATTTCCCTTTCTTGGCCTTGGTTTCTTCATCTGTTAAAAAAAAAGTTCGGTAATGTGATTTCTGAAGTCCTTTCTCACTCTATAATCTTATAAATACTTGCAGATATAAATAATTTGCTGATTTTATAGATTAAATCCAAAGAGGAAAAATAGTTTATCCAGAGTTAAATAGCCATTAACTCAAGTCTGGTGTCCAAATACAGTATCCTTCACTCTACAACCTATTGTCTTTCAATAGATATGACTTTTATATACACTAATTACCTCCTCTCTTGTTCAGCTATAAGTTGAAATAACCTATTGAATTATATTTTAAACACATTAGTAGCCTGCTATGTCATGTTTCATCAGCTTATGGGACTACATTTCAAGATAGTTATATCATATTACTCTTGTAGGACATAAATGAGTTTGCCTATATTAAGGACCCTTAGATTTTATGTCCAGGGGCCTCTTCATTTCTGTGTCACTCCAAGGTTTGCTTGTGTAACCCTGGGAAATTTATGCAGTTAGAACTGATTCAACCCTAAAACCTATTAATTGAAAAATTAGGTTAAGGCTATATTGTAGGTGACCCAACAACTCTGTTGAGCATCCAAACATCCAACCAATGAACCCATCAATGCCTTGTCAAAACTGCTATATATCACTTGGCCCTTGATTATGTACCTAGACCTTTAGTTAGGGGCAGCTAGGTGATGGAGTGGACAGAGAACTAGTACAGGAGTGAGGAGGACCCGAGTTCAAATCTCACTTCAGACACTTGACACTCACTAGCTGTGTGACCTTGGTCAAGTCGTTTAATCCAAATGGACTCATCCTGGGTCATCTCCAGTCATCCTGATGAATATCTGGTCCCTGGATTCAGATGGCTCTGGAGGAGAACTGAGGTTGGTGACCTGCACAGCCCTCTTTCACTCAAAACAAAGTCAAGTGCTAGTCATGTCATTATTCTCTGATGGCATGGTCTTCTTCAGCAATGGAGGACTAACACACACACACACACACACACACACACACACACACACACACACACACACACACACACACACCCCTTTAGTTGTACCTTTCCTAATCATCAGACTAAACCTTAGAGGACTCCTTGGTCTTAAGGGCCGTACTTGACTCTACCCTAACAGGAACAGACCAGTACTATATTCTGTTCCAAAACTATCACGTCAATTATGACAAATTTGGGAATTTTCCCCTGGCCTCAGTTTCAGGACTAGGTTACTTATTTGCTAGTGGATGAAGCTAATTTAAAAGTAAAACACTGAGGAAAAGCCATGGAGTAATTATTTGGTATCAAAATAACCACTATTTCATAAACTTTGGGGAGAATTCTGATGATGTACACGGGAAGTATCTTGAACATTCACTGACATTGTAATTCTTTTTGTTTGGCTAACTAAATGATTTTGAAGACCTATCTTTGATTATTTCATAAGTAGAATTGTTAACATGTTCAAAACAACATCAATAAAATTCATATTTTCTCTATAAAAATAATAGTAATAATAATTATTGCCATTTATATAGTGTTTTAAGATTTGTGAAGTCCCATATGTGTGTGTGTGTGTATAAAATCTTATTTAATATCTTTAGTTCCATCTGAAGTAACCAGTGTCTGCTGATAGATTATGCTGCAACAGGAAAGACCTCAGGGCCATCTTCATTCTAGAAGTCTATATGGCGCCCAAGAAATGAGGCTTCTCTAGCCTTTTTGTCCATTCATTTTCATTCTAGGTGAATGGAGTTAAGTCTCTGACCATGGGAAAGGAAGCTATGGAAACCTAGGAGTCAGAACACACTCTTAAGGCTATCCAGTATTGATACCTGAGGAATAAGGAGCAAATTTTAGAAGTCGTTTTGGGGATCCCAGTTCAATAACATCTGAAACATCCAGCAATGATGATGCCTTAAATGATCTTGGTGTGAGCAAAGCTATGTAGGAACTGAGAAAAGTTATACCATTTACTTATACCACCCCCCTCCAAGGTGATTTAGGAGAATTATGCCACTACCTCCCTGTGTTGTTTGCTCTTGCTATATTGTTTAAGTTAGTATCCTCTACAGAAGATACTCAGTGGCAAGTGGTTAAATGAAATTGGAGTGCTAGCTATTTATCCCCTAAGAAAGAGAGGAAAGAAAATTATTAGGAGCTAAAGTCAATGACAAAGAAAAGAGCACCCCCGAGAAACTCTCAAGAAAACTAAATAACCCTGAAGGGGAAATGTGATCTGCCTGACTCTGAGAGGAGTGCCAGAGTGGCCTCACTAGGTGCTATTTCCATAGATAAAAGCATATCTAATTGTGATATTACAACTCTTTACTGTACCAAGGGAAATGGCATTAAGAGGTCTCTTTTCTGAGTCTATGATATCTCTGATCTCTGAGGAAGTGAAGGCTACAACACGTGGAGAAGGAATTGTCAGGTGGTAGTTCTGCAAAAGTTTATTCCCTGGATGATGTTTGTGAAGATTAGGCTGAGAGCACAGCAATTGGTTTGGAGGGATTCCTGATTTTCCTAAAATGCTTGTAGCTACTGTCCTATGTATTTCCACCTAGGTCTGAGGCAAAGTGGGAGCCGAGGGGACAATGGTGGTTTAACTCAACTCATCACCTATTGTCTCTTCTTACTTGTTCAGCAGACCTGGCTTGTCTGCCTCATGGGTGGTCATCAGTCGTTGGTGGGGATGGTCACTCCCTTCTCAATTGTGACTTTTCTTAGGTATGATATCTGTAGGGCTCAGAATTGAAATAGGTTCAGAGGTCTGTGGGCATTGCTATTCCTAGGGTCCTGGGGCTTATTTGTCCATTGATGGAACTTGGGCTACCGTTTTTGGGGGTGATAGCAAAGATGGCAGTTACATTAGCAATCATCAGGCAGGAAGGAGAGGAGTCATCTGAGAGTTGTTGTTAATCCTAGGGCTCTAGGATCAGGGTACTAGGGTTTTCTCCATCGAGGTCTAGGGAAATTGTGGCCAAGGTGGCCAGCACAATTGTGGTGGGGTGGTTTGTTTTACCTAGAACATCCCTTCCTAAGAATTCTATTGCTTGCTCAGAACCCAGGAAGGTAAAACCATTGAACCCACGTATTCCAAATCCACCAGAGGCTATCTACAAAAATACTTATTTTCACCAGATTTTTTTTTTCCCTCATGTAAAATATTTAGATTATTTCCTGCCTTTCTCTCTTTTTCCCTCCCCTCTCCTTGTTTCTTCCTTTCCTCTCCTCTCTTTTCTTTTCTTTCACTTCTCTCTCATTTTTTCTCTCTTCTTTTCTCTTCTCTTCTCTTCTCTTCTCTTCTCTTCTCTTCTCTTCTCTTCTCTTCTCTTCTCTTCTCTTCTCCACTGTCCTTTGTTCTTCTGTCTCTTTGCCTCTCTTCTCATTTTCTTTTTTTTCCCTCAAAACAGTGAAATCAGTGGCTCCATAATGAAATACCTGGTAGCTAGACAATCCTTGTAGAATTTCATAAAGAGATCTATCACCCAATAACTATTCATTACCTCACATTTGTCTATCTGTAGCATTTGCTTTCTTTTTCTTCAGATTGCTTTTTGTCTTCTATACAAAGCATGATGAAAACCTTTCAAATGAGTTCAAGTTTCTTTTCTTGCAAAGGTCCCATTTGGGGCAGGTTAATGAAAAGCTTCATATTCTTTCTGTGCTAACAAGTAGCTATTCAATTTTTCTGATGCACTAGGGAATAGTAACCTGGATGTCAAGATTATGGATCTAAGAGAAGCTCCAAGCAGTAGGTTTTAGCTTTACCTACCATGAATCCAGTGTCCTTTTACTTCTGAAAATTTCCTACATACTAGTGGAGAAGATATACAAAAAAAGAGAAAGAATTGATACAACGAATCTGAAGACAATAGTATCTGGGGAAAATGATTAAATGTTCCATAATATCAACTATTGTGCTAGGTCAATGGAAGTGATTTTTGAGCTGACACCTATTGAGACAGCAATGTTGAAAGTCCACCTAAGAGCCCTTACCCTTTCTTTGAACCCTTCACAGGCCTTCTAAATTTTCTAAAATATACTTCATGACCTAAGAAGGATTCCCAATCCTAGATAGACCAGGTTCTCCCTTTTATTCTTTTGAGTTCCACAGATTCCCAGATTTTTAAGAAGAAAAAAAGAAATGTACGCTGAGAGTTATCTTAGTAAAGGAAGCCATCCCATATATCCATACATATGTGTGTGGGTGTGTGTATGTATGTGTATATAACTGTATATTGTATCAGTAAGCACACCAACATACAGATAGGGAGCTGCTATCACAGCTTCTTAAAAGAAAAGGCAACTTTTGAAGGGTTAGCAATCACTTAAATCAAGCACATATATCATTAGCCTACTTCAGGGGAGTCAGCACCCTGAACTTCAAAGAAAATAGAGAGAAATCAAGTCAACAGACATGGCCTCCTCTGCCTGACCATCAACAGACAGGTCCAACTGTCTGACCATAGTTAGCAGAGAGAGAAGCATCAACATCTGGGTTTTCAAAGCTGGGAGGCTCCTTAGCAGTGTCCCAGAGTCCTCCTCTGGTCAAACAAACATTTCCAATCAGTAAGCCCCAAAGTAAAATGTCCCCCTCAGAGTATTTATACACTTTTCAGAGCCAGAGGGCATAATCCTCTGACCCAGTGCCTCAATAGAAAAAAAACAAAAAGTACTTGGGACCCTCCTACAAAACAACTCCCCTAATCAAGCTTCCCTCAAAGGTTAGGCCCATCAATGGGTTGAGAAGGCCTTTTTTAATCACGTTATTCAATCAGAGACACTTTTAGTAAAACAAATACAGCAAAAGATCATAGTTTGATTTCCATCACATATGCATGTATACAAACACATACATACACACACATACACATATATATGTATGTATATATATATATATATATATATAAAACTTGACTATAACAACACATATGATAATGTGCTATAAAATATTCAGCTACAAGGGACCTTAAAAAATTCAAACATCTTGTTTTAAACATGAAAATATTTAGAGTCAAAAGTATAATTGCTAAGTATTATCCAGACTGATCTCTATTTTCTGGTCAGTTAATTCTTAAGACAACAGTTTATCCCTAATGATAATCAGTACTTATATGAATGCAACGTATTTAGTATGAGGTTGGTTGTTTACTCTAGCCATGCCTCAGTCTCCAAGGGAGTTGACACATTTATCATTTTGGTGAATAAAATACTCAAGTTTTAGAAAAGAAAGGGTTCTTCCTGGACCTTAAACATTTTATCATCATCGTCATCACCATCATCATTATTATTATATTAATTCTTTTTAAAGTTTGCCCAAACTCAATAAAGACATTTGTGAGAAGAAACAGATACAAAGGCAGGGAATAGAGGAAGTCAATTTAAATGAGAATTATGACTAAACATACTGTTGAACAATGGTCTCCAAACTTTTATTGATCATTGTCACTATCAGTTTAAAAAAATAGGGAAAATACTTCCCTGAAAATATTTATATTTGCCATGCTAAAAATATATTTATATGTATATGTATATATATATATATATATATATGTGTGTGTGTGTGTGTGTGTTATGCAAAAATATAAATTGTTATTTGTCCTTCATTTTCAAAGAGGATAAATAAAAATTATTAAAGGAATAAAATTAGATCTTAGTGTCCACAGGAAGCAAATGAAATTAATTGGCTAGTCACATGACAAGACTTACTCATTAGAAAAGTCCCTTTGTCAGCATTTTTATTGAAGCATTAGAAAACTGAGCAACTTGTGGCAGGAAGATCATTTAGGAAGCTATTGTCACATTTCAGGTGAAAGGTGATAAGGGCTGAATTAAGATGGTGGTGATGAAACAGAGGGAGGGGAACCTATGTGAGTAAGGACATAGAAGTAGAAACAAGATTTAAGAACTGATTATATATGTGGGATGAGAAAGGGGGAGGAATTATTTGAAGATGATATAAAAATCTATAAACCCGAGTGCCTGGAAGGATGGTTGCAGGACTGTGCTGGGTAGATAAATGTTTAACAATCCACTCTCCCCAGGGGAGAAAATGAATGCAAACATATATTTAAGATTAATCTACATTATTAATATTTTCATATGTCTAGATAATCAACAACAAAAAATGTCTCGATAATCAACAAGAAAAAAATTCAGCTTTTGATTTCACAGGTTTAAATTCTCATACTGAAATTTTAAAAGTAGGCTTAGGCTCTTGGGAGTTGTTCTGAGCTATCTCAGTCAAACTATGGATAATGGAATTGAATTATAATAGGAAAGTTTAGAACAGGATTTGGCATGTTCAGTTTACTGTTTTCTTGGCAAAGACACTGGAATAATTTCCATGTCCTTCTCATTTTACAAATGAGAAATGAAACAAACAAGGTGAAGTGACTTGCCCAAGATCACACAATGAATATATGAGGCCAGATTTGAACTCAGGAAGATAATAAGTCTTCCTGATTCATGGCCTAGCACTTTATCCACTGAGCCATCTGGCAGCTATTGGTTTGAACATATAGATAATGTAATGAGGTCTATGATGTCTGATCCAGAGTTGCTGGATACAGAAATCACCTTTGTCATCTACTGCCTCTGTGACTTTTTTTTTAATTAATTTATTTGTTTTCAGTTTTCTACAATCACTTCCATATATCTTAGATTTTTTCCTTCTCCCTCCCCCACATTTCTCCCTTCTTCCCCCCTCCCTCTCCGAGATGGCATGCAATCTTATATAGATTCTACACATACATTCTTGTTAAATACATTTTCACCTTAGTCATGTTGCATAGAAGAATTAAAATGAATGGGAGAAACCATGTAAGCAAAACAAAAGAAAACATAACCCAGGAGAAAATAGTCTGCTTCCTTCTGCGACCCAATTCCATAGTTCTTTCTGTAGATGGGAAAGGCATTTTGCCTCAAGAGTCCATTGGGAAGTTTTTTAGGTCCTTGCATTGCTGTGACACCCATGTGACTTTGGGTAAATATATGGACGTTAGTTTTCTCATTTTTCAGAAAAAGGAATGAACGAGTCAGTTTCTGAGATGTCCATTTTCCTTCTAGGTCTGTGATGCTATGTAAAACCAAATCATGTTATATAACTGCTGTGACAGAATAAAATAAAATCGAGGACAACATATTCTGGTTCTTTTATTTCTTTACCTTGATCAAACTCTATCCTACTCTAATATCTCTGTTGACTCCTATGCATCTCAATATCTCAAACTTGATGTCCAGTAGACATTTATGTCCAAAAAGGACTGATTATCTTTTCCTGTCCATAGGCATGCTGATGAAAATTCTGGTAATCAGTTTTTCCTGGGGGAGGCATGATATTCCAGGGAGTAAATCAAGAAGAGCTGCTACTAAAAAATGGAGAGGTACCTGGAAAGTTCTTATTCCTTTATCAATCAAACAACCAACCAGTTGATCAAGGTGTTTCCCATAGCTTCTCTTCCTCTGATGTTCTCTCTCTTGCTTTTTGGGACACCATGGCCTCTTGCTTCTCCTCCTACCTACCTGATCAACTTTTCACTTTTCTTTGCTGGATCCTCATTTAGTTTCCTCTAACTGTAGGTGTCCCTCAAGGTTCTGTCCTGAACTCTTATTTTCTTCTCTCTATATACTTGCTGATGTAATCAGCCCATGTGGATTTAATTACTGTCACTATGCTGATGATTATCAAATATACCTGTCCTGTTTTACGATCTATCTCAGCCTCCAATCCAACATCTTCAACTGCCTTCCAGACATCTTGAATTGAATGTCTAATAGGCATCTTAAACTATCTAAAACACAAATTAAATGCTACTCCCCTCCACACACACCCACACACATGACTTTCCCTATAACTGTAAAGGGTAATATCATTCTCTGAGTTCTTCCCACTCTCAAAATACGAGTCAACAAATACAGTTTACTATCAATTGACTAAAGCTGAGCTTTATTCACTTCTTAGGCCAATGAATTGCCTGGGGCTGACCGGACATAGTCAGTCCCAGATTCTGATTATTTTATAAATCTCCCATCAGCAGTTTGGACATTCCCTCTGCCCTAGAACTCTATATAAACCTTCTTTTCAGCCCCTTTCTGCTCACCCCAGTATTTGCTGTGTGGCACCCAAGTTACAACTCACTTGCCTGATTAAAGACCTCATTTCTGCTGTATTGGCTATTTTCTCTTGAATTCAGATTGACAGAGACATCCTTGACTCCTCAACCATTTTTCATTCTCTCTTCCCTTATCCAAACTGTTGCCAAGGTCTTTCTAATATACCACCTTCTCTCTTCCAACAATCAATCGATAAACATTTATTAAGGGCCTACTATGTGCCTAGCACTGTTGTAAGTGATAGAATAGAACCCCATCACCCCATGTCTGTTCTATTGCAATAAACTTCTAGTAGGTCTGCCTGTCTCAAGTCTCTCCATGCTCCAATTTGTCTCCCTTTCAGCCACCAAAAGTGGCTGTACTAAAGTACAAGTCCAACCAAGTCTTTCCCAACTCAGTAAACTCCAGTGACTATGACCTCCAGGATCAAATACAAAATGTTCTCTTTGGCATTCAAAGTCCTTCATAATCTAGCCATCTCTTACCATCCCAATCCTGTTACATTTTTTTATCTAGTGACATTGACTCTCTGACTGTCCAATGAAAAAGTCTATCTCTCAGCTCCAACACTTCTTTGCATGAATTCATACTGACTGAACAATAATATTCCTAGAAAGTTCTCCTTCCTCAACTCAGCCTACATATGTCCCTGGGTCCTTTAAGTCCCAACTAAAATCACACCTTTTCTAGGAAGCCTTTCCCAAGGCATCCTACTGTTAATTATTTTCTGTTTACCCAGTGTATAGCTTGTGTGCATATATTTGCTTTCATGTTGTCTCCCCAGTTATATTGTGAACTCCTTAAGGGGTGAGACTGTAGTTTGCATCTTTGTGTATCTCCAGCATTTAGCATAGTGCCTGGCTGCTTAATAAATGTGTATTGACTTTATTACTTTTAATTATGTTTTCTTATTTTTGTTATATTGTAAGGGTCAGTTTGATACAATCACTACTATCTGTGTAATTATGACATGATTTTTTTTTGTATGGTGAACTTATTTTTCTTATCTTATAATTAAAGAATAATTTTCAGGCTACTGGCTTGCGTTTGTCCATAAGTACATATTTCTTACCGTTTAAAAAATACAGTGATGCTCAGGGGTCTGTTTACTTCTGTATTCTTCCTAATTACAATAAAAGTGGAAAAACTCCAAGTTCTTCAATAAACTTCACTAATTCATTTAAAAACCTTGAGCTTGTCAGACTCTGTTTACATATGTTCACAGAAAAAATATAAAACTACTTGAACCAGAAGGAATAATAGTTTATGCTTTTGTGTTCCATACAGAGTCTAGCACAGTTCTGGGCACATACCCTAAATAAGTATTTGTTGTTGTGAAATGAGTTCAAGAAATGGATGACTTTAAAACCATAAACTTTTCTGCTCAAAAAAGACACTACACTGATTCAGCTACTTTAATAACAAAAACTAAATAACCACTCAAAAGTATGAACTTGACAATTGTTACTTTAATTTTTTTTCCCATACTATGAAGGAGGTCTATTTTGCTTTCAGGACCTGTATATGTTTACAAGCATGCATATATTTCTTTCTCCCTGGACCTCTTTCCCCATCATGCTACAGAAGCCAACAGTCTTCTCAAGCTTGGAATTATACCTTTCTCCTTGGGTCCTTATCACTCCAGAAGACAACTTCCCACCTGCAACTCCCTTCCTTTGATTGGTCAGTTCATTTTGTGATCTCCATTTTAAGCAAAATGTCCAGGTCAGTCATATATTGGCTCCTTTTGTCTTTACCAACTGCTATGAATATTTTTGTACATGTGGGTCAACAATATTGTTTTGAAAATAACTTTGAGTGAATAAGTCATTTTGACTGTTATAAATACTCAGATTAACTATAAATGATATCTGCAGAGAAAGAACTAATGAAAAGAAGTATGCAAAGATTGGTTTTGCATACATACATACATATTTATGTGTGTATATATATGTATATACATATATATATATATCTAATGATAGGTATCTCTAAAGTGGGAAGGGGAGGAAAGGAAAAAAAGAAAAAGTAAATTTATATAATAACTTTATTGTTTATTTAATAGGAATAGCTCTTTATAATATAATATAATTAATATATTATGATATAATATAATTATAATATAATATAATATAATAGATTTTCAATTTTATATGCAATCATTCTTTTTTTATACTGTGTTATGGAAATGCTTATTTTATTCTATAAATTAAAAAAAAGAAATCATGCCCCTACGGAACTGACTCCTTTAATTCATTTAATACAGAATTAATATTTTAGTATGTTTAATAACTTTAATACTTTAAATATCATATTTCAATATATTTATGCAACACTCATTTTTAAAAAAAAAAACTTTCCTTGAGTTTGGCATTATTCTTCCTACCAATTCATATGCATTGAAATGAAGCTTACACTTTACTGATATGAAATTTCCCTCTTCCACATTTAAAGAGAATTTAGAGAAATTATATGAAAACATTCCAGAAATGCAATTTTTCTTAGATGTACGATCACATTTTTAAATTGAAAGAAGCATTTTACTAAGATAGCTTGTATCTAATTATATAAATAAATGCAATAAAACATACTTATAAAGTCATAATTTTAAAAAATGAAATAGATATTAGAAAATGTAAAATTATAACCAAAAAAGGCTAGTCAGAATCAATTCAGCTCTTAGCATTCTTTTCATCACTGACTATTATTTCGAAGGACAATGGCTCATTATAAAGGACTGCTTTCAGGTTCTGTAGTTATATTGATTTGTTCTAGAACCACCATATTAATGGTGGGTCAGGGGCTCTCACATTATGTAGTAAGTATGTGTTACTTCAGGAAAGTTCATACTCCTTTTGTGTGTTTTCCCCCAAACTCTGTTCATCTGGAACAATATTTCTCAAGTTTCTTCCCAAAGCACACTTTGTGTTTTACTAGATATGCTATGGAGCTGGCTCACCATACTCTGAAGCCTTTACTTAAATCTGCCCTAATACACCAACTGATCCCTGTGTTTCCTGGCTGATTCCAACATGAACTTTATCAGGGAGGTTCAAGTCACCTCCTCTACTTTAAGTAACTTTAAGTCATGAGAGTAAAGAGAGAAGAGTAAAAGGGAGTGTCAAAAATAACCCCTAATGCCAGAGTTAAGAACCTGGAGGACCAACTGCTTGGACACCCTCTAGTTCTCAGCTTAAACATCCTGTGTGCCATGATTCTTCTTGGTAAAGAGTACTGTGCAATGATCTGAAAAAAAAAAAAAGTTGAGAACCACTGATCCAGAAAATTCCTATTATAAATGGGCATGTCATCCATAACTTCCCTTACAAAGTACATGGTTCACAAGGCTCAATGTATAAACATAAAAATTTATAGCAATCACTGAAAATAGTGAGAAACTACATTAAAGTCATGTGAGAGATGGCAGGGGGAGAATGTCTTCCAGTAAATAACTCTCTGTAGAGCCCTAAGTAACCTTATCCACTTGAACTCAGTGTTACTGTTTGGCACACTTTCCTAGTGAGGACAATAAATTTCCTCTTCAGGTAGCAACCCCTCCACATTTACTCAAGCAAATTGCTAAATATAAAGATGTCTGTTGCACTTTGTCCTTCATTCTCGAAGAATCCCAATGACATCAAAGAGGATAATGTCTTGACTTGTAAGTAAATTGGATTTAATTGAGGCAGAACTGTGCAAAAGTCATCAGCCTTACTCTCTCCTCCAGAGTGTTTGGAGTCCAGTGGCAAAATATAGCTCAAGACAACTGGAAATGGCCCCAGTGCAATGGGAGACCTTGGCCTTTTTAATTTCAGGGCTTTCCCAGGTCTTTTTTTTTTAAGGCAACAACCATTCAGTACTTAAAGACTAGGTAAGACTTGAGGTAAAAGATGGTCTACTTTGCTTTCACCAAAGGATCAATCAGGGAGGGAAGACCCAGTTTCTGGCCAGGTCATTTTGGCAGAGGGTGGGGCTTCTGCTCTAGTTATTATTTTCCTTTCATGGTTTCTCTCCTTCAAATTTCATTGGTGTGCCAGTTAGGTTTATTCTCAGGCAATAGTTTCCCATACAGTCGAAATAATTCCCAGAATGCCATTGATACAACCAGGAATTCCAACACTTCTTGGTTCTAGCTATGCCAAAGAAAGGCCTGGTCCTGGTTTCTTGCTCATGCTACATATTTTCCTCTGAAAAAAATATGCCCAGACAAGAGAAGCATTCATTCTATTTTTCCTTTGGGGACTAACATGTCTACTTCTGGCTAACTGTCCCATACTAGGTTTATGAGACATCTCCCATTTCTCAATAATAGTATAGCTGGGGGAAAATCAAGCCAAATGTTAGTAATTATTCCATTGAAGGAAGGTAGGTGGTTTACTGGAAAAAGTATTAAATTTGAAGTCAGGAATATTTGAATTTGAATCCTCTCTCAGTCTCACTGTGTTTTCCTGAGAAAATAATTTAACCTCTCTTAACCTAAGTATTGTTATCTCTAAATGTTGATAATAGCACCTACTTCACTGGGTCATTGTGTGAATCAAATGAAATTATGCATGTGAAGCACTTTGCCAACCCTTCATCCTCTATATAAATTCAAAGAGATTTGAACAAATTCTAGTGAACAAAGATAGGAAAAAAATGAGCATGTGATTAGATCAGAATAAGGACAAATTTAAAGTATGGTAATAAGTTATATTTCTAGCATGTAGCTCATGAAAAAGGTGTGGTAAACATTCCCTAAATAAGCAGAAAACCCAAATAACCAGATTGGAAGTGAAATAGGGAAGCAGATTTTGGACTGCAATTTTGTGAGATAAATGACAAGTAAGTTGATAACTGGGATAAGTTTGAAAAGCAACTTCCAGTTATGCTCTGGAATTTATGCAGTTAAAATTTAAGAGATGTTGTCTTCTGTATCTAATGTAAAAATGGGTTCATAACACAAAATATTATTAAACATAGTATTCATATATAATATGTAAATGCACATATATATATATATATATTATATCTATAACATTTCAGATATATAATGGCAATTGTAGAACTACTGAAATATTTAAGTGCCTTCTGAATCATCCAAAAAATAAAATGAAATCAACTATGTCTAGTGTAGTGTGAAATCATGACCCTGTTGAATTCTTGTTCTTTCAAAATTAACATTCCATATCTGACATATATTTTAACTTTCTTTCAGCCAGAACACTTTTCTGATCAGTGCATCCCATTCCCCAATTAGTTTGTTTAAATGGAATTATGCTAGATAATAGAAACTTTTGTACCAAAGGGAATCTATTGTTTCTATCATCATATTTTCTGTATTAGCCTTCAAAGAAATATTCCAATTAATAATTTGCAGTCAGGCCTCCAAAACTATAATTACTTAGAGATTTTTGATAGCAGTTATTATGAGAATTCTCCTAATAATGTATTAGGGACTTATTATTTGAAGATTATAAATCTCTTCTTAATCATATTAATTAGGATTTAGATAAATCAGATTAATATGACACCACCATAGAATATAAGGAAGAAATCAGCTTGCCTTCAAATCCTTTATATAGATATAGTCAAAGCCTCAGAGTTGCATTCCCAGACTCTGAGGCGTGTGCTCTATCTCCATGCACAACTGAATTCAATTTTAATAAATGGTTTCATTCACTAAAACAAGCTTTTTGGTTGACAAGATGCCTAATAAAGTTTGCATGAGATGAAAATGTCAGTCATACTTCACTTTTTAACTGATTATTCTGGCATGGGTTGGGTACATTCCCAGGCAGCCTCACATATAAAACCATTCTGGAATGATTCTCACTGTAACATTTAGTTAGACTGATCAGTTCTGGTCTGTCTATTTGGCATTATGATCACTAGAGACCCAGAATTCTCAATGTTCCCTCAAAATGGAATATAGCTAACAATTTCCAGTAAACAACATACTACAAAGTGTTTGGGGATATTTCTACTCTTAAGGTGAAACAGAAGATGTTTATTTACAAGAGCAGATAAAAGCCCCAGATTATAATAATACATCAGGAAGCTGATAATAAACCTTTAATGCACTAAAAGTAATCTGGTGGTATTCACTAAATGTAAATTTGATATTTTTTTTATTTGATTTGGAATTTGGAAGAAAAGAAGTCCTTGCCTAGTCACCCTGAATACCTTAGGGTTAGAATGAACCATAGAAATCATCTGGTCCAACTTGCTCATTTGACAAATCAGGAGACAAAGTCCAGAGTATTAGCGTGAGTTGTTCTAGGTCACATGGATAACTTATAATAGATCTGGGCTTTAATACCTCATGCTCTACTCCTCCTCCTACTACATTGTATTTTTCAGTCTACTGTGTGAAACTATTTAGGTTACTAACAATCAACAGACCTTTTTCAAGTACCCGATTTCTAAGTTCCAGTTACTCTTCTAGGCCTTGAGGAAACAAAAACATATATGAAGTGGTCGTTGCCCTCAAAGAGTTTACAAGCTATCAGGATAGACAACAGAACTAGGGATTTGGACTAGATGGCTTTTAAGGTCCCTTTGGGTTAAAACATCTAGGATCTTCTTATGTTGCAGAACCATATAGAAAATAACCAAAGTAGATAAGAAGTTTTTATTTTGGGGGGGAAGTAAGGAGGGAGGAGCAATAGCAAACACCCCAAAAATGAAAATTCTGAAAATCAAAAGAGAGATTAAGTAAATTGAAAGGAAAATAAAAAGAACTAAAAAATAAAACTGGGAGCTGATTTTATGAGGCAAAACAGTAAAACAGATAAACAACTAGTTAATTTGATTGAAAAAGAAGGGGAAAAAGTAAATTACCAGCATCAAAATTGAAAAGGGTGAATGCATCACCAAAGAAGATGAAGATAAAGGAATTATTAAGAGTCATTTTGTCTTTGTGTCAGTAATACTGATAATATTAATGAAATGCATGATTATTTACACAAAATATAAAGTACCTAGATTAATAGAGGATGAAATAGAGTGCTTAAATAATCTTATAAAAGAAAAGAAATAGAACAAGCCATCAGTGAATTCCTTAAGGGGATAAAAACAGGACTAGATGTATTCACAAGTGAATTCTTCCAAATACAAAAGGACCAATTAATCCTAATGTTATATAAACTATTTTTTAAGTAAGTAAAGGAGGAGTCTAATAAAATTCCTTCTATGACACAATTATTCTGAAACATAAACTAGAGACAGAAAAAATAGAGAAAGAAAACTATAGACAATATTCTTAATGAACAGCACAAAAATATTAGCAAGGAAATTACAAAAACATATCAAAAAAACCATACACTATAACCAGGTGTTATTTATACCAAGAATGCAGGGTTAGTTCATTGTTAGTAAAACTATCAGCATAGTTAATTACACCAATAATAATAACAGCAAAATCATATGATTATCTCAGTTGATGCAGAATCATCAAAATGAAATATTCATTCCTATTAAAAACACTAGAAAATATAGAAGTCATGCAGCTTTTCTTTTTTTTTAATTTATTTATTTAACTTTTAACAATCACTTAAACAAAATTTTGGGTTCCAAATTTTCTCCCCTTTTGTCCCCTCCCCCCCAAACACCAAGCATTCTAATTGCCCCTATGACTAATCTGCTCTCTCTTCTATCATTCCTCTCTGCCCTTGCCTCTATCTTCTCTTTTGTCTATTTGGCCAGATAACTTTCTATACCCCTTTACCTGTATTTCTTATTTCCTAGTGGCAAGAACATTACTCGACAGTTGTTCCTAACACTTTGAGTTCCAACTTCTTTACCTCCCTCCCTCCCCACCCCTTCCCTTTGGAGGGCAAGCAATTCAATATAGGCCAAATCTGTGTAGTTTTGCAAATGACTTCCATAATAGTTGTGTTGTATAAGACTAACTATATTTCCCTCCATCCTATCCTGTCCCCCATTACTTCTATTCTCTCTTTCGATCCTGTCCCTCCCCATGATTGTTGACCTCAAATTGCTCCCTCCTCCCCATGCCCTCCCTTCCATCATGCCCCCCACCCTGCTTATCCCCTTATCCCCCACTTTCCTGTATCATAAGAATAGGTTTTCATACCAAAATGAGTGTGCATTTTATTCCTTCCTTTAGTGAAATGTGATGAGAGTAAGCTTCATATTTTTCTCTCACCTCCTCTCTTTTTCCCTCCACTAATAAGTCTTTTGCTTGCCTCTTTTATGAGAGATAATTTGCCCTATTCCATTTCTCCCTTTCTCCTCCCAATATATTTCTCTCTCACTGCTTGATTTCATTTTTTTAAGATACGATCCCATCCTCTTCAATTCACTCTGTGCTGTTTGTCTCTCTCTCTCTCTCTCTCTCTCTCTCTCTCTCTCTCTCTCTCTCTCTCTCTCTCTGTGTGTGTGTGTGTGTGCATGTGTGTGTGTGTAATCCCACCCAGTACCCAGATACTGAAAAGTTTCAAGAGTTACAAATATTGTCTTTCCATGTAGGAATGTAAACAGTTCAACTTTAGTAAGTCCCTTATGACTTCTCTTTGCTGTTCACCTTTTCATGCTTCTCTTCATTCTTGTGTTTGAAAGTCAAATTTTCTTTTCAGCTCTGGTCTTTTCATCAAGAATGCTTGAAAGTCCTCTATTTCATTGAAAGACCAATTTTTCCCCTGAAGTATTATACTCAGTTTTGCTGGGTAGGTGATTCTTGGTTTTAGTCCTAGTTCCTTTGACTTTTGGAATATCCTATTCCATGCCCTTCAATCCCTTAATGTAGAAGCTGCTAGATCTTGTGTTATCCTGATTGTATTTCCACAATACTTGAATTGTTTCTTTCTAGCTGCTTGCAATATTTTCTCCTTCACCTGGGAACTCTGGAATTTGGCCA
Source organism: Notamacropus eugenii (assembly GCF_028372415.1). Taxonomy (NCBI): domain Eukaryota; kingdom Metazoa; phylum Chordata; class Mammalia; order Diprotodontia; family Macropodidae; genus Notamacropus; species Notamacropus eugenii. The sequence continues at coordinate 218,954,561 of NC_092877.1, read as the reverse complement.
CAGTGTTCCTAGGAGTTTCTCTTTTTGGATCTCTTTCAGGCAGTGTTCTGTGGATTCCTTGAATATTTATTTTGCCCTCTGGTTCTAGAATCTCAGGGCAGTTTTCCTTGATAATTTCATGAACGATGATGTCTAGGCTCTTTTTTTTTGATCATGGATTTCAGGTAGTCCCATAATTTTTAAATTGTCTCTCCTGGATCTATTTTCCAGGTCAGTTGTTTTTGCAATGAGATATTTCACATTATCTTCCATTTTTTCATTCTTTTGGTTTTGTTTTGTGATTTCTTGGTTTCTCATAAAGTCATTAGCCTCCATCTGTTCCATTGTAATTTTGAAAAAACTATTTTCTTCAGTGAGCTTTTGAATCTCCTTTTCCATTTGGCTAATTCTGCTTTTGAAAGCATTCTTCTCCTCATTGGCTTTTTGAACCTCTTTTGCCAATTGAGTTAGCCTATTTTTCAAGGTATTATTTTCTTCAGCATTTTTTTGGGTCTCCTTTAGCAGGGTGCTGACCTGCTGTTCATGCTTTGACTGCATGTCTCTCATTTCTCTTCCCAGCTTTTCCTCCACCTCTCTAACTTGATTTTCAAAATCCTTTTTGAGCTCTTCTGTGGCCTGAGCCCATGGAATATTTCTTTTGGATGTTTTGGATACAGAAGCCTTGATTTCTACATCTTTTCCTGATGGTAAGCATTGTTCTTCCTCATCAGAAAGGAGGAGAGGAGATATCTGTTCACCAGAGAGTAACCTTCTATGGTCTTATTCCCCCCCCCCCTTTTCTGTGCATTTTCCCATCCAGTGACTTGACTTCTGAGTTTCCTCTCCACACCCACTTTGCCTCCAGTTCCACCCAGCCAGCGCTTGGGGTCTGAGATTCAAATGCTGCTTCCCAGTCTCAGGGCTTTTGGCGGGGGCAGGGATGCTATTCAGTGTGAGATTAAGTTAAGCTGCTCTGGTGGGGGCAGGGCCGCCTCACGGGCTCTGTTCCCTCAGGGGGTTTATGCAGAGACCTTCAACAATGGATCCAGGTTCCTGCCTGCTTGGGGAGCCCGGGTCTGCTCCCACCTCTGCTGTTGCCCCCCGAGGGGGCCTGAGTAATGGGGGCACCCCACTCCCCTCTCAACCTGCCAAAGAGACCCTCTCACTGACCCCCGTCACCTGTGGGTGGAGGGCCCCACGCAGCCACTGGAAATCCCATCCCTGAAGCCCCCTCGGATCTTCTCCTCTCGGTGCCGCGGGACCCAGCAGGGCTGTGCTTGGCTCCCAGTCCCCAGCGCTCAGTCCGTGGCACAAAGGACCTTTTGCAAGAGGTTTGCAGGTCCCTCTGGAACAGAAATCTCCTTTGATCCAATGTTCTGTGGCCTCTGGTGCTGCAGAATTCTCAGTGAATTGCTATTTACAGATGTTCTATGGGTTGTGGGTTTGGAGCTATGTGTATGTGCGTCTTTCTACTCTGCCATCTTGGCTCCACCCCCAACTTTTCTTAAAATGATAAATGCTATGTATCCTAAACTGAAGAGTAAGCATTATTGGTGATGAGGATGAACTTCAAACATTCCCAATAAGATCAGGGATGAAGCAAAGATGTTCATTGTCACCTCTGATAGTCAACATTGTACTAGAAATGGGAATTATGTGAAAGATAGCTACTCTGATCAAGAAAATGAGACAAGGTAATTCAAAGGTCTCAGGATAAAAATACTATCCACTTCCAGAGAGATAACTGATGAACTCTCCATGCAGAATGAGGCATGTTTTTTAACTCTATTTTTATTGTTTTATTTTATTTGTGTTTTCTTTTGCAATATAGATAATATGGAAATATGTCTTGCATGACTTCATATGTGTAACATATCAAATTTCTTGCCTTCTCAGGAGGGGTGAGGGAAGGAAGGGGAAGAATTTGGAAATCAAAAGATTTTTTAAATCATTGTCAGACATGTTTTACATATAACTGTGAAACATTTAATGAAATGAAAACATTTTTTTTAAAAAAAGAAATTATTGTAATAGTTCAGGAGAGAGGTGATGAGTTCCTGAAAGTATAGTGGCTGTGTAGGTGGCAAGGAGGGGACATATGCAACAATTGCTGTGGAGGCATAAATAACAAATTTTGGCAATTAATTTAGATATGCAAATTCAATTAGAGTGATAAATTGAGGATGACATCAAGGTTTTAAAATAGTGTGGCAGCGAAGATTTTGATGTCTATGGGAAATTTTGAATAATGGTAAGTTTGGGATAAAAGAGAATGAGTTTTATTTTAGGTATGTTGATTTTGAGGTATCCATAAAAAATGCAGTTCAAAATGTCTAATAGGAAGTTTGTGATGTAGACATGGAGCTGAAGAGAGAGACTAGGAAAGTGAATATAGATTTGGAAGTCATTTGCATAGAGATGATGACTAAACAAACAGAAAGCAAAAACACCACCAAATAAGAGAGTGCAAAGAAAAAAGAAAAAGAAACCCAAGGGTTATGTAGAGTTTTGAGCTCTACATAGCTATAGGTATGGTATGATTGATGAGCCCTGAATCTATAATCCAATAAAGTGGAAGGAGTAAATTGAATAGATAGGTGGATAATCTATGCCCCAGAGTCTAAAACCACCAGCAACATTAATGGAAAGGGCACATCATTTTAAAAAGTGATAATACTGTTATGTTTTCAAGCTTACATGGACATGTCTTTTTTTTCTTCCCCAATGCTTTCTTTCTAAGAGCGCTTCATTCCTCTTCATTACCTGGAACATGAGAAAACAATAACCAAGCCCAGGGATTCTTAAACTATTTTTGAATTATGTACCTTTTGTTAGACTAGGGAAACTTTTTGACCCCTTCCTGGGATGGTTAGTAAGATTAGATAGACATATAAATATACACAGATAGATATTTATATGTGTATAAATGTTACACATGCACACCTATGTAATACACACATATGTGTTCCTATTTCAATAAACTGATACATTTCAGTTACAGGCTAGTGAAAATGTGGAAGTAATTTTCCCCCATTCAACTTCATGAACTCACTGAAACTTATTCATATGAACCCATTGCATTCCATTTACCAGGGGTTAATAATTTCTAATTTAGTCATTTCTTTTTATCTTTTAGAAAGAAAACCAACTTTTAGTCTGTGTCTACTTAGCAGCTGCTAGGAAATTATGGAAAGAATCTATCTATTTATAATTCTCCTTTTCTTTCAGAAATTTCTTTTAGAAATAAGAACATTAATCCTTAGTCCTCTATAGTTCTTATTTTTAGCTCTTATAGACAAATCTAACAATGGAATACTTTGGTTAGCTGTATACAGATCATGCTTGTGTAAGTGATGGGACTCTGAAGTATAGTTTTATTTCTATACATCTATCTATTGTCTATCTCCAATTCTGTCTTCCATTTATTTAATTATTGATGACAAAGCAGGCTAGCTTAACAGCCTTCTGATTTTCAGTTAATAAGTTCTTGACCAAGTCCTACTTAAAACAGAAACTAACATTTATTAAGTGTTTTATAGTTGAATTCAATCACTAGGATCTTTCGGTTCATTTTCTGAGATCTTCTGATAATAAGATTTTAAAGGTTATCTCCCTGCTTTTCTAATGCTCCACTTTTACTCTTACTGACTACACTAATAGATCAGTAAAATCTATAAATAAGTCATCCCATTTTACATCTTTAAAATGTCTTACTTTAGCCCTCATCTATCCTCTCCACATGACATTAATATCAACTACTTATGAAAGGATATCTTTCTTTGGATGTCCCATTAGGAACTCAAGCTCAGTAACATTGTCAAATTGTAAGACTTATAATTTTCTCTCTCAAAACTTTCTTCTGTCCTCAATTGACTTTTTCTACTACTGGCGCCAATATTCAAGCAATCATCCAAGTCTGAAATCTAGGTGACTTCTCTCTCCTTTTCCTTTTCAAGTCAAAGGACCAAAAGACTTAAGACATTGATCAAATTTGGGAGTTGAGAGGGAAAAAGAAGTCATCTAGATTTCAAACAAGAGTGAATGGCTGAAATAACTAATTCATTAATAGATATTGCCACTCTTATTTTCTTCACATTTCAAGCTATATCATTACTAAATTAATCTCTATCACCCAAAGTTCTGATATTATCCCTGTCTACCCCAAGTATTCAGATATTTCTCTGAGTTTTGTGAATACAGTTAAGAGCCTTGCCTTTCAGGATATATTTCCACAAGATTTTTCTCCTCCCCTCCATCTTTATCATCCCAAATGAATAATTATCTTTCACCAAAATACGCCCTCTACTTTTGTATACCCAAAACTTCATCTATATTGATGTCTGTACTTCACATTTCTCCCTTTTCCTCTTTAAATGACAAATTAGAATGTCATCCCTAATCATTCCATCAGTCTTGTACACCAGTTCCTACCTTTGTAATCAGTTTTAAAAATCAATTATATGTTGAAAACAATATTGAAATTCATAATTAATTGAACTCAGTGATTATATTTAAATTAGTTGATTTTAATGCATACAATAACTTTTATTTCCAGACACTAACTTTTGGTCTTTATTAGTTTTTTTGTCTATTTTAATTCATTTTCCCACTTCCTCAATAAAGGTAATCATATGACAGGCACCATACCGTTGTGGATAAAACCACCCTTGAAGTCAGGAAGGTTGACGTGAACCTGGGGAAGTCATATAACTTCTAAGTGCCTTAGAAAACTCTCTAAGACTGGAAATTACAAAACAAGTTTGGCAAAATTTCCTTACAGAAAGTTTTCTACCACGATGAAATACACAGATAGGAAACAACAGCGACATTAAAAATAATGATAATCGTAGGGATAACAGAAAGAGACAATGAAGGATATTGACTACAGAGAAATCTTCAAAACTAAAAAATACCTGCATTCAAATCTTCCATTCTGATATTTCTTTGGCACATAATGGGTGTGTGAATCTGGAAAAGCCATTGAAATTTTGTGCAACATAGATAACTAAGACACAAAACAGTAGTCCCACTATAATGTTGTTATTAGAATCTGTGGGGGGAAATGCTTTACTGAATGGCGTTATACTGTTGACTACTATTGGGATTTTTGTCATGTTTGTTATTTAGTTGTTTCAGTTATGTCAAGTATTTTTGCCCCATCTGGGGTTTTTTTGGCAAAGATAGTGGAGTAGTTTGCTATTTCCTTCTCCAGTTAGTTTTACAGATGAAGAATTAAAGCAAACAGAGTTAAGTGGCTTGCCCAGAGTCCCACAACTATTAAGTAGCTGAGGTCAGATTTTATATATTTATATACATACATATGTATATTACATTTAACAGTATACTTAAAGTCCCATATCTTTATTTTCCCCAGATGAAATATTTAGCTTCAGTTTTCCCAAGTTTTACATTTGAAGATGATTTTTTTTGAGCTCAAGGATAAGGTTTCACATTTGTAAATATTAAATTTTGTGCTATTAGATTAAGCCCAATGTTCAAACGTTATAATTTTTTAAAAAATCCTTCCTTTTTAACACTCAGGATCTCCACTAGCATTTTAATATTATAGGATAGTCAAATGTGCTGCATCATTTCCAGCAGTAAGTAATATTTGATGAAATGGAGTTTGGTTTCTTTTTTCTATTTTAAAAGAGTAGATATCCTCTCAGTTTAACTAAGACCCATGCTAACTCCTTTATTTCATTGAAATATTTAAGTGAACTTGGGTTCTCAAAGGTTTTATCATCAGAGTGTAAGCTCTGGCAGGCCATATCAAGGTGAAAAGGCTTTGAGAACTGGTCTCATGATCACTGTGTCTTAGTTTTATATAAAAAAGGCTAACTAATATTAATAAAAGTATCTTTCCACAATGAGACAACTTCAAAAATGTCATTGTATCAAAAATATTTTGAATATAACAACTTATGAACACTACCTAGTGAGCTGTAAAGAGTTTATCCTATATATCAATGGAAGGAAGGCAGTAGGTTGCAATGAATAGAATACTGACTGTGTAGTCGGGAAATATGAGTTCAACTTCAACTGCTGCTATTTGGTTGGACATATCACTTAATCTCCTTCTGCATTAGTTTCCTCATCTGCAAAATGAAGCAATTAGATTGCTTGGCCATTATGATCCCTTCTGGGCAATGAGGTGCCATAGTGAATAGTGACCCACCTGAAATCAGGAAAACTTGATGTCAAACTAGCTTTAGACACTTACTATTTGTGTGACCCTGAGCACTCCACTTAATCCTGTTTGTGTTGGTTCATCATCTGAAAAATAGCCAGAGAAGGAAATAGCACACCACTCTAGTATCTTTGCCAAGAAAACACCAAATGGCATCATGAAGTGTCAGACACAAGTGAAAGGACTGAACAAAATGATCCCTTCCTGCTCTAAATGGATGATTCACAGGTATACCCATACCAATGAAATGAGAGATTTTTGACATATGAAAAGTGATATTATGTAAAATGAATGGTTCACTTGACTGAAGAGAAATACTTGAATCTGTAATTCACAGCTAGGAATGATCTTGCCTTCCTATAATCTTCCCTTGTACTTTGTAACCATTTTATGCCTTTTTCACATTCTTTTGGTTTAATACCTATTTGCATATGTCTTGTATTCTTTTCCTAAATTCTAAGTTCTTGATTTTGGGAGATTTGTTTTCTTCCTTCTTTGAATTTTCCTCAAACCATAAGCACTGTATTCTGTACAGACTAGGCTGCTAATGCACATTTAAGAATAAAATAGTATATAGCTGAACACCATGATCATTTAAAATGAAACATTTGTCAAATTCCTTCTTGAAAACAGAAAATATCAAACATAATTAAATCATCAACTTGTTAAAAACCATGAAAAAAGAGAAGGTTCATTTTTGCCAACTATTTGACAATATAAGCTATGAAAAAAATATAAGAGATATCAATGACAGCAGTCAAATAGAAGATCTATCTTTTGCTAAATGCATGGTTCACTACACTTCTCAATAGCAGGCAGAGTCAAATCATCCAAAAGCTTTAACAGAAAAGTAGCTGCTTTAAAAGACAGAAAACAATATGAGTAAAATGTTATGTTGAACCACTGAAAGCAGTAAAATGGGGGAGTGGGGTGGGAAGAGCATTGGATTTGTAGTTCAAAGATCTATATTTGAATCTTTAAGATTCATTTACTTGTTGAAGAGCGATTCAATTCAAAGCAACATATTTTTATTAATCGCTTGGAAGGGAAAGGGAGTTACTAAATATAGACTATACAAAAGGTAGATAATAATCTCTATATTTCAAGAGTTTATATTCTATTAAGAAGAATGTAATGTTACACTATTTCAACACAACTATAGGTGAAGGAAAATAGAGGAGAGAGAGCACAATGACAGCTGAGAGGAGATGATGCAGGAAACATCATGGAACTTGTGCCACTTGAGTTGAGCTTTGAAGACAGGTGAAGATTCTCTGTATACTCTGGGTAAGTGGAACAGTTGCACAAACACACAATAATAAGAGTTAATAGCTAACATTTATATAGCACCTACTGTGAGCCAGACCCTACATTTAGCTTCACAATTATTAGCTATCCCCCTAAATGCCTTAGTAAGTAGTAAGTACTAAATGCCTAGTAAGTATCTGAAGATATATTTGAAGTCAGGTCTTCCTCCCTCCAGACCAAGATTGAGAATTATGGTCAAGGAATGACTGACTTCAGTTTGGCTGGAATATCGATTTCTAAAAGGGGCAGAGTATGAAATAGGACTGGAAAGTCAGATGAGAAGCAAATTTTGAAGGGTTTTAAATGTCAGTCTTCAGAGTTTGTTTTTTTAACCAATACACAGTGGAAAGTGACTGAATGTTTTTGAGTAGGTGAGAGTGAATGATGATTTGGAAAGAGAAGAAATTAGAAGTGTAGAGGGCAATTGGAGGAAAGTAATGCTAAGTGCTGAGGACCAGAAAGAGGCAGACAGAAAGATAATGAGAAAGACAAAGATAGAGAGATAGTGACAGATTTTCAGAGACAGGGAGAAACAAAGAGAGACAGAGAGTCAAAGAGACAGAGAAAAAATAGAGATAAACAAAAGCACAAGCAGGGACAGAGATACTTAGAGACAGAGAAGACAGACAATGATTGAGGAAAAAGGATGAAGATACACAAAATAGGAATGGGTCAAACTGGGGGAGTATTTGAGAGGGGATGAGATTGAGGAAGTGGAGGGCTTAACTTTGGTAAAAAAAAAAAAGGGCTAACTTTTTCTCAAAGGAAGTAGGATGGGACAAAAGGATGAATGAAAATACAAAGAAGTTTTGAGACAAGGAGTGAATAAAAAGATAAGCCATTTCATCTTCTTAGCTTCAGTTTCCCTGCCAGTAAAATTAGGATGTTGGATTCACTATCTCAGCTTCCTTCCAAGTTTGAATTCTTTTATACTATAATCTTACTATAAACTTTCTCTCTCATATAATCATAGAGAGTCACAATTGACATATTTGCAATGGAATATTAAGGGTTAAACACCTATGACCTAGATAATAGTATTAAGCATTTGACAAAAAATTATATGTATAATCCATTTTGGACACAAATTAATTATTGTTAAATGAAGTGGGGGATTTGACAATATTCTCAAAATATTCAAGATCTTGAACGTTATTTTCCTCTTACATTAGAACAATATTTCCTGGAAGTGAGTGAATTTTCTTTATTAATTAAACCCAAACTGTAGCTCTGAAGGGAATCATTGATTATCCATGATTCTGTGTTTAGAGACATTGCCTGATTTTGGGTAGTACTGTATTGGTGATGGACAGCATGAATTCTCTTTTGCATGCCTAATTAAAACCATGCTCATTATAGCATGTTGCTGGATTTTTTGTGAATTACATTAAGGAGAGAGTGGGGGGTGGGGACAAGGAGAGAAATCCTGGTCCCTAATTTCCTCTTCTTACTTTCACACTACATGAGTAAAAGAGCCCAACATTCTGCTGCAATCCATGTAGAGATGTTTAGAAAGTCACAGGACAGGTAGTAATAACAATTTGTGCATTTCAGAATGAATCAAAGAAATCTTTACTCAGGTTCCCATACTCCATTCCAAACCAGGATGTGTCTGATCTATCCAATTCAACTAATTTCAATTCAACTCTAGTTCTATTCAGTGCAATTCAATTTAATAAATATTTATTAGAACCCCACTATAATGGGATCCTGTACTGTACTAGGATAGGTCCCAAAGACAGAATTCAAAATGATTGCGCAAAGGAACATCCATTACATAGGTAAGCAACGTGTAAATAAATACAAAATACAGCCAAAGTAAACAGAGAGTAATATTGAGGGAAATGTGCTCGCAATTGGGAATTGTGTCTGGGAAATAAGAAACTTGATATGAGCTCTGAATGGAAAGAGTGATGACACTGAGGTGTAATTCAGTCAATGAAATAGTTTACAGTAGTTGAAATTTTGTTTTGATGTTTAATGAGTAACACTTCTCCAAACATAAAAATGTGGTTAATATATAGCATTTATGGGAGTATTAACTAAGTTTTCATTATGCCACAGAATTTGATTTTCCCAAGCTGCCATGGCGAATGGATAGGGATAAGAGGAGGATGGGGATTACAGAATATACTTCTTCACTTTAGCAATTATGTCTGTGTCTGGAAACAAAATTATCTCCTGAAAGAGAAATGTGGCTATTGATAAACTTATACTACTACTCCTGCTACTTCTCCTCCTCCTCCTCCTCCTCCTCCTCCTCCTACTACTACTACTACTACTACTACTACTATTACTACTACTACTACTGCTGCTGCTGCTACTACTACTGCTACTACTACTGCTACTACTACTACTACTACTACTACTACTACTACTACTACTACTACTGCTACTACTACTACACCACACACTGCTTCATCAGTCTCATTGCTATGCTAAAGCATAAAAATGTAGGAAATTAACTAGTTATAAGACGAAAGTCATCTACCTAAGTCGCTGTTTAATAGTTGATATTAAAACTATGGCAGATGTAGGTTTGTGATAATATAGATATAAACAGGTAAAATATGAAATAGGAAGATATGGATTCAAATAATACAATACATTATATTAATGTTAGAAGGTGTAGATTTGTATTATTACTAGCGTTAGTGTGTGTTCCTTCATTGCCAAAGAAGACCACACCATTAGAGAAATGATGATGTGGCTTGCACTTGACTTTGTTTTGAGTGAGGGAGGGCTGTGCAGGTCACCAGCCTCACTTCTCCTCCAGAGCCATCTGGGTCCAGTGACCAGATATTCATCAGGATGACTGAAGATGACCCAGGATGAGGGAACTGGGGTTAAGTGACTTGCCCAAGGTCACACAGCTAGTGAGTGTCAAGTGTCTGAGGTGAGATTTGAACTCAAATTCTCCTGAGTGGATAGACCTCCACTGCACCACCTAGCTGCCCCACAAGTTTTAGTATTATTTTCCCAAAGGTTTCCAATGAGCAAGACTAACACCTGCACATAAGAGTAATCCATGAATGCAATTTTCATTGATTTCTTAAGATCTAAAAATATATATTAGTCTAAACATAATACAGAGTATAGATCTGTTAATTAGATAAAGTAATTAGCGATACAATTTATGACCTGCACTAACCTCTTTGACTGTAACATAAGAAAGAGGAACCATTATCTATTGAAACACTAAGGACTTTATATCCAAATTTACTTCTTATCCTCTCTACCCACAAGACATTTTAGCTAAGTATATATCAATAAATATAGATCTGGAGTTTCTGTAAGCCTGTTAACTTCCCCATATTCATATGTCAATTTTTGTCTTTACCCAGGATGTTACTATCCCTGGAGCTTCTTTGCCTCTTAAATTCCAACTAAGCTAAGTCTGGGCATCTTCACATTTTCATTTATGCTTTTAGGACTGAATACTTAACTCTTACATGCAAACACATAACTGAGCGCCTATGCTGAAGCCAGGGTCTTAGAATATCCCAAAGAGGTAATATTTAGTTTCAATGCCAAGAAAAATTTCTCACACAAACATGACAATGATACTTATATTTATTTGCATTTCATCTTCTTAGTGACTTCTACTATTTCACATAGAAATATTAATCAATAATAATGATATTCAGAATGCTCAGCAATCATCTACAGTAATAAAGATGTATAGAAACTTAATATATGGAAGTAATGTGTTTTTTTTCAAATGAATCTTCTAAGTATGGTTACATTGACTTGTTCTATACATCATCAATTTCATTAAAAATCCACAGGGTTTTGGTGAAGATAAAATGAGATGACACATACAAAAGACTTTATAAAATGTCAATTGTATTTTCAGTCTGATGGGCCAGGAGGGTTGCAGAGACTAGAACACTGTATGTGGAATAAGAAGATCTGAGTGTGAATCCCACTTAAGACACTTACTAACTAGGTTACCCCAGTCAAGTCATTTAACCTGATTCAGGCTTGTTGCCTTACTTGCGAAAAGGATATAATGTTATCTCACAAAGTTGTGAAAATCAAAAATGATAGTAAAAGTGAAATATTAAGAAATTTGATATTGCTAAATATCACTCATGCTTACTATTTTCAGGAGACATTTGGTTAAGGTAATATATAAAATAAAATATATTTTGGTCCCACCAAATTATTTCTTCAATATAGATACTCCATCTACCAAAGCAGATTGACAACATATTTCTAAATCTCTAAACACATATATTTCGGGAATTGCTTGGAGAAAAGACCAATTACATCCTAAGAGGATCATAAAACTAGTATATTTCAGTCATGACTTGAACCCAAGCGTTACTGATTCCCAATCCAATGTAAGAATTTAGTGATTCATTTAAGCTTCTAAGTATATTTTTTTCTCCAAAAAATTCAGTCCGTGAAATAATTTACAGTAGTTGAAATTCTTTTTTGATGTTCAATAGATAACACTCCTGCAAACATAAAAATGTGGTTAATGTGTGGCATTTATAGAAATATCAACTAAGTTTTTGTCATCCCACAGAACTTGACATAAGAATCACATTGGATGAATTTCTAACCCACTGTGCCTATGTATATACTCATGCAATAGTTGTAATGTGAACTGTTAATCTGTCAGCATGGGGTTTCTTTCCAATTACCAACAAGTTTTAGCCTCAGCACTTGCCAAGGGCATTCTAACCTTCCAAAAACACTGATGTAATATCTAATTGGTAAACACATCTTGTATATGTTCTCCATAACAATTAGAATGATTCTGATTACCACTATTTTTTCTAACTTGTTTCCTTTATCTAAGACTGAAAATTTTACACACCTATAAGTATATAAGTATAGTATAAGGATATTAAGTATAAAGACGTGCTTTGTTGTTTTTGTTTAGTCATTTCAATTATATCTAACTCTTTGTGACCCCATTTAGAGTTTTCTTAGCAAAGATACTGTATTGGCTTGCTTTTTCCTTCTCTAGCTCATTTTACAGATGAAGAGACTGAGGCAAAGAGTGTTAAGTGACTTCTGCAGTCACACAACCAATAAGTGCCTGAGGCCAGATTTGAACTCGTTAAGATGAATCTTTTTGAGTCCAGGCCAAGCACCCTATTTACTGTACCACCTAGCTGACCGTAACTGGGATGCGTATATATAGAATCTAAAAAGTCTTAGTGCATCTTTAAGCTTTAGTAACTTCAGAAGTATAAACTATTCAAAGTTACAGGGAAGAATATTTGAAGAACAATTATTTAAATTTGTTTTACCTTTACATGTTTGAGTGAAATTTGAATAACAACATTTTTGCTTTAAAAAGAAGAGTCATCATACATTGCATGTACAACACTTTCTGGATGCCATTTTTTCAGAACTGTGAGTTGATACTGTCTTGGCCACCTTGGTTACCTGATCTATTTTCCTTATACTTTTCATTGTAAGGTGATATTTAATCTGCCATATATGCATCAAAATTCTAATTGCTTGAATGATCTTAAGGCTAAGATTACAAGTAAAATACTTTTAGTCACTGAGCAAGAAATGATTAAAATTTTTAGAAAGTTTGAAAATCCACTAGAGTGGTCTAAAGCATGAGATAGTGGTTATGTTAAATTTTGACAAGAAAGTTATCAAATATTTGAAACTTTAAAACATTTTAACCTTTCAAATGTTGATTTTTTGTTTGTTTTTGATAGTTTATTTGGATTTATATTTATACTTCTGAAGTTAATAAAGCTGCATTAAGACTTTGAAGATTGAAAGTTGTTATAAGTCTCTATCTATCTATGGTGACTTACTCTTCCCTAATACATTGGACATTTAAATCATGCCTCAAACCCTTATTAATTCTGTAACCCTAGGCAAGGCATATGGTTCTTTTTGTGCATCACTTTCCACACTTGTAAAATGCAAATAATAATAATATCTACCTTTCAGTGCAGTTGTAACGATGAAATGTGTAAACATATACAAAATACCATGCAAAACTTAATTAACTATAAATTATAGTTATCATGACTATTTTATTGTTATTAATAATAATGAGGTGACAAAATAAATTTGTCCTTATTGCAGTCTAAAAAGTTGTTTTTTGATTTTTTTAATATAGTCAGACTTCCTTTCTCTTAATCTGAATGATAGGGTAAGATGTCTTTCAGATTGACGAAAAGGAAAATACCTTTTCTTCTGTTAAGTAAATCAAACAGTCCATGTAAATGTTATGGGGTGACCCAAAATAAGCATTCTGCAGCCATAACTTTAATATGCCTGTGAGTGGTTTTTAAGGATGTGTGTGTGTTCATCCGTCATTACTGAAGAAAACCATGCTATCAGAGAAATGATGACATGACTTGCACTTGACTTTGTTTTGAGTGAGGGAGGGCTGTGCAGGTCACCAGCCTCACTTCTCCTCCAGAGCCATCTGGGTCCAGTGACCAGATATTCATCAGGATGACTGAAGATGACCCAGGATGAGGCAATTGGGATTAAGTGACTTGCCCAAGGTCACACAGCTAGTAAGTGTCAAGTATCTGAGGTGAGATTTGAACTTAGGTCCTCCTGATTCCTGCACTGGTGCTCTATCCATTGCACCACCTAGTTGCCTCTTAAGGATGACAAAGATGATACAACTATGTTACCCCAAATATAAATAGAACATATCCTTAAAATAAGGTTTAATTGCAAAAGAGGTAGGTAGAATTTAGATGTACTCTAACAAATAGCTGAATAATATTATCATTAAATACATTTGCTTTGATAGCTGTACAGTTGAAAAGGGAGTGAGGAAAGTAGAGTTGCAAGCAATAATTGGAATTGTCTGAAATGGGGATCAGGGACATTTCTGATACCTGCAGAGATGTAGATAAGCAGAACCCATCAGTACATGACTCAACATTGCTTTAGGGAAGACACACACACACACACACACACACACACACAACCTAAAGATAGGGAAGGCAAAAGTTAGTTACAATACTTTTTCAGGCTATATTCAAAATTTTTGGTAGCCAGATTTGGTAGGAGTAGTTGATGGCATATATCCAAATAAAAGTAACATGTAGAAAATAGTTACGACCTTTTCTGGGAAGAAAAATTGACAGAACAAATATTTAACAAGGAGTAGCATAGGCACACAGTACCTCTGAGTTTTCCTTTCATGAAGAGGTTAGAAGCCTGTTTCTGGGAGAATTATGATGTAATAGGATGGCCAATATACTGGGGAAACTTTGGAGTATGCATAAACATTCTGTAACTTGTTTGTTTGGGTCTGCTAACCACAGGATGAGGAGAAGCCTTGACTCATGATCGTTGGCTTCTCTCTCTTGATCTGACTCCTTGCCTGACAACTGCTGATGAGAGATTATGAGGCAGGAGGAAAGACTTAGGATCTCTCTGCTGAGGCTGACATGTGGACCTGTGAAATGGGCCTCAGTGCTTCGTTTGTATTCTTTTCCATTTTAGGTGGAGCACTTGGAGGCTCCAAACTTGAGAGTTTCGAAAGGTCAGGAGAACTATCCTCAAACTGTGCTTAAATACCCTGGGGGGGTCAAAGAGCAATTTTTTGGGGGGTGTGACATTTGGACCCTGGCCCATGGGTAACTGGGATAAGAATCATTTGGTAGTGATATCATATTTGCATGTGAATTGGGTGTAATCAATACTATAAAAGAACTGAGCTAAATCTGAGTTTATTCGGAAAAAATCTCCTATGCAAGATATATGAACGTTGTGCTTCCAAGTTTTTAGGGGAAATGTTTATACTTTTATCTTTCCGGTATATTTCAAGTAAATATCCCATTGTAAAAATTGATTGATATTAAGTGGTAAAATGGAATCGAGGGATGTGAATCATTGGTAGCTGATAGCAAGTGTGTATGGGAGCAAAATTAAAGAGGTTCAAGCTAGTGGCATTGTAGAAAGAGAGCCAGAATCCTCAAGTGAATCCCTACAAATCTGGGGAGCAGATGCAGCCAGTTTGGCTCTGGCAGAGAGAAGCCATGGTACTACATATAAAAAACTACATTGACATCAGAGTACAAGGGATGTTATATCACTCATTTCCTCATATTAAAATTACAGATTTAGACCTCTCAGGAGACATCTGAAGCCACCTGATCTCATTGTTTTATTTTACAAGTGAGGAAACTCAAGGCCATGGAAGCTAAATGACTTGCCCAAGGTAATAAGCATCAGAGATGAAATCTGAAGCTGAGTCTTCTGATTTCAGAACTAATTCTCTTTCGACTGTACAATATGGCCTCCTATATTAAGGGTATTATGTCTCTTTTGTCAATCACAACATAAAAATTCAGATATCAACTCAAGTTCCAAAAGTAGAATAGTAAGAGATTGGAGGACTGAGTGGAGCAATATTACTGATGAATCCATAGAGCAATTCAGTTCATGTGCTTAGAGCTGAAAAGGACCAGGAGTATAGACAAGTAATTCCTGATCTCAGCTATTGATTACCTGTTGTTATTTATCAAAATATATATTTATCTTTCAATAAAACAAGCTGCCTGAATGGGGACCCAGCTATTTGGATAACTCAGCTCATCCTCTCCCTCTCCTTCTCCCTCTCCTTTCCAAAGGAAGGTAAATTTTTATGGTCAGAAACTGCCTACTTAACTTGGAGTTTACTGGCTAGACTTTCTTTCCTTCTTTCTTTCTTTCTTTCTTTCTTCCTTTCTTTCTTTCTTTCTTTCTTTCTTTCTTTCTTTCTTTCTTTCTTTCTTTCTTTCTTTCTTTCTTTCTTTCTTTCTTTCTTTCTTCCATCCTTCCTTTCTCTCTCTCTCTCTCTCTCTCTCTCTCTCTCTCTCTCTCTCTCTCTCTCTCTCTCCACTTAATGGCTATATTTTAGTCATTTCTGGCTTAGAGGTGAACGTCAATGGTAACTGTCTCTCTTTGGAACAGCATCCTTAAGGGTTTTCCCATCCCAGCTTTATTTTCTTTCTTTTTTCTAATTAAAGAGGCCATCACTTGGCTCACTTCTTAAAGAGACCTATTCACTGACATGTCATTACCTCACTCTAAGTGAGTACTTGTAAAGGTCTTAGCCTAAAAGGGCCAGGGTTTCCCATTGCATCCTGGGCCATCTCCAGTCATCCTGATGAATATCTGGCCATTAGAAACAGATGGCTCTGGAGGAAAAGGTGAGACTGGTGACCTTGCACAGCCCTCCCTCACTTAAATCAATGTCATCTGCAAAGTCATATCATCATTTCCCTGATGTCATGGTCCTCTTCAAAAATGAAGGACAAACGCAGCAAATGAACTCAGAGAAAGAATCTGAGTCTAAATTAGGTAATAGATTTTCCTTTTTGCCATAACTGTGCTTTTCAATTGTCTTTCTATATTTTAGGTATATGGAATTGTTCCCTTTCAAACATTTTACAATATGGCAAAGGGAAAATAAGCTAAAGCAATATAAATAAGAGTAAAAACATTATTTCAGCTTTTTCTTATTCTTTGTCTGCATTCAACATTCTAGTCAATGCCAACTTCTTCCCAAGACTGCCAGGGGTTGGTTGTCTTAAATAAAGCTCAGTGTCAATCTGTGATTAAAGGTACCACATGAAAAAAAATTGTATCTTCAAATGGAACATGAGCTCTAAGACTCCAAAACAGTGTACTTGACCCTGCCTCCATGATATTAGGAGACTGAAAACCCCATCGGCATTTGCCTCAACATGAAAAGGAGGTGCCAGTAGGGCAGGATGTTATCTTTGAGCAGGAGGTAGATTTTGATTGGTTCTAAATTTATGTTTCCTAAACTATTATTCTCTAGAGTTATATTGCAGGCAAATGGCACTTGTTGGAAATACGGAGGCCTCTTGTGAGTTTATCATATCCATCGAGAGTGTTTTCTCAAACTCTTTTATTTCACAGTCCATGTACTTCTTGATATCAGCAACTCTCTTTTGTCTTTATATCTCTAGTGCTTAACACGATGCCTGGCATGAAATAGGCACTTAGTAAATGCTTGTTGATAAGCCTTGACATGACCACTGTCACAATCAAATGATTCTACAACTCTATTTGCTATCCCCATTCATTTCCAAATACATTTGAAGATTTACATTGCTCTGTTTTAGACAAATGCATGTAAGTCAAATCTTATTGCAACAGTGGCTTGTTTAATGTAATACCCTTTATATTCAAGACCACTGACTCTTGGCAGTACACATAGACTAGTGGGACCCCATTAGTACCCACTTTTCAAAGGACAAAGACGACAGATCAATTCTATCCTAAACAGAGGTAGCTAAATGTTGTAGTGGATAAAACACTGCACCTGAATTCAAATCCAATCTCAGAGAGTTATTAGCTTTGTGAGCCTTGAAAAATGATTTAATCTCTCTGTCTCAGTTCCTTCAATTATATCATATGGATGATAGCATCTACCTCCCAAAGTTGTTGTGAGTATCAAATGAAAATATTTGTAAAGCTCTTAGTGCAGACTCTGGCACATGGTGGGTGCTTATGTTTACCTTTCCTCCCTATGTCACCTTTTCTGGACTACTTAACGGTCAAATATCTAGAGAAGAAATGATGGTTTACTCATGGTTGTTCAATACATTTTGAGTAGTGTTTCACCAGACGCAGTAAATTGTATAACTCATATGATAGCTTTTGCACATAAAATGGACTGTTGATGATTGGAACTCAAATTACCCATCACCAAGAATGGGATCCTGAACTCTATCACAAGTTTCTTCATTATTCTTGATGGTTTGGCTAGGGTTCTGATCCCGTACTCTTTGGATCTCTTTTGATTAGAGTTCTTCATTCCTGGAATATTTTCCTTCTCTGCTTTTGGATTTCTGTGGTTCTGATCGCATTCATTTTTATTTCCCCTTTCTCAGATTCATTACTCTCCAGATCCCTTTCAAGATCAAAATTCTCAAGACGATTGGACCACTCAGAAGATCCTGATGTCTGAATTGTTTCAAGTCATTAAACCATTGATTTGCCTACAGCAGATTACACTGTTGTATTGGCAGATAATCATAGTACAAGAGTTTCGACTCAATCTACAATAGATAAATTCATCAAGTCAAGGTTGCCAGATATGATGCAATGCTAGGCAGAGGAAACTATTTGTTGGTCTCTTATTTTGCTAAGGTGAGATAGGCAAACACTACTCTCCTAGGTTGTGTTGAAAGGCAGAACTGCCCTATAAATCCCCGCCTCCACACAACTTTGTGCCAATAGTTACAGCCAGTGATTTATATAATAATAATGATATTAAAAGCATCTGGACATCAAGATGCAAGCCTGCAACCAATCATTAGGGAAGCTGAGGCTGATGGATCATTTGATATAAAATCTGAGCTGTAGCAGGGCTAGAGTCCACATTAAGTCAGGTAGTGTCTGTGAGTGTCTGAGAGTAAGAAGTCACTAAGGTGCCTAAGGGAAGGTAATGTGGAGCAGGACAAAAACAGAGCAAGTCAAAGCTTCCATGCAGATAGTAGTGGGGCCAAGATCATGAGTGGCATCTATGTTTCTAGTTTGGCTGAAATAGGAAGTCTTCAGTCTCAAAAAATAAAAATCAATTTATCCAAAGACAGTGAGCAAGGTGCATGCCCAATAGGACAGTCCGTGAAACATCAGTTCCTGAATAACTGAGAACTCTTATGAAAGCACATGGAACTCTACCTGTTTCTACTAAGACTGGAAAAAAAACCAAAATGAATTAAAACATACTAGTATATTAGTAGTAGTAGTTTCTAGTATATAAATATCATGCATTTTGTGCAAGGCACTGTACTAAGCTCTTTGTAAATATTATCTCATATGATCCTCACAACAAGCTGGGGCAGGAGCAGAGGGAGTATTATGGGTATTATTATCTTCATTTTATAGGTGAGGAAATGGAATCAAATAAAGATTAAATGACTTTTCCATGGTCACAAAGCTAATAGGTGACCGAGGCGAGGTTTCAACTCAGGTCTTCTTTATTATAGGCCCAATGTGCTATCCACTGGACATGTTGACATGATACAAAAGAAGGATATCCTAATTTTCTCACTAATTCATTAAAGAAAGATGTGTATGTCCGACACAGTTAGGTCATAAATGAACAGAGATCCGGGACTGGAGAAAGGAATATCTAAGTTCAAGTGCAGCCTTAAACATTTACTAGTTGGGTGACCATTAAGAAATTGAATAAACTCCCTAAGCCTAAGTTTATTTATCTAAAAATGTATGTAATGAAAGCACGTACCTCCCAAGGTTATTTTGAGGATAAAATTATAAGATTTGCGCTGTGTCAATCTTAAAATGCTACACTAATGCTTGCTGCATTATTCCTTCTAGGATACTGTGAATATTCACTATCTGAGTTGTATACCCTGACACCATTTAGTCAGTCACTGGAGGGTAAAAGACAAACAAAGGAAACCATAACTATGTTTATTAAAGAGAAGGTCAAGATGTGAAAGGAGAGTTGAAGTTAGTCAAATGGATATACATCATAACCAATAGATATCCTGAATGTTTCTGTTTTTCAATAAACTGTTTTGGTATATTGTAGGCAAGCTTGAATGATTCAGAAACTTGGTTTACCTGATCTTTTCAAGAAATAAGTCATTATTTCCATATTAGCTGGTGGAATTGACTATTCATCTTGTTATTCCATTGATATCGTCCGTGTTGTTTCAGTAATTAATTAAACAAATACTTGTTAAGTATTAATTGTGCATGTCACAGGATTGGGTGACTTGATTAGAGAAGGCTGAATCTGAAGACGGGGAAAGCTTGCTTCTTTATATATGTCAGCCTTCTAGTCTCAATAAGAAGCAGTGTTATTCGAAGGGTGATACCCAAATGGTGATAGTAGATACCTCACAGAGAGGTAACATGGTGTAGATAACAGATCATCAGTACTTAGGTTAGATCTGGGTTCAAATTTTGCTTCTGACATATATTAGCTGTGACTTTGGACAAACAATTTAATTCCTTAATGCTCTCAGGCAATTTTCTAATTTATTAGTGCTAGAAGAAGGACAAAAGAAAGGAAAGAAAGAGGGAGGGGAAAAGAGGAAAGGAAATAAGGAAGGCAGGAAAGAAGGAAGGAAGATAAGAAGGAAGGAAAGAGTAAAGAAAGGAAGGATGGAGGAAGCTGAGAACAGAGGATGGAGGGAAGGAACGAAGGTTAGGAAGGGAGGGAGAGGTAAAAAGAGATGGAGAGAGAATATCCCTCCAAATCAAAACAAGTTATAATATACTCTACTGACATAAACATCACATGCAGATTGAGTCTAACACAAACAGGTCAAGGAAATCCACGTTACAATTTTTTAAATGTGTATTTTTGATAGAATCAATTTAAAACAAATTATCCAAGTTCTTTTTCTTTAAGCTTTCTCTTAGGATATAGAAGTAGCTTCACTCAACGGATTCCTATAGATGGTATATGTTTAAACTGCATTTTGCCAGTATTTTTCATTTCCTGGGCTGATTTACAGAGATTAAAGGTCTGAGAAAAACAATTTGGGGTAAGAATCTTGTTTGACATTGTATAAAATGACAGCTCAGACAGAATACATAGTGTGTGAATGCAGGCAGACATATAATCTTATGTGAGTGTGACAGTGGATCGCCAACCTTATGTCATTATCAGTGGTTTAAGCCTCTTCAGTGGTACTTTAGGGAATCACTCTAACCACCTGGCATTTTGTGATTCTTTGCTATTAATTACAGGCACAAGCTGCCTTTGGGGAGGTAGCAGTTGTCACAATGCCATGGGACAACTGGGCCTTAGAGTAGGTCAGCTTCCTGGCTAAATACTCAACAAAACCCAAGAGTGAACAGTCAGGGGCCTTCATTGTTTTGTACATAGCAACTAAGTGACTGTTCTCATACAGGGATGAAATTCCTGACCCACTGTCCCTGGGCCCACACTGTGAGCTGTCTTGTAGTGGGGATGGATGTGAACCAAGCCAACCCCACTCTCTCACCATGTCATGCTTGTGATCGATGGCTTCAATGTGCAATCTGGCTAGCAAGGTTAATGATGTGGCCTGTAGCCATGAAACCAAGTCAAGCTAGCTGCCCCATAGAAACACTGAACCCATGACCTTGGCCTCATTAGTACCATGTTCTAAAAGCACCCCTACAACCTCGTCATCTCTGAGTGCTACAATGAATCTTGACAAATGAAAGAGAAGAAACCGGCTACTTGGAAGGATGACTATCTTTTCCTGGAAAAAAAATAACCTTTAAAATGCAGTATGATCCTGGGAAGTTATTTGACCATGGTTGCTGAAGCTAGAGCATCAAGATGATGAGCTGTCAGCAGTTCTTCCCTCCCTTCTCCCCCCCGACCCCACGCACTCTACACTGCAGATTTATTTAGGGTGTCAGGGAGAATATTTCTCCCCACTGTGTAAAAGTGGTAAGCTCTTCCTTACCCATCAATACACAAACCCAAGTAATTGCCTTGCACACACATTTCCAGTTATTAAAAACCATGTCCTTGTTCTTTTCTATGTAGCTGCTGTCACCTCACTAAGTTCATCTCTAGAACAGAAGGGGCAACATGTTTATAGGGCAATGTGAAATACTAGATTATGGAATTTCATTGTCTACAGCTTCAAAACCTTTGATTTCTATAAGACATTTTCAAATGCACGAAGAACGTGTGTGAATGATCTAAATTTCATCTTATTATCCTATTCTATTTTATTATTACTATTGTTTTTAGTTCAAGAAAGTTCAGTAAAGTTGTGAATTGCTTTAAAGGTCCTTCTTGGGCACAGAATCAGATGTACAAAGTCAGATCTTGTTACTCTTAACAAAGCAAAGTTATATATACCCAGAATTGTGGGTTCTAGCTATTGAAGGTGACATGGAAGGAATTAGTTCTAAATTAAATTATAAGTAATCATGTCCACTCTAGTGTATAATGCATTTGTATTGATAATGTGAATCTTGAAAATACTGGAGTTATTTATTTTACAGTAAATGTCCCAGAAATAGAAGACTGCCTTGGAAGGTAATGAGGTCCCATCACTTGAGATTTTCTAGTGTCTTGATGTTAGGAAGGGCTCCCGTTTAGACACAGTTTAGATTTTCCTTCCAATTCTAAGATCTCTGTAAACAAAAAAGCTTCACACAGAGAAGAGAAAAACTTCTTATCATGTCTTATAATAAGTATAAGCATAAAAATTCCCTAGAATCCAAATCAAGGTTCAATTTAGAAGTTTCCGAGAAAGTATTCAAATTGTACCACCAAATGTATTAACTCTATGAACTCTCTCTCTCTCTCTCTCCTCTCTCTCTTCTCTCTCTTCTCTCTCTCTCTTCCTCTCTCTTCCTCTCCCTCCCATCTCTCTCCTTTCTTTCTCTGTGTGTATACACTCACAATGTTAAAAAGTGAAAAATATTACTTAATGTACATAATGATTATCTAGCATATATATGCTATGTGCAAAGCAAATTATTCCAGTAATGAAACATAAGATGATTAAGCAAAAATAGAAGTTTAGAATTTAACACTTGTATATGACATGATTCATTATTTAAAGAAAATGGATGTCAAGATTTTGAAACAAAGCAGTAATTAGGAATAAGGATGATCATTCATAAAAGATGAATCATTCAAAGGTTCAAGTAAAAACACAAAAAAATACTCAGTTTGACTCTAGTCTACAAGGTTAAAATGTCTGTTTTGAAGCTGTTTCTTGTACTCTGTGGTACAATAGAAAACAAAGGAGCAGGAAAACATCAAGATGAATGGATGCTTCTCCACAGAGAAAATCGTTGATCTACTTGCCTTTCCTCCATGATCTCCACATAAATTAGTCAGTCGGTCAACAAGTATTAATTATGACAGATTCTTAATTTTTTTTTGGTCTCAGATCTCCTTTATACTCTGAAAATATGTTGAGAACCCCCAAAGAGCTTTGGTTTATGTTGGTTATATCAATCAATATTTACCATATTAGAAATTACAGTATATTAGGATCAACATGAAAACAGTTTTGACCTCACAAACCTTTGAAAGGATCTCCAGGATCTCCAGTGGATTCTGAGAGCATACATTCAGAACCTCTATTCTAAATGATTACCTGTGTGAATCACTTGGTATACAAAGAAAGGCAAGAAAAAATTCCTACTCTCAAGGAATTCATATTCTAATGAGAAAAGGCAAACATGGAAAAAATTATGAAATTATGAAAGATAAGTACAGATTAGAAAGAAATTAATCTCAGAGGGACCTGAAGACCACCTGAAAAAATAGAATGAGTTGAGCCATGAATGAATCCAGGGAAGTTGGGAAGTAGAGGTAGGGAGAGGGAGAATTTTATGAAAGGGTGACAGCCAGTACAAGCTTATCCATGGAGAAGCTATAGAAAAGTGGATTTATCCTAGATATCCTTAGCATATTAGTGTCAAAAGGAAAAAAAATAGCCCTGGCTTTGAATACAGAAGATGTGAATTTGAGTACCCGCTCTGCCACTTATTACCTGTGTGACCTTGCATAAATCACTGGAGCTCTATTTCATCTTTTATAAAATGGGAATGATAGTAGTTTTGCTACCTACCTCACAGAGGGGTTGTGGTCTGTAAACTTTTGTGACAATTAATCTCTAAGACATCGCAGTCGACTTTCAATCACATTTATTCTCATAAATGCCTTATCTTATGTTCCAGAAGTGAAAAATGATTTGTGTGAAACTACAGGCATGGGAGGATGCAGAATGACATCAGGGATGAGATTCATAGTAACATAGGAAGGGAATTAAATGAATGGGAATTAAGTGAAATAAAGCTGGAAAGATAGTTTTAATTAGACTGGGGAGAACCTTGAGACCAAATTTAAAGTTACGTTGAGAACAGCAGGAGTCTGCTAAATAAGGTTTAGTTTTGTGTATTATGATGAGTATTTTGGCAAAGTATGTAAAAAAGGGATTGGAAGAAGAAAGCGGGGAGAGTATGCCATATAAAAATTGATTAAAGAAACTGGGAATGTTTAGCTTGGAGAAGACAAGTCTGGGAGGAAGACTGAGTTGCACATAGGCAGATTTTAGCTTTATATAATATAGGAAAACATCCCAACATTTAGAGTCATCCCAAAATGAAGAAGGGTTACCTGAGGAAGTAGTAAATTCACCTTCTCTGGAGGTCTTATATCAAAAACTGCCTGATCACTTGTCATTCATGTGGTAGCATCCATCAGACTAAATGCCCTCAGGGATCACTTACAAGTCTGAAATTCTGTGCATAACTGGTTGACAGGACCTTGAAATAGTCAGGGAAAGATGTAATGATATTCTAAACTAAGATTCAGGGTGACAATAAGAGTTGAATAGAAGGGATGGGGGGAGAAGGGCTATTAAGATAAAACCAATACAACTCAGCAGCTGAGCAGCCTGAGGATGTCAGGATTAAATTTCATACTGAAGTTTGTGCCCAGTAATAAGATTATCCTGTTTTCCCATCCACTTTCTTTCTCCGCTGGAGAAAGATATTGTATTTAGTACATGAATGATACAGCTAATATTATAACTCAATAGTGTTACTTAATTGATTTTTACTTTTATTGTAGCTTTACTGGAACGAATTTCTTCTTGAAACTAGAAATGTTTATTTTGACGTCTGTGATCCTCAGAATAAATATAACTGCAAGTTACATCCTAATGAAGTAATTTATAACTCCTCTTCGGTTGAATGTTAATGGGGAGCCCGTAGATCTTGAGATCCTAATGGCTTGTAGGAGGTACAAATGGAAAATGATTCTTAGTTACGTTACCAAGCCTAACTGTCTAATATCATACCTGGCTGTCTCTAACTCCCATGACAGTAACTTACCTTATCTCACACTAATTGCTCCCATATTTTCTCAGCAATAATCTGTTAAGCACCAGATCTTAGATTTAGAGCTGTAAGGAGCAGACATTATCTAATTCAATCTGCTCATTTCAGAGAAAAGGAAACTGAGTCTCAGAGAGGTGATATAAGTTGTCCAAGGTCATTTAAGTAAGACACAGCAGAATGGAGATTTGAACTCTCATTGGCTGACTTTTTTATTATATTTTCATTACACCATACTATGCTATATCATGCTACCTCTACCCAGGATTTCATTGGTGGTGGTAGTTATTAGTAAAATAATTTCCTCTATGAGTTCAGATTGATTCTCTGAGACTTATAGAAGCATATATTCTGTATAAGTATGCATTTAATTAAGCTCTGAATTAAACGTTCTTAAGCTCTGAAGAAGATGTTTGGATAAGGTACCATTGCAACCAAGAACTGGTCATAGTCCCAGTTGCTTTCCTTCCTTCAACCCTATATTAGGCCAACTCCCTTTTATCCCTTTCTGGGGATCTGAGGCAGAATATTCTGAGAGGCAACATTGGACCTGATCTCTAGATACAACAATTCAGGGTATGCTAGTAAACGTTAAACAATCAGCTCCCTAAAAACTGTCAACACTCTTTTAAGTTTAATCTGCATTGTTAATCTCCATCATTTTCTTAAGTCTAAAGAATCAATAAATTAAGGCTTGATCTGTAGCATTTGCCTATTTCTGAGGTGTGAAGACATATTAAATCACTGACTTTCTGAGTCATTTTGAACCAGCTTCAGCACACCTACCTACTAATCCCTTAATTATCCTGATCAAACTATGGAGAGTTCCCCATCCTCACACTACACAAACACACAGCTAATTGAAGTTAAAGTTGAAATTTTGTAAAAGGAAATCTATAAAGAATTTTTAAAAGGGAATTATGAAAACATAGAAAAATAAAATCTAAGAGATATTATTTATTTTAACTTAAAAAAACATTCAAGGCAGCAACATGGCACAATGGGAAAAGACTTAGACTTAGAACACTTGGGTTCAAATTCCAACTGTATAAACCTTGAGAATAATAAGAGCACATCTTTATGTAGAACTTAAGGTTGCCAAGGCACTTTATATATGTTATCTTCCTGGATCCTCACAATAACTGCATGAGATAGGGGTTATTATTATCTCCATTTTATAGATGAATCAATTACCAGCAAGAGTAAGAGATAGGATTTGAACATATCTTCCTGATATATTCTGAGTCTAAATTCCCCAATACTGTCATTTAACCATCTTGAGTCTCAGTTTTCTTACCTGTAAAATGGGAAAAAATACTTTTCCCAATTATATATTTCCCTTCCAAGTGAGTTCATCTTTCCAGGACTGTGTAGGTAAAGATCAAATTTAAATCTGAAATTATAATAAAAATATAAACAACTTGTCTTCTTTCATTTCATTTACTTCACTCCACTTTGCATCTGCTGCTTTCCTTGATTTCAATTCCAGGGAACAAGGTGACCCTCTCAGGATAATCTCATTACCCAGATGCTTATTCAAGGCTTGATGCACATATCCTCCTGGACATCTTCTCCCGTCTGATTGGAAGACTGGAGTGTGAAGTACCAAACT
The DNA here is from genome assembly GCF_028372415.1 of Notamacropus eugenii. Lineage (NCBI taxonomy): Eukaryota > Metazoa > Chordata > Mammalia > Diprotodontia > Macropodidae > Notamacropus > Notamacropus eugenii. Next base: position 218,927,655 of record NC_092877.1, on the reverse strand, counting down.
TGGCCCAATGCCTTCTTTCATGGGGGGAAAAAACTGAACTTTCACCTCATTCAACTTTGCAATTGCTATTCTGAGTGGTTTCAAATGCATAGAACAAGATGCCCCTGTGCTGGGTATCTCCTGGTGATCTCCCACACCACCTTTCCTGGCTCCTTTTGTGTGTTGTTTCCCTATCCCATTGCATACATAGATACATACATACACACATGTGTGTATGTATATATAATTATACCCAGTGGTTAACACAGTGCCTGGTACTTAGTAAATGCTTAATAAATAGTTATCAGACTGGATTAAATTCTTATTACTCATTAACCAAGCTATAGAATTGCTTGATTTGCAGAACTTACAAGGCTTATGTTCTTGGTTATTTAACCTTCACATGAAACTTCACCCAAGAAGGTGGACACTGCTCCACATGACCCAGTATGTGCTTCCCTGCCTGGAAGCCCTTAGATCACCTCTGGACCAGGATTCCATAATACTTCTATCTCACGATCATCCTATTTCTAATCCAGTCTCCCTAGATGAAGAAGACATTTCTGCTACTGGCTCCAAGGACTCCTTTCTTTGAATGCACACTATTATCTGAACAGAAATCTGAACAGAAATGTCTTCCAAAGCTCCAAATAATTGATATGCCTTGAGTCCAATGAATAAGTCAGACTTTTCCAAACCAGGATATCAGTTGTGAACATGTGGCCGGTAAGACCACAGTTCCAGTCTCGCTTCTTACTCTTGCTGTTTCTGTGGCCCTGGTCAAGTCACTTAAGCTCTGTTTGTTTTAGAAAAGTCTAAAATTAATCATCTAAAATTTATCCTGTTGTGGTGTAACATTACAAGTCATAGAGAAAGTGCGGCATGACCTTCTGCATTAATGGAGGGAATTTCCTTATTCCATAGTTCCCAATAATCTGTCTATCTATCTATCATCTATCTATCTATCTCCCTCTAACTTTCTATCATCTCCGGCTTTGTCTCTATCTCTACAATTATTTCTCTCTACTGTCCACATATAAACGTGTATATGTGTATGTGTGGGTTTATACATGTATAGATATATACTTATGCACATTATCATAGCTTGTCCCACAAATCTTAGTGGAATTTGAATCCTTAATAGCTGTGTACATGCATATGTACATGCATATACATATACACATATATACATATGTTCATATACATATGCATATAATAAATATGCTTGTATTGTTAGTTGTGGCTTTTCTCCCAAATTTTTTTTAAAATTGAATAATAAAGTGATAAAAATAATTCCATGCAAATTACATAAGGAGAGCATGAAATATTTTAAAGGAAAATATCATAAGGTTGTTCTGCTACCTGATTTACAGCTTGGTTTTAAAATTTTACAATTGTGCTCTAAACAGCTTTTATGGCTCATTAAATACCAAAGAACTCCTAAGTCTTGCTTATACAGCTTTTAGATACCATCTTAGGCTGCATCTGCTAACTAGCCACTTTGAAAGAGTTTTGCTCTTTTTTAAGGTCATCCTCAATCAAAAAATCTTATTTAGAAAATGTTTTGAGGGATTCATTTTTCCCATTTTTCAATGGATTATTTTGGAATTATGCACATACAAATTAAAGATTTTTAGCATTTTTCCTAAGAACTTTTCTCAATTAAATAATGCTTAGAAATTGTCCTTGACAAAGGTCAAAAGTTCTTTATTATATTTCCTTTTTTAGATTTTATAACAAACTTGGACTTAGATTTTATAATAATTTCATTTACTTCTTCATTTATTCAAGAATGGATTTATTAAATATCTACTACATTGAAAGCCCCATGCTAAGTCCTATAGAATACATGTTAATGAACCCCCTTTACAATATAGCAGGGATATAATACAAAAAATATTATGTAATTATATATATATATATATATATGCAAAGACTTATTATAAGAAATGATTTTAGATTTGGACCTTGAAAGTATGAGTAGCTTTTTAATAAGCAGAGAGAGGGAATAGTGCATTCCAGATATTGGACAACAGCACAATCAAGGGTACATTGGGGGAAATGGTAGATTTTATACAGTGAACAATGCAGTCTATTAAATGTATAGCACAACTGGAGGAGAATGATATGAGGTAAGCCTAGAACACCAAATTGTAGAAACCCTTTAAGACAAAACTAAGAGTGTGGGATAGACTTGGTAGGCAGAGGGTTCTCAACATAGGTATGACAATGATGAAAACCATGTATTGCTTGTTTGTTTGCTTGCTTTACCAGATCTGAATTTCACTGATGCAATAAGAATTAAAGGTCAACTGTTGATATTATGATTTTCTTGAAACCCATTCCCCAACATAGCATTGACTATAACTGTAAAGGGTACCTAAATTAGCTGTTATTTTCAGCACATCAGCTACTATTCATTGTGTGGAGTCATTTTGGACTAAATTAGAAAATTGTGGTAGAATGCTACAAATGGTAAGAGCTAACACAAATCAAAAATGTTGATTCCCACACTGAGTGCAAAGAAAATCTTTCACTGTACTCTAGACTGAAAAATAAAAACGAAGAAGAAAAAATACCTATAATAACTAATGATTAGTTTCTGCTTTTTGTGGTATGGTAGAGATTCAGATTTTGACTGAATTTGTCCCATCTATCCTATGCAACAAAGCTGGGCAGCTAACCAAAACATTTTATTGTTATGTAACTTTTTTGTGTGTGTCAAAATTCAAAACTATATTAATAGTGTCCTCACTTATAAAATGAGAGAGAGAGCAAGGACATACAATCTCTAAGGTTCCATAATGTTAAGAATTTTTATGATATTATCATATGATGGCCTTGTCTTTTTAATTTAAAAGTGCAAAGAAAAGACACACATAAATATTTGCGTCAATATCCTGCATATTTCAGGTAATTTTTTTTCTGTAGTTTAAATTGTCTGGATAATTATCCTAACATAATTTTTTTTCACTTTGCTTCTGCAGAAAATGTCTCACTGGTAAACATAAACATTTAAAAATTACTTTTTTGTCCATGTTAAAGTCTTTAAAGTAATGGAATTAGGACATTTTTGTATTGGAATGAGAGTGCTTCCCATTTACATAATGCTGTAAAATTTCTAAATTAGAGAGTTTCTAAAAATCCTGTTTATAAGTATTATTTTTTCTACAATATTAGAAATCACTCCAGAGGGTAATGAGAGGCTACTTTGATTAGTACAGGAGTACTAGTTTGAAAGTCATGAGATGTGGATTTTAGGTCTGGCTCTTCTGTTAAATAGTTTTATGACTGTGGACAAATTATTGTACTTCTCTAGATCTTAGTTTCTTCATCTTTAAAACAATGTTACATTACATAATCTCTAAGGTTCCCTCCAGGACTAGACATCTGACTTTATATAATAAGGATACATACACATGCACATGCATATTGGCATAGACATAATGGAGAAAAATCCCTTTAATTCATAAACTGGTGAATGTAGTCTATCAATATAACATAATGTTTTTATACAGTGCTAAAAATGTCATGCTGACCTCTTGAAAGGATTAGAGAGATTCAATATAGAACATATGCTATTTATAAGACATCCCCTGGCTTTCATGATCTCATCATGAACTGTGCCCAGACCCACTTACCCAAGTCAAGAGATTAACTAGAGGCCTTCTATTCCTAGTAGAATCTGATGCCAAGTCCACTTTCTAGCATAGTTTGAAGAGTCCCTCTATTACATGCTTCCTTTGTTTGGATCTCTACAAAGAACGGAGATCTAATACAGAAAGCTGATTGCATCCACTGTAAGCAAACTTCTGTGTTCTAAAATTTGTGTGCAGGGTCATCATCATGATAAACATATGTACAGCTCCACTGTGTAGGAACGTTAGGAAGTATCATTTGGTATTTATTAAAGTTCTGACATTATGGACAGCATTGGCATTCAGCACTGAGGATTTTACTATGAATGAAATATGCCTTCTTCTCAAGTGGTGATTTTAAACATCAGGAGCACAGAGATCCACAAAGGGGTCAAACAACGCCTTTGCACTGTACATATTAATGAGTTCTAAGAAACTAAAAGCAGTATGAAAAATCCAGTTAAACTCAGGAGTTATGGCTGATAATCTAAATATTCTCAAACCCAAGTGAAAAGTTTTTTGGAGAAGTGTGTACATCTATCTACACACCTACTTCCTAAGGAAGTATATGCTATTGTCCTAAATAACGTCTCTAACAAACGCTTTCTTAATTCAGTCAGCCACATAAGAATCCTAATATAATTTATTCAAGATTAAAATATACACACTGAAGATTTAACTCATACACATGCACAAACAGAAGAATGACAAGATACCAGGAGTTTTGGAAATGGCTCTAAATAAAAACATTTTTTAAATACATGAAATGTTGAGAAGGTTTTGGTGCTGACACTATATCAGAGAGGGGAAAAATCTTACTTGGCTGCAACTGATTGTCAGAGGCCACTGTGTCTCAAGTTCTGGATGGAAGACATTCAGTCAATGATAAATGTCCCTCAGACAGTTCAGTCATTTGTGTTGGAAAGCCACATGCAGAGTTCCCAAGGTCAAAACCTGTGGAAACCTTCCATTGTGTCATTTAGATGAGGCTGTTCTTTTGTGCACATCTATGGTATTTACCAAAGTAAAGATGATAATTATATCATAAGATAGCCTTTCCAATGGAAAAACAAGATGACTAGAGATTTAATGAACTGAAATCACGCCAAAAAGTGACAATTTTATTTCCTGTTATATATTCAGTAAGTTCCTAGTTGAATGTTTTTGCTCTTAAGTTTTAGTTTATAAAGAAAAATATAGCCATGTATTTCATAAATTTAATAAATATATTTTCAAATATATTTTAACTCAATTCATTTCTAAATGTTGATCAGTGTTTAGAAGTAGCAAAAATGGTGTAATTTAATTTATCACAAAATTTTGATAAAATAATGCTCTGTCTTCCAGATAGTTTTAAGAGAACATATTACTGTAACTGGCAAAGTGAAATAATGCAATTAGGCAGACTGTTAATAAAGTTTATTCTTGATAAATATTTGGCTAAGTTGTTTGTCAGGCTAATTAAGGGTTAACCAGAAAATTAATTCTTCTCAGGGATTTTACTATTTATAAGCATTATGTCATTTCTCTCACCAGAAAAATTAATATATTGAACATATAGTGCATTTTATGAATAATTGATTAAATACATGCATGAATAAGTATTTTTGACATCTTTGTTTTCAGGAAGAATCCATCTTGGATACCAACCTTACTTGCCTTCCTTTGGGTTCTAATTTCTTCTTTCCAAATATCTAGGAAATTTTAATTTTGACTCTATTTCTTTAACTTTTCATCACTTTCTAAATTTCACTGATTAGTAATCCACAATTATAAGCCCTTAGTTACTTGTATTTTTGGTTCTGGAACAGGCTTGGAATTTTGGCTTTTATCCCACTATTGCCTTAACATTATGATGACAATTCCACAAGCTAGTACCACCAGAAGCATCACTGCTGATTTTCATGTTCCTAGAAGAAGGACTCCATTCCTATGGAGACTAGAAAGATTATTGATCAGTGGACAACTAGGCATACCAATTATGGACTTAGAAAACAAAATGATTGGAAATTTAATTCTAAAACTGGGTGGATAAATGATGAGCTTAGACAAGAGCATACCTTATAGAGAAAAGACAGTTTAAGTAAAGGGGAGTTTTGCAAAACCAACCCAGAATCTGGCTTGCATGATTCCCAAGCTCCTCCATGTCATGTTTCTGCATACAACCAATCTTCCAGAGAGGTATTAGCTAGAAGACCAGGAATCTTGGTTCTTTGACTTAAAGATTCAGCATCAAAAAAGAATGAAAAGGCTTTTTGATAAAATCTGCAGAGGAAACTCTAAAATATTGTGGCAGAGACTAGGCATAGACCAACATCTCACACCCTATACCAAGATACGATCAAAATGGGTACATGATTTAGACATAAGAGATGATACCTGAGTAAATCAGGGGAGCTAGAAATAGTTTGCCTGTCAGACTTACAGAGAAGGGAAGACAATATGATCAAACAAGAGACAGAGAACATTAAGAAATGCAAAATGGATACTTTTGATAACATTAAATTAAAAAAAGTTTTTGCACAAACAAAACCAATGCAACCAAGATTAGAAGGAAAGCAGAAAGCTGGGAAACAATTTTTGCAGCCAGTGTTTCTGATAAAGACCTCATTTCTAAAATAGATAGAGAACTGAGCCAAATTTATGACAAATCATTTCTCAATTGATAAATGATCAAAGGCTATGAAGTGACAGTTTTCAAAGGAAGAAATTAAAGCTGTGATCTAAATGATTTAAATCACTATTGATTAGATAAATGCAAATTAAAATAACTCTGAGACATCTCAGATGACAAAGAAGAAAATATGACAGATGTTGGAGAGGATCTGGGGAAATTGGAACATAAATGCATTGTTGCTAGTGTTGTGAACTGATCCAATCATTCCACAGAGCAATTTGAAACTATGCCAAAAGGGCAATCAAACTGTGCATACCCTTTGATCTGGCAGTAGCACTACCATGCCTGTATCAAAAAGAGGTCACTAGAAAAGTTAAAGTACTCACATGTACAAAAAAATTTATAGCAGCTTTCATTGTGATGGCAAAGCGTTGGAAATTGAGGGGATGACCATCAATTGGGGAGTGTCTGAACAAGTTGTGGTACATGAATGAGATGGAATACTATTGTGCAATACAAGAAATGATGAGCAGGCAAATTTCAGAATAACCTGAACCTATGTGAACTGCTGCAAAATGAAATGAGTAGAACTAGGAGAGCATTGTACACAACAAGTGATGTGTCATCATTAATTATGATATTCTTAGCTCTTCTAAGTAATGTAATGATCCAAGACAATTCCAAAAAATTTTTGATGGAAAATGCTAACCACGTCCACAGAAAAAAATCTATGGAGTCAAAATGCAAACTGAAGCATACTATTTCACTTTTTTTGTTGTTTCTTTTTCTTGTGGTTTTTCATAATGTTCTGATTCTTCTTTCACAACATGACTAATGCAGAAAAATATTTAACACCATTGTACATGTATAACCTATATCTGATTGTTTGCTGTCTTGGAGAGGGTAGAGAGAAGGATAGGAGGAATAAAAACTTAGAACTCAAAATTTTACAAAAATAGATATTGAAAACTATCTTTACATTTAATTGGAAAAAATAAAATAGTATTAAGGAAAAAAATAAAAAGGTCTAGATTTGAATCTTTCATATGCTTATGTATATTGATGTATATATCTGAATATGTATGTATGCATGTACATATGTTTCTCTATATATGCTTATATGTGTATATGCATATATGTGATATACATATATACATACACATACAACCATACTTACAAACATATATATATATATATATATCTGCATATGTCTACACACCCAGATTCTTAATATCACCTCAATTTATTTTAATATGCCTGTAAAGGCTAAAGAATACAGTTAAATAAGTCTGAATTGATGAGATTTTAAAATTTGAATCCTGATTAATATCAGCTGTGAAAATATATCTTTTCAAATCCCTGAAATGTCAAAAATTATGAAATGTTAACATATTACAGAATTGACCCAAATCATGGGTCCTGGAAACTTATACCCATAGAACTTAATCTCGGGTAAATTCTACCAAGCTTGAAAGTTTTTCATTATGACATTGAAAAAAGATTGCCTGCTATCTGAGGAACAGTCTTGCTAAAGACTGAGAGGCAGTCTGTTGAACAGACTAATGAATTCATGGACCATGGGGACTGATGGCTATAAATAAGTAATTTTAAAAAGTTATTTAAGCTACAACAGAGATGTTTTCCAGCACCTAATCCATTTTGAACAAAATTTGTTTTGTTTCCCACGTGAACCAATGTAAGAAATACCACACATTATAATTAAAAGTGTTTTGACTTGGGAGTCAAGGGGCTTCGACTTGAATCCTTGGCCCTGAGGCTTAATATTTATGTGACACTAGGAAAGTTAACTTTTTAGGAACTCAGTTTCTTCATTTGAAAAAAAAATGAGATTTGGAATAGTTTGCCTCTGAGGTTCCACTTCAGCTCTAAAACTATGATCCTATTAAAATGCAAGTCTAACAGCTGGTATCTGGTAACTTGGTGGTCTAATAGCTTTGTATCATGCCAACATATCCCATTGGTTGCCATGACTCATTTACTTTTCCAGAATCTGTCTGTAGCAAAGGCACAAGAAACAACCATGAGTTGACAGGCAAGCAAGACTTAACAGACTTACTCTAGATGCTCACATAACAAAAGGAACTCACTTCAAGAAAGAAGGAAAAATTTCATCCTAGGGTTTCAACTTTTCCTCCCAGAAAGATGCAGCAATGTCTATTTAATACTTGGATAAATTACTTTACCTGGTGAAGCATATTTAAGGCATTTCTGCATCTATGTATCAGTTGAGTCTGTCCAACAAAGATTGTAATGGACTATAAAACCTTATTCACCCTCCCTTGTAGAATTACTTTAAAAACAACAATGACAAAAAATGGGCTAAGAAATGAAGAAGATGGTAATATTTCTTCGAGGCAGCACTTAATCCATTAAGTTATAATATTATTCAGGTCCTGGACATACCAGTATCCAGTTTTGTGGCTGTAATAATGAATCTTATAATACTATTAAAAAAGATAAGCACTTTGAGGGAAAGCACTATTTCATTTTCATTTGTTTTTTTATTACCAGCAATACACTAGATATTTAGTAAAATGTTTGATGAAAACTCAGGGGCAAATTTACTTTACTATGTAAAAGCAACACTTATTTCACTGGGGGTAGAGGCACTATTCTTTTATTTTATTTTTTTAACTGAATTATGATTTCACAAGGATAGTAATGAAACTCCCTTTATTAATGAAGAAATTTCTAATCTGCAATTCTACAGACATCAAAAGCTTCCTGGGGCACTGAGACACAAAATGACTTGTCCAATGGAATAGTCACATACATCAGAGGCAGGCTTAAACCCCAGTTCATTCTTAATCATAGTAGCAGAAGATGATCTTTGTAACTTGCTCTGACCCTACTGAATCAGTACCTTCTGGTCAGCTATCTGGCAATCAATCTTTCTGAATTCGTGAAGGCTTATTTTCAGACAATATATACATATTCCCTAAATGAGCCAGTACTCAATGCCTTTCCCTTAAGAAAGTCAGTTTGGAGTCTGTTGCCCTAGCTTTTGTAGAGATCAAGCAAAAAAAAAAAAATGAAATAGAGCTTTAGTGAAGGAGATAATTAGAATTAATAATGATAATACTGTGTGTGTGTGTATTTATGTATATTTGAATCAGAGGCTCACCAACTTGAAAAATTCTAAGTCAGGTTCCTTGGAAAAGGGAAGGTTGTGGCTCACATGGTTCATTAGCTCCTGGAAATTCTAATTTACATAAGAAAAGCCCCATGTAGACAGGGAAGGCTAGGTTTGTTCATCCCTCATTCAAGCAGATCAATGTGTGTTCGTGTGTGTGTGTGTGCCTGTGCATGTGTATGTGTGTGTTTGAGAATATCTGTGTGTTTCGATCTCTAAAAGAGAGAGAAGCAAACAAAATAGTGGCCACAGTTTCAAACCTAAAAATCATCTTTGCAAGTTTATAAAAGGTGGTGTGATTTAGATGGGTCTTTCCAGCACATTGGCAACTATAGAGAATGATTTCTACCAGGAGTATAACCTTTCATTGTAAAGGGAAGCAACATATACATAGCCAAAATCTATTCAAATTTTTTCTACTTATACAATTGACTAGTAAAAACACATTTTGAATGACCTCCATGCATTTTTTAACCAAAGCGGGTTGGAAAGATATAATTTGATTGTAGATTTACCAAAGTGGGAGGGAGGAGATATTCCTTATCCCATTAAAATGTGTGAACTCCTTGAGGAACAAAGATTTATTCATTCATTCATTCATTCATTCATTCATTCACTTATCTACTGACCTATTCATTTATTTTGGGTTTTTTTTTTTTTTTTGTATTACCCAGTGCTTAGCACAGTGTCAAGTATGATAGGTGCTTAGTATTTTTTTATTAAGTTTAAAAGCACAAAAGCATTTTATTATTGAGTCATGTCTACTTTGATTCTTCAGGATCAACCTTTGATTTCCCTACATTCCTGTGGTGATCTTTAAAGTATATCCAATAAACTTACTCTACTTCCCAACCTTAGGAATCAAGACTACAGGAGGTGACCAGGGTAACTGCCTCAGTATTTCTGAGAATCCAAAAGAAGAAAAAAAAATGGTGACAATCAGCTTTCATCTTATAAGGACAAAGAACATTCAAAATATCCTTAACAATTTATATCCAGAACCAGATGTTGTTTAAAATATCTATCTAACTATAGATATGGATAACCAAAAATATTTCAAAGCCAAATTCATACTTTCTCTTTTCTTTTGCCCTCTTTCCATATGTTATCAAGTACTATTTAATTTCTCAGCAAGGGTGTTCCATCTTAATCTCTGATTGCTGGATGTCCTTTGTGTCATTTTCATAAATGAGTTTTCATTCCTTTGTTGAAGTTATTGTTTTCCTCACAGAAGGAAAACAGATGATGCTTAATACTATTAACAGTGCCTAGTATCAACTGTTCTACTACTGGCCAGAAAGAAGCACTTTTTTGCTTAGTCGATTTCCCTGTCTCCAGGGAATGTGTCAGGGTCTCCCGGGCAGCAAAGTTGCTTAATTAAGTACAAGTTCAAGTTTGGGTGAGTCCATTTGTCTATGTTAGAACCTTTTTCAACCTCTCCCCAAAGTGAAAGTTGGCATTTTGTTACTTGTTTGGAGACCAAGACATCCTCCTTTGTACATAGGATGTTACCTAATATAAAATGCTTTTCTGCGGCTTTGGGGCATAGATGCCATATGCTTCAAAGTGATTATATTCTCTCTCAGGACTTGATTTTGCCATTCTGATCCATATCCAGTTACATGGTCTCCACATCATTTCCCCACCAGTTCTCAAAGAAATCAAGTCCTTCTCCAGGAGCATGACAAATTTCCCTGTGGAAACTAACCAAGTAATAGGGAAGTGTCTTGTATTTCTTTTCCCTCTCTTTGGTTAGTGAGACTTTCATGAGTAAACTGAATCCAGAGCAGAATAAGTCAGAAAAATAATGCTTTCATTTTAACAAACCATTTTGTGTCTTGATCTACAAAGACAAAGTTCATTTCCCATGCTTAGAGACACTGCTGTTATGTGGATTAGTTTTGTGGGGTCAGTCACCTTTTTCTTCTTCTACAGATTAAAACATATGCGAAAAATTCAACCCATACAAATTTAACTCAAAGAAAACTATTGCTTTTTTGACATACCAGCTCAGTTGTGTTTCTTTAATGATTTGGGGCCTAATGACATAGAATGATAGAGTGGTACTGTGCTCACTAACACTAGATTAACTCGACTTTTCACAATTAATGTAAGCTGACTTCCAATGTCATTTCAAAAGACAAAAGATTCCTGAACAAAAGCTTCTCTCACCCAAAACACATACACACATGAACACACACACACACACACACACACACACACACACACCACACTTCAATGACTATGATGCTGCTTTTTCAACCTCTCTATAGAGTGACAACCTCTTAGATGGTGATTAATCTGTGATCCCTTGCATTTGGATTTCTTGAAACTTTTTGTCTCCCATTTTGCCAGACCCTATTTTATATGCAAGCCCAATATCTGTGACTTCATCATATCCATGTCCCCCCACCAGATACAGAAGCGCTTTGTTCTGCCTCTTTTCATGCTAGAGGAGTTTTTTCCTAGGGGTTGCTTCTTGTTCTAAAACATGAAAATGTGCGAAGCATAAAACTCCAGCTGTGAATACTTACCTCCCTGCAGTGTTAAAAAGTTCAATATACAAAACACCTGGTTTCAAGTAAAATGTACATCAAGATATATGGCAAAGAGACAGATTTAATATACCCCATAGGGCCCTTAGGCAGTTTTTAAATGAAAGACACAACACACTTTTTTTTTTCAAATGAGCTTTTACTATTTCACAAATAATGAACTAATAAACTTCATACACTTGAAGGGAAAGTGCTAAGAAAACATTAGAAAAGACCATTGTCATGTAAATGAAAGTCAAAGGGCAGAGATCACTCAGGCCCCATAGAAACTGTGTTTGTTACACTGGTTAGCAAAATCTCTTTATAAGTGATAAATCTGGTCCCAAAAGTGTGGAATTAAGTTCTGAGAAGAGTAGATCTTTTAATTCTGTTAACCTGTTAAATTATCATCTTTAACACAACTTATTAAGTAGAAGATAAAAAAATGAAATATTAACTTAGATGTAAATAACCAACATGAGATTTAAAATACTAATTTATTTTTAATGTGATACAAATTTTGATTTGAATAAATCAAATGTGCTATAATTTAGAAACTTTTATTCCCTTAGGAATTTGTCTAGAATAAAAAAATTAAAAAACAGGTACTCTTGGGCAAAAAATAAACTTTTTGTGGTTTTCTGCATTCCCAGTTCTCAAAAAGATCTGATAACTATCTATATCCTGGGGGATATTTTTTTTTTTTTTTTTTTTTTTTTTTTTTTTTTTTTGCATCTTGAGGAGAAAAGAAATGCCTTCATACTCCCGAGTCTCCTTGGTTCCTGGGCTTACATCAGGCCAAAGTGGGGAAATAATCCAGCTACTCCCAGGAGTCAGGCTCACTCTTTGCGCACATAAGAAAAACTTTGTCTACTTTATAAGCTCTTGCTATATATTCTCACATACTGATGCTCTAAAGAATATGACTAGTCAGCTTTCCCTCTGTGTTTTACTTTGTATAAAGTTATTGTTCACCTTGATCATGCTATCCTGGGCTTTATGTCTTGGGATGACTTCTGTGCTCAACTACTTTGTAGATGGGGAGTAAATAATTCTCTTCCATGATATAAACACACACTATCTGGTATAGTTTTATACTGGTCAGTTCTCTGTTTTCACTAATGAGCTGATTCAGTGAAAATAGGACAATAGATTGGGGCATCTTGTACTATTATACTGTAGATCAATTATGGTAAACTTCCATCCTAAGAATCTAAAAGGTCAGAAAATCTAAGTACCTGTATTTTCTTTTCTTGTAAAATCTATATTTTATTTCTAAAAAATGAAAAGTCAGAAAGTTTCCACCCCTCAATGGTTTGTTTTCTTCTATCACTTTTATTGAATGTTCTGAGACTACTAAAGATTCTGATAATTCCTTTACTTTTTTATATTTTCAAGTTTCTATTGTGATTATTGATATTTTAATGATGTATCTGACATAATTAAAATGGAGAGGTAATATCTACACAAATCAATGGTCAATACACATTTATGATTAAGCATCTACTATGTGCCAGGTACTGTGCTAAGCAAAGGATATAAAAATAAGAAAGATAGTCCCTGATCTCAAGGAGTTTACAGTCTAATAGAGGAAAACAATATGCATTCAGTTCATGAACATGATATTCATGGAGTTAAAACAAAGTTAAGCCACTAATGGAAAGTAAAGTTACCTAGAAAAAGCTATACCTCCCATAGAGAAATTCATTGCTCTGTCATAGCCTTCCAGAGGAGAGAAGTAACAGAAAATACAGAGAGGAGATGTTAGCTAAATCATCCTCCCAGATGATGACTTTTCAGGAGATGACCTATGACCACATCATGTTTGTGGAGTCAAACTAAGCAGGATAGCTTGTGGTGAAAATCATCAAAGAATGTTTAATTCTGCTAACTAAGGTCTGGGGGTCAAATTATCTCACTGTTTTTATTCATTCTTTGAAAAATGATGATTAATAAAATGATTCATGATTTATAGATGACACAAAAAAGACAGCTAACTAGTTTTATGATGAATTGGAGATTCAAAGAAAAATGGTAGCCTAAAAACATGAGTATGAATTAGAAGAATCAACTTGACAAATGCAAAATAGAGGATATATGGCTAGAGAGCAGGTCATCTGATTTTAGCAGTGACTTTTAATGGACTCGTTGCTCAAAAAGAGTCAATGGTGTGATGCAGGAAGCAAAAAAGGTAACAGCTTAAGCACTAAGGACAAGGACGATGATAGCCCTGCTCTGTCAATCTGAGAGTTTTCCCTAGACATTACAACTATAAAATGTGGTGTTCAAAAACTTCTCATTGATTCCAATATGCCTAGTTTGGGTTCAAAGATTGTATACTATGTTCAAATAAGGTCATAAAAGAGTTGAAGATCATCCAGATTCAAGTGATCGAGATGGTATAGAACATAGAGATCATTTCACAAGATGATTAATCCGGTGATTAATCTGGTGATGTTTAGTGCAGAGAGATATGATCTTAACAGAGACGTAATAATTTCCTTGGAGTATACAAAAGATGGTCTTGTGCAAGAAGTATTAGACTTACTGTAGTTATTCTAGGGCTAAAGGTAGGAGTGAGAGGCAGAAGTTGCAAAGACACTATTTTAAGTTCTTATAAATAATAAATAACAATCAGTGCTATCCTAAAGTCAAATACTCTGCATTAGAAGAAGTGGTTTTCTTGTCACTGGAGATGTTCAAAGTGTGACCATGTGTTGGGCAACTCTTATTCAGGAATGCTTTGGACTAGGTAACTTTTGACAAACTTTTCATTTTTTAGATATTTTAGATATTGTGATTTGATAACTTCAAATCTGATATGATGAGGATATCCTCAACAAGAAACTTTCACAGATAAATAAAACGTCTGCACTCAAACACAATTGTTAATTTTTATTTTGTCTTTTAAATGAAAAAGTTTTCTTAAACACGTATTGCCTGCCTTCTTAAACAGAATAAATTGACTGTAAGTTAATATTTAATGATTAAACAGGATTATCTTTACTCCTTGTATTTATAGTACTAGTGTTCTCAGGGCCAATTGGTATATGAAGGATAGAGTACTGTTGTATTTAATGGCTTCCCTCCTTCAGTCTCTATCTCCCCCTCCTCCACAACTCAAAACTTGCACAAGCCCCAATCCACATACTTTAGGTTCTAATCTGAGATGTAAAATAACCATATTTATTAGAATTTTGCCTAAAATATGAGTAAATATACTTTATATAGCAGGGTAAGTAAAGAAGCTTTTAATTCATGAATTCTATGTCATCAACTTTGATTTCTCAAAGCTGTAGAACATTTTTTTCTTAAATTTTCCCAGCTTGTTTTTAGCTTAACCAATGCCCTTAAATTTACATGTTTTTTGGATATATGTGTGACAACCAAGTCATCAGCAAACATTTAATAAGAACCTACAATGAATCACGGACTGTGCTAGGTGTTGGAGATATGAATAAAACAAGTGAAACAATCTCTTCTCTCTAAACTCACCATGGGGAACAAAAAGTACATAAAAAAGTATGCATAGAGTGAGGGAAAGAGAATAAATACAAGGCAGTTCCAGAGGGAAATGCCTTGGTGAGAGGATTCAGGAAAAAATTCCTCAAGAAGTTGATGTTTGAGCTACATGTTGAAAATAGAGTACAGAATTTTAAGAATTGACATCTACAAGTCAGAGCTCATCAATACTTTCAACACTTCACTAAATCTACATGGGCTCAATTTTCTGAGCGATTTACATAAAAAGGAATAAACTGGGTTTCACCAGAATTATGCAAAAAGTGAGGTAGATAGGAGAAAGAATTATTAAAATATAGAATCACTGAATTTTAAACCCCCTAAAGACTTTGCCAGCCCTCTTCTTTTGTAGATGAGGAAATAACATCCACAGAATTTAAATCACTTGTCCAAGATTGAACAACTAGTTAGTAGAAGCAGAACGTTGCCATGTTACCTGGCAACATTCAGTGTTCTTTCAATAGCATTATGCTTTCTTCCAAATATGAATTAAGTCAAAATTAATAAAGTTTATTGTATCTTAGATGATTCATAACACATATCATGATCTTATGTGCATTCAGTACATCAATATTAATATGCCCCTTCCACCTTTGAATTTACAATACACTGATTTTCATATGTTATTTTAGATGGTCAAAATGTTAGAATTTGAGCTGAACCTACAATAGCATATGTTTTACATTACTTTTTCAATATAAAAATCAGTATTGAAAAGAAAATTAAAATCACTAACATCACCATCTCTCTACTCATCTTTGTGTTATGTGTGACAACATGGTTCTTCTTATTTTCCTTGTTCTTCTTATAATTCTCCTTTTTGCAGAGCTATAAAAACACTATACCAGGCCTCATTCACAACATTCCTTCAAAGTTTTATGACAATGACTCTGAGAAATGACTGATAATTGATACTTCTAAAAAGCTAGTAATAATACAGATTTATACTCATTTTGTTATTTCTTTTTTATGTGAATTATCTTGAAAGGATAGGTAAGTATTGTACTGTAATTTACAAATAGGGAAAATAAGATATGTTCTTACTAGAATGTGAACAGAGTCTGTATCTTCTTCATTGTTGCATCTCTAAGAGTGTGTATTACTACTTCTTGGCAAATAATAAGCATTCAGTA
The DNA here is from genome assembly GCF_028372415.1 of Notamacropus eugenii. Lineage (NCBI taxonomy): Eukaryota > Metazoa > Chordata > Mammalia > Diprotodontia > Macropodidae > Notamacropus > Notamacropus eugenii. Next base: position 218,911,078 of record NC_092877.1, on the reverse strand, counting down.
TTTTTTTAATGAATTACTTCTTCATGCTCACTTAAAAATTCACACTGGATTTAGAACTCTATCTATTAATATCATGATTTAACAAGCTTTGGATTGTGAGACGGAATCAGAACTAAAATTTGTAATTCAGTTTCTCCTGACTGAACTTTCAAAAGGTAGTAGTATTTTTCAGATTTACTTTGTCATAAATTAGGCCATAGACTCCTTTTAAAAATAGGAATTAGGAGAATAATACTGCTTCTTACCAATTCTGAATTATAGGATTGGGGAGAAAAAAGGTAGGTAGTCATTTCTCTCTTCATGTTTGGAATGCCTCCAGGAAGGATTAAAAAAAAATACTTGCTGCTTCCTTTTTTGGCATGTTGAAGCTTTGCTTAAGTGTGTTTGTTTGCCAGCAGAACAATGAGAAAATCTGGCGAAAAAAAGAACTGATTCATATTTTCATAATTTGTCATCAGACCTTCTGAATAATGAGCACTGAGGCACAACTTTTCATTGGAAGTCATACTGGAGACACATCATGCATAGATAAGTAGTGGGGCAAGTTCTAGAGAAAATTCATTCCTTAATAGTATTTTTGGGGTCTGAATGAAATTATGCAAAATTGACATCTCTTCAAAATATGTTTTAGATCTAGTGCACCACACTGGCAACCCATTCACGGGCACGGCAGGTAGCTTGATGCCTCCATAAGCTGATAAAAATTAGAATTGGATTATGCCATAGATCTCATTTAAACATAGTGAAAATAGGCTGATAAATATCAGCCTGCCACTGGGTTGCTTAATTGTTGTATTATGCGATGCTTTATCATAAGCTAAAGTCATATGGCAAAATTTAGCTATTTCATGACCTAACAAATAGTTAACAAATCTGGATAAAAATCCATTTCCAAATAACATTTTAATTTCAACACATGCAGGCAACTCACACTGATATAAATACTTGTAAGAGAGAACAGTACTTCAAGAAAAGTACTGAAGGTAAATTTTCTAGGGTAACTTAAATATGAATATATGTTACAGTAAAGTTTTATTTGTTAAGGAAAAATTATATCAACAGCTAATTTTCTGCATCATCAGATGAAAAGAGATAATTTAGATAATTCAAGTCAACAAATATTTATTGAACGATTTCTGTTTTCTAGGCAATATGAGAAGCATTTGTTTCAGGATATGATGAAGAAAGTAGTCCAGGAAGTTAGAAGTGAAATTCATCGAGGAATGAATTAAAGTCAAAATGTATTATTTTCTTTTATTTACAAAATAGTTTTATGTCTCCAAATAATTATTTCTTCCACAGCATCAATTTTGTCACTTGAAATGTATATGGAATGGAGTAAAATAAATATTTCATAATTGGATCAAATATTAATTTCTTTAATTGGCTATATTACCAATTATAATTATGCTAACAAGATTCAAAGTAAATTAATCTCCTTTCTCAAATTAGAATGCATTTGTCTTTATGTTTATGTGTTATATCCAGACAAGAACAATTTCATTTTGGTTCTTCCATCCTTACTGCCTACCGCATCATCATGGATATTAGGAAACAATTAATATTTGTTGATTGAATTGATACAGATGTCTGAAAAAGTAACATACTAAGGACAAGGTGAACTACAATTGATTTTGCTTTTTAAAATATGATTTTATCCCTATTTAATTGAGTCAACCTTTTGCATAATTCATTCTATAATGTTTTGTTTTGCTGTCAACGCCCATAATCTCTCTGATTCTCATCTAAAAAATGAATATAATAAAATTGCTCTATTTACATTAGAACATTTTTATGATGGAACCATTTTGTAATCTCAAAGATCAATAGAAAAGTGAGTTGTGATTATAAAATAATTTTGGATAGAATATCATAGAGATGGTCGTGATTTAAAGAAACTCTCATTCTCCTTTATGTTAAATAATTATTTCCCAAATAAATTGTCATAAATATGTGTATATCATCACAAGTACAATGATGATCTAAGAACGTGATTTTATCCATAGATAATGGATTGACAATGACTAGATCATATTCTTTTGTGTGGTTTGGAGAAAAAGCGGAGACTAACCACATGATATTTTGGTTTGGGGAAGTCACAGTAAAGAATCTTCCTCTAAGAAAGTTGATTAGCACATTCTCCTCAATTCTGAACTTCTAAGAGTTACCTAAAGCACTGAGAGGTTAAGTGACCTGCTCGGGATCACACGCTGCAGCCAGTATATCAGGGCTGGACTTGAACCCTGAACTTTCAGACTCTTAACTTGGCCCTCCATCAAGACCATCGCACTGAACAAAGAGCAAGATGGTAAAAATAAATAGGTTATCTATTCTCTATTTATTTTGTATTATTCATTTATTTAGCTAAAAACATCACGATATTAAGATTCTAATAAGCATAATTGTTGATCTGAAATCAGTTTTATGTTTCATTATCCTCATGTTCAGAAGAACATAGTTGAACATAAATATATTAGGGTTATATACACTTCTCCCTACAAACTATTCCCAAAAATGTTGCACAACCTGGAGAATGCTTAAGTATAGTGATTTCAGAAAATTGTCCCATATATAAACTTTAAGGTAAAGAAACCTCTCCTGCATTATTCTGATTAATGTGTCTAGGATCAAGATCGTTTTATATGTATACATATTTATACATATATATTATATGTATAAATATATACACATATATATACACATACATATACGCACATGTGTGTGCATGTACACATATGTATATATGTATAAATACACACATGCATGCACACACACATATATACACACACATGCACACCTATATAATACATACACAAATGTGTATATTTTTTTTCCGCAGGAGATGACTGCAACCAGGCAAATCAAAAAGTAGAGCTACATATTATTAAAATGTGAAGTTCATGACTGATTGATTACTCCATAAACCACTCAGTCCTTTCACTTGTGGTTTAACACTGGTGTGTCTAGGGCTTTTGATGTTCACTTAGTCAACCATAAAATATATACACACAATCTAGAAACCTATATTCCAGAGATTCTTCACTTTTCTGTTCTGGAATTGGAAGGAGGAAGAACATGCATTCCAAGATATCTCTGAACCAGAGAAACCCTGGAACGCAAACAATTTTGAACACAGCAACTGGCTAAGGCCTAGCCACAAGAGTGTCAGAGCTAAGATTTCCTGGCAGAAAAACATGAGGTTTTGAGGTTGAGATGATAGCTGAATGTCTGGGGAAAAAAGTTTAAAGGAAACAAAATACAGGATTTCTCCCTAGATGTATGTGTTTATATTCCATTTCTCCATAAAGACATATTTGTACACTTAGAGAAAACCTCTAACATACCCTATATATCACATTCAAATGTACATTAAGTTCACATATTCTGGGACCTTATACATCTGTGTATGCATTTATTTATTCACCTTTCAAGGTACAGATATTCCATTCCACAATGCTACGTGTTGCAAAGAAGAGTGGCAAAGTTTTTGGTTGGAGTAGTAAGACCATGACTTAAATGGAAGTGTGAGGTGAGAAGTAGTGACTTTCAGAATGTTCCAAGTAATGTTTTGTGAACCCTTATTGTGTATATTAACTGATATTAATAATGATGATCCAATAATATTAACATTATTAATTAATTAATTAATTATTAATAGCTAATTAATAATTAAAACCAACAGCAATAGTGATAGAACAATTTTGAAAGTACTTGAAAGTTTTCTCTCTCAAAGTCAGAAAGACAAGTGTTTAAAGCTTACCTCTATAGCACACTGCCCCCAATCAGTTCTGCAAGACTTTGAGTGAGGAGAATCTGCTTTCTTAAAGGGAGTTTCCTCACTAGGAGTTCCTTACACCAATGAAATTACATAGCCAATCAAAATAACAAGTTTACAAAGTGCTTCATAGATACCATATCATTTGAGCTTCAGAATTTTCTGACATAGTTGCTATTAGTCTTCCAATTTTGCAGATGAAGAAATTGAGGTTAAGAGAATTTAAATCACCTGCCCATAAATGTTCATAACATAGTGCCCAAAATAGAATTTGAAACCTGGTTTTCTCTCACTCCTGCTCTGGTACCTTGTGCAGTAAACCATGCTAGAATAGTGACAGGGAAAGAAATAGGATGTGTGATTTCATTGGTAAGGAGAACTCACAGATAAGGATACTCCACTTGTCAATGCAAGACACATTTTCTGTGTGTGTGTGTGTGTGTGTGTGTGTGTGTGTGTGTGTGTGTGTGTGTGAGACAGAGAGAGAGAGAGAGAGAGAGAGAGAGAGAGAGAGAGAGAGAGAGAGAGAGAGAGAGAGAGAGAGAGAGAGAGAGCACAAAAAGCCTATGCAACTTGTCCAGGGTCACACAAGCACCATCTTCGTGTCTCTGAGTAGAGCCCTCTACCCATACGCCACATTAAGCTACACTGACTGTGTCAGAATGACTCCTTTCCTGGTGATGATTACTGAGGGGAGGGCTGGAGTAACTAAATATGGTACACTAGTGTGCACCTCTGGACACTCAATAAATCTCTGTTGACTGGCTGATTAGTATATACCTCACTGATTCTCCTGAAGATCAAGCACTGAGTTGGATGATCTCTCAAGGTCTCTTCCATTCCAGTAATTCTAGTTTTGTCCTTCATATTCAAAGATGAAAGATGATGCTGATGGCTATGTTATTACTTGTATCTCTGAGTGAACTTGAAATAAATGAAGTATGACCCATTGTGCTTTTTACTCTGAGCATGTGGGTAAATGGCCCTTTGATGAACAACTGTGGCCAAATGTAAGAGCCTGTCACTGTAGGTCAGTTTCTTCATCTCATGGATGGAACTGTGACTTTGATCCAGATTTAGAACCTCTCATCAAATTGCTTCTGGACGGATTGGATTGTCTGTTTCTGCTGTGTTTCAGCAATCACTTCCCATGTTCTGGTCTATGCTTTCATGGACTTTCTTCTCTCACGTTAGCATTAAGAACCAAGAGAGTTCATGCTGTGGTATAATGAGTGAAAGGGAGTCAGTGGACTTGCCTGTTTAGATGAAACAGAGCCAAGAGCAATATATTACCTCTCTTTTAATCAGTAAGAAAAGGCTTCATGTAGCAGCCAGAGTTTTTGGATCTGTGTGACTGAACCCAGAAACAGGGCTACATTTGCAAAAAACATGCATAGCTAATGTCATCCTCAGCATTGAAAGGAAATGCAACTAGTTGCATTTTTCTGTCCATGAAAACCACATTTAGAATCAGATCCATCCGTAGCAGCAACATGTGTTATAATGCTTCCGTTCTAATGATTCTCAAGACAGAACGACTTTCCATGAATCTTGAACTGTTCCTCCTTTCTAATATCTTGAGGATATTTGGAATCTCACAATTTTCCTCATCCAGAAGGTATCATTTGCATGCATGTATATACGTCTTTAATTGAATAAACACAAAAATATTTATACATACATGTAAGTATATATTCATGTGCAAAGGTTCTTTGGTATCATCAACATGAGAACATTCTCAGTATGGAAACTCTCTCATTAATACAGATGACAATAGGTGGCTGACTGAAACACACAGTAGAAGTGAGTGTCTTGGGGTCCCAGAGTTCCTAAGCATCAGAGGAAAGATAATGCATTGGAATGCACTAGCACCAACCAGCACTCTCCCAATATGGTGTATTTTCCAATGATACTTCAAATATGTAATTTATTAACATCAATTTCGCATTCAATGCTTCACATTCATCTTGCATTCCTTGTCATGACTACTAAACTTTTTAGATATTTATTCTTTTAGTTTTGGAAAACAATTCTGATTCCACAGAAGAAATGAAGAATTGTATTTGAATTACTTTCAAAACTTTTGTCTTTGAAATAAACATCTACTTATGTTTTACTACATTTAATAGATGTATATCTATGTATACTTATGTACATATGCACACAAAAACTTCATATAAATAGGTTACAGAAAAATTACATAAGCAAATATACATCTCTTTGCATATATATGTAAATGCATTGTTTATGTATGCATGTGTATATATCCAAACGTGGAAACATATTTATAAACGTGAACATTCCATCAAGTGGGCAATGAGATGCATACTTCACTAGCAGATTATCCAAGAATTGTTTTCATTTGGTTTTAGAATGTATTTTTGTACTTTTCATTTGAATATTGGGTGTGTGATGTTCTAGGGATTCATTTCAAACCAAATAATGGAGCCATGCTATGAAAATGTAACTTTAGAGTAGCTGGAAAGCTGCCCGACTTTCTCAGTCTACCCTAGTGACAAACAACTCCCGGTAGAGGGTGCATGGCATCACCTCAGATAGAGGGAAAAAAATAGCAGCCTGCTTTTTCTCCATGCCTGTCTATTTGACTTCTGACTTCATCTACCAAACTTTCATCTTTTCAGAGTGTGGGTGGGGAATAAGACACTCCAACAAGTAATTAGTCTCTTGTTTAAGCAAGGGCCTTTTCTCCCCCAGAGGAGCTCTGAGGATTATTTCAATTACTTAGCTGGACCTATCCTGAGGTGCAATTTTGTACAATACTATTTATGGGATTACTGAGAAAAGACTACCTACTAGGAGGGAGAAAGTAGTGATATGGGTTTGCAGAGAAGAGCCTCTTATGAGGATTTTGCACTCTGAAGGGATCCAGGAAAAAAAAAAAGCTCCCCTTTGCTTCTTTCAATACTTCCTTGCATAGATAAAAAGCAATGCAAAGAAGAGGGGGCAAGGATTCATTATTTAGTAACTCAATGTTTACAATTCTATGAGCAGTATCAATTCAACTTTATATATTTTTTAATGTAAAGTAATCATTGCATGACTATTCTCTCCATCAGTTTCATTTTTTGGTTCTTATCATTTTTATTCTGTTTGTCCATAAATTCTCCAGAAGGTATCTGCCCAGTGAACTGGATTTCTTCTTGTTCTAAGAAGTCTTCAATAATGAAATATCAGTAGACTGATTGGGTCATAAAGTTTCCCATATCAGTAGAGAAACAACCAATTCATCTTTTGTCTAAATTACCTGAATAAATGAGAATTTTTTCCCTTAAAGTCATTCTATACTTCATAGTAATAATTATGGGTATTTGAGTTTTTCTTTGTATTTTTTAAGAGTTCTGAAATTGTGATTTTGTTGTTACAGGGAACTTCTAGGCTTTAAATTTCTTCAACTGTTGCAAAATGACAGATCATCTACAATTCAGAATTTTAGAGATTTGCTGGAGGTGTCACTAGATCCATGACTTGTCCATGAGCAGTCATATGGCAAGTATGAGTCAGAGGGAGGACTGGAACCCAAGTCTTCCTTATTCTAGGATCTGCCTCCTTTCTGCTACACAGTATTCTCCTTTTGGTATCAGAATATGAACAAATTTATTGTGCTACAACAACAATTCCGCTAAAGCTATTTCAGTAAGTAGTGATTTAAAAAAATGAATTACTATTTCACCAAATAAACACTCTTCATAAATAATGCATGTGGAGAAGAGGGAACTAAATATTTGCTTCACTGGAAATACTTTTTAACTGAAGCATTTATTTATTTTTGGTTTTTGGCAGGTGAAAGAATTTTGTTCTGTGGCAATTTTAACCAGTGTATATTACAAACATTTGAATAGGCCAGATGCCACTCTTGCCTTGATGCAGTAATTCCTGTTAGCCAAAACTCTAGCAGTCCATAAATGTTTGATGGCAATATTCACAACAGCATTAGAGTACTCAAGCTTTTTAGAAACTATTTGCCTTTTCCTCTCCAGCTCATTTTACAAATGAGCAACTGAGGCAAACAGGGTTAAGTGACTTGCCCAAGGACACAGAGCTAATAAGTGTGTAAAGCCAGATTTCAACTCATCAAGATGAGTCTTCCTGACTCCAAGGGCTCTATCCACTGTGATATGTTTAATATGATTATACATCAATATCCTACAACAAATTGTTTCCCTTCTTGGGGAGGGGAGATGGGGAGGAGGAAGGGAGAAAAATGGAACTCAAGATCTTATGAAAATGAATGTTGAAAACTATCCTTACATGTACTTGGAAAAAATAAAATGCTGTTAAATGAGAGGAAAGTTTTTTGCATACAGAAATTTAGAATGTTGTTAAGATATACCTGCATAGACTTTTTTCTGCTTTGTTGTTTTTCCTTTGTTTGATTTCCCCCTTTTTGTATGTATATTCTTCTCCATCTCACTATTTCCTAACAGAAAAAAACCGAATGCTCAAATAGTATGTTATTTCATTGCAGTGCAGTGATTCATTTTGAGACATCTAAGGCTACGAAGAATTACAGAATTTTAGAATTCAAAGGGGATCTTATATATCTTTCATAACTTTAGAAAGCCCTTTGACAATATTTTTTTCCCATGATCCAATCCAAATTCTTCATGAGTCTTCCTAGTGATGGGGTGCTTACTAACTTATTGAATGACCTCCCATTTTTCCATCTTGACCTTATTTCTGTCCTCTGGAAAAATATGGACTTCTTGTTTTCCCTCTTCAACAAGAAGGTTGTTGTCCTTTATTCACAAAGAGTACCAACATGACATCATTGTGTTGGAGTCAAGCTACAATTTGTCTGCTTGTGGCTTATCAAACCAATATGAGCTCAGGATGCTCTACCACAAGTTGGCCACAAATAGTCCATGGAATATTTAGGTTGAATTCTTTAAATTTGTGCACCTCACATTTTTTGAGCTACTTCAATCCTTTTTTTTCCTCATAGAGCACAGCACCATCTCTGATGAGGGCATACCATGTTGAGCAGTCCTGTTCTACTATCTCCCATGTCATACAATTAATTCCAAAGTTCTTGAGAGTGCCCTTGTATCACTTTTTCTGACCTCCATGTCAGTGCTTGCCTTGCATGAATTCCCATAAAATAGTCTTTTTAGGCAAGCATATGTTTAGCATTTGAACAATGTGACCAGTCTATTGGATGTGCACTCTCTGCAGTAGAGTTTGAATGCTTGGCAGTTTAGTTTGAGAAAAGACCTCAGTGCTTCATTCCTTACTCTACAAGGTGATTTTCAGAATCTTCCTAAGCCAATTCAAATGGAAGCAATTCAGTTCCCTTGCATGGTGCTAGTAGACTGTCCAGGTTTCACAGGCATACAATAACAAGGTCAGCACAGTGGCTCTGGAGACCTTCATTTTGATAGTCAGTCTAACACTTCTTCTCTCCCACACTTTCATTTGGAGCCTTCCTAACACTGAGCTAATTCGGGCAATGTGTGCATGAACCTCATCATCAATGTGTATATTCCTGGAAAGGATGCTTCCAAGGTAAATGAGCTTATTCATACTATTCAAAACTTCTCCATTTGCTGTAACCAGTGGTTCAATATATCACTGATGTGATTCTAATTGGTGAAGAACTGTATTTTCTTGATGTTAGTTGTTATACCAAAATTGGCATGAACAGGCCAGAATAGATCCATACTTTGCTGCATCTCAGCTTCAAAGATTGCGTTGAGAACATAATTATCTGCAAACAACAACAAAAAAATGCCCTAACATTCTTTTCTCTTTGGTCTTGGCTTGCAGGCTTCTCAAATTGAATAATTTATGGTCAGTGCAATAGCTGATCTTAATGGCATGTTCATCCTCATTGAAGGAATCTGACAACATGGCTGAGAACATCATGCTAAAAAATGTGGGAGAAAGCAGATAGCTTTGTTTCCTTCCATTGGTGACTGGGAAAGTTCAAGAGCATTGTCCATTATCCAGAGCTTGGGCTATTATGCCATCATGAAATTGATGTACACGACTGATGAACTTCTCCAGGAAACTAAAGTTTGACACAATTTTCCATAAGCCCTTATGACTGACTGTACTAAAGTCCTTGGTTAGATCATTGAACACTGTGTACAGAACTTTTTTCTGTTATTGATATTTCTTCTGCAGGTGTCAGGCAGCAAATACTATATGAACCATTCCTTGACCCTTTTTGAAGCCACACTGACTCTTGGGTAGATGACCATCTTCCAGGTAAAGGATCAGCTTATTAAGGAGGACTCTGACAAAAATCTTACTAGCAATGATTAAGAGGGAGACCTCTCCCCTCCTCATGGGACTATCTATTTCCTTTACCTTTATAGAGGTGGGCAATGGAGGTGTCCTTGAACTTCTAGGGGATAAGCTCCTCTTACCATATAACTCAGAAAATTTCAGTCAACATTTATGAGCAATGGTTCCCCTACCTTGTAAATTTCAACTGGAACAGAATCATCTCCAGGCTCACTGATACAGGAGAGGAGATGTATGGCATTCAAAATCTCCTCTTCAGTTGGAAAGTTGTCTAGGGATAAACTGACTTCAACGTGAGGTAAATGGTCAGTGGTGTCAGCATTGATTGATGACAGTCTGTTGAAAACACTAGGGAAGTTTTCAGCCCATCTCTCTAGGATCATGTCATTATCACCAATCAATGTGGTTCCATCAGTACGCAGTAGTTGAGATTCACCATAGGTCTTTGGCCCATAAACAGCCTTCAGAGAATCATAAAAGTGCTTTGAATTGTTACTATCGGCATAAAACTGAATTTCATTTACCTTCCTACTGAGCAGAGAAACCTGCATCTTCCTAAGCTTTGCTTGTGCTTTACTTTTGATAAAGTTAAATGCTGCTTTCTTAGAGATGAATGCACTACTACCCTGCTGGTAGGCCCTGTGGAGTTCTAGTTTCAATTTAATAACTTCTGAATTTCCCCATTATTTTTGTCAAATCAGTCTTGATGTTTACAAGTGTTCCAACTCATGAGTAAAGGCAAAGCCATACACCAAATCTCTGAAAGTTGCCCCCTCTTTTTTTATTCCACTGCTGCCAACTGTGTGTTGGCTCAATTTTCCCTCCAAGTTAGTAATGAACTGTTTGAACTCAGAGAAGTACTCTAATCTATTGACATGAAGCCTTCTGGTAGTCATTTTGTTTTGGTGCCACAGCTTCTTTTGAATTCGAATATTTAACTTGGAAAGGATAAGTCTACAATCATTCTACACTCTGCACCACACATGGCCTTTGTCACTATCATATCTTGTCTGTCTCTTCTCCTTATAGTCACAAAGTCTATTTAATTCCAGTGTTTGCTGTAAGGGTGCCTCCAAGTTTTATTGCATTTAGGCTAACAGAAGACAGTGTTGGTGACGCGGTCATGGGATGCACAGTGACTCTTCAGTCATAAGTAACCATTGTTGCTTGCTCTTTCCAATTCCATTCCTTCCAAGGATTTCCAGCCATGTCTGGCAGTTTGAGCCTACTCCAGCATTTAGGTAACCCAGAATTATTAGCTTGTCCTCTTTCGGCACATTGAGGATAAAGGTATCCACATCTTCCTAAAATTTTCTTTGACCTCATTAGAGTTCGTCAAGGTGGAAACATAGGCATCGATGATGGTGGAATGGTATTTTCCTGCAGCTGGCAATGGCATTGTCATGAGTCTATTGCTCACTCCTTTTGGTAGGTTGGTTGACTGCACTAGTTCTGAATGTAAAACCTATGCCAGCTTCATGGTATTCCCCTTCACTGCGGCCACTAGAGATAATACATATATCAACTCCTACTTCAGTATGCTGGTCTTCATTTTCCAGCCTTGTTTCAATCAGGGCTGCTATTTGGATATAATATATGCTGAATTCTCTCACAAAAAGAGTTATTCCTTTCAGATCTACCAGATTTTGTGTTGTCTGTAAGTGTGCACACTTCCATGTACTGACGGTGAATGGAATCAGCTTTGCAGAAGTTTGTGCACATTTTCTGTGTTTTGCCCACAGGGTGAGATCCCTGCCTGCCATGGTAAGCAAGTCAGGGTTGGGAAAACAGACAAATTTTAGGGCACCTTTTCTAGTCCCTTCCTTACACCAGGAAATGAACAGTATGGTCCTTAAAAGGCTGCTCAGACACCAAGGAGACTGTCAAATCCCACTGCTGCTTCCAGTAAGAGGACAACCCTATGGCCAGGGCCACCTGGGTGAAGGGTTGTGACTACAGATCCCAGTGTATCTGCACCTGCTGCTTTGTCATGTGGCTGTCACCACACAACTTTAAGATAGGTAAAAATGGACTTTGATTTGTATGTAAACTGGATTTAAGCAAGCAGAGTTGGAGAAAGTTGTTGGTCTCACTCTCTCTTCTAGAGTCATCACAGTTCAGTGGCAGTACAGAGTTGTGATGAATGATGATGGCTTGAGATGCAATGGAAAACCTTGGTGCCTTCAATGTCTAACCAAGCTCTTAGTGATCCACAGAGTCTGCTTCAGCTGCCATCATAGCTGTTAGAACAAATTATTCTCATCTGCCCATTCCACCAAGGTAAGTCTTCATATGCCTTACCCCCTCACCCCAAGTCATCTGTGGATTTCAGACCCCTCAGTTACTCTCATCCTGAATTAGCCTGTATGCTGAAATGTTTTACTGGGGTGGGATGTGGCTGCTGCACATGCTACAATTTCTTAGAGAAATAGGTGAGAATTAAGTGGGTCAGATAGACACAAAGGGGGAAAACAGTCCTGAAAAAAGGTTCAACAGCCTTCACACTAGAGGTACTAGTTCTTTCCTGGACACACCCTTCACCTCTTTTACCACATGACAGCTCTTCAGATATCTGAAAATATATGCCATGAGTTCCCATACTATTTTCTTTTCCAGGTTTAATTATACTCACTTTCTTATAGTTTTACTCTTAGGACACGGTTTTTGAATACTTGATAATCTTGATATCCTGCCTCTAGACATATTATAGTATGATGCCCCAAATGACGTATGATTCTCCAGTTGTGCTTTGACTATTATACAGTTGCTACCAATGAATCTGAACACTACACATCAATTAATTCGATCTAATTTAATATGAGACATTATGATGTAGTAGATAATGATTCTGCTTCAGATTCAGGTTCCTCAGAGTAAGAAAGATCTGGGTTAGAGATCTATCTCTGATTCATACTGGCTATATAATATTGGGCAAACAATTTAATTTCACATTGCCATAGATTGCCAATTGCAGGACAGTAATCCATCTTTAATGGTAGAAAACTAGATAATAGATTTAATGTTTAAAGAGATCAAATATACTATTGAATCTAACCTGCTCACCTCACAGATTATTACATATTAGATTAAAATTAAGTGTCTTTCTAAGGGTCATAGATATAAAGTGTAGGAGAAAGGATTTGGGCCCAGCTCTTCCTGTCTACAAAGAAATTTCCTTATAAGGAGAATCACATACCAACGAAATCAAGTATGGAGAAGAAATAAAGGATTTTGTTACCCTTAGAATCTTTACTATCTTGGCTCATTTAGAATTTGATGTTAACTAAAATCAGCACATCTTTCTTTTTTTCTTTTTTTTTTTTTTTTTTTGGCCTCCACAGAAAAAGGTCCAAACTTGTACTACATCTTCTACATAGGTCAAAATGAAGAACTTTGCCTTCATTCTTGTCAAGTTTCATTTTTGGGGTGGAGGGGAGGCAGTCCAGCAGTTATTTGTGCAAAATAGCTTGAATTCTTGAATTCAAAGTCATCAACTTTGTGTCATCCAAAAATGTGCTACATAGACATTTTTCATATCCTTTGATTATTGATAAAAAATGAAGAACAGGACAGCATATAGACAATCTAATGCATACACTAGAGATCCTTCTTCATTTTGACATTGATTAAATAATGGGTATTCTTTGGGTACTGTTGTCCACTATCCTATCACAGAGATTGTATCCTAAATTCAAAAATATTTAAGACAGTTTGGCAAATGCCGTATTGAAACCAATACATATTATGTTTGTAGGATGCATTTGATCTGCTAACACACTAAACCTTTCAAAAAGGAAGTATATTTCTGGGGATAGCAGATAGATTTTTCTTAAAATAATCACGAGAGTCCCTAAAAATTCACAAATATCTGTTCAAGTAAATTAGTTTTTAATTGTTCTGAGAAATGACATTTTATGTCGTTTTCTAATTTATATAATTTTTCCTATTTTTTCTTATTAAAATGAGTTCATCTTCTGACACTTTTTTTCTTTTTTTAACTTATTGAGAACTTTTAAGGGGCTATCTAGAATTAAATACTTTTAAGTTAAATAGATTGAATAAAATGAAAGCTACATTTATTATATATGTCACATGTTATGGGAGAGTAAAAACACAAATGTACTGCCCTTCAAAACTTTCCTATTTCTTGTCGGAGACACTGCCATGTCAGCTGGTTGGGTTATTGGATGGAAGAGTGAACCAGGAATGAATATGACCCAAAGTGAAATCTACCATCAGACATTTATTAGCTGTGTAGCCCTGAACTAGTTATTCAAGCTTTTATATCCCACAATACATTCTAAATGAATATGCATATAATATAATATTAAAGGTCATACTATTAAAATTTAGAAGAGAAGCAGATCACATGCCTCTTATAGCTTTGGATTGGACATTTAATTTTAACCAAAGAAGAGACAGAGGCAATTACAAAAGATAAAGTAGGTAACATTGAATACATGAAACCAAAGTGTTTCTACAGAGACAAAACACTTAGGATTATAAGGAAAGCAATGAAATGGGGAAAAAACTTCCTATAAAATTTATAAAAGTCTCATAAACATACATATAAAGTATATATACATAATATCTTACACATATGTATACAGATAGATATACAGAGGATAGATACACAATCAGATAGATGGATAGATAGATAGAAGATAAATAGATAGATAGATAGATAGATAGATAGATAGATAGATAGATAGATAGATAGATGACTAATAGCATTCTGCAATAGTCCTTCATTTCAAAGGACCATCAATATCATGGAATGATGTCTTGACTTGAACATAAATTGGATTTAAATGAGGCAGAGTTGCACAAATTTGTCAGCCTCACTCTCTTTTTCAGAGTCATCAAAGTCTACTGGCAACACAAAAGTCAATATGACGGCTAATGGTCCAAGACGCAATGAAAAAACCTCTAAACTCTAAGCTCTATACAATACCTTCTTCTGCTACCTTCATGGCCTTTGGAACAAATCATTCTCATCTGCCCATTCTACTAAGGGAAATTTTCACAAACTTAGAGTAGACATCTTCCTAACTCACCAACAGGTTTAAAGCTTGTCAGTTATCCTCAACCTGACTTAGGCCATCTCCCAAGATGGTTTACCACAATGTGGATTCTACACATGCTATAGATTCTTTTAGGCACAGGTGAAAGTTGAATGATGGTGAACTACAAAGATGGAAGAGCAACCCTAAAAAGGTCTTAGCCAGCCCTCACATCAGAGGTGCTGCCCTATCCTGAACACTCCAGCTAGGTGGCAGAATGGATAGAGAACTGGCTTGGAGTCAGGAAGACACAACTTCCCAAGTTTAAATTTAGTTTCAGATACTTACTGTATGGCGCCGGACAAGACACTTAACACTATTTGTCTTGTCACCTACAAAATATAGCAACTTTTGAAACCCTCAGTTAATTTTGGACTTAATTTTACCAAGATCTTTCCTAATCCTTATTTTAAAAAATCCTCGGTAATATGATTTTACTTTCAGCTTTGCATGTGTTTTGTTCAGTCATGAGCTAATCAAAAATATATATAGCCACATTGATTTCTTCAAGTAGCTATCCATTTTCTTCCTTTTTGGGATTAATATTGATTATATGATCAAAATTCTATTTTGTAGTTGTATATTTATGCCATATCCCTCTTTAAAGTAATTAGCAATCAAATTATTTATATACATTCATATACATATGCATGTTTGTATGCATGTATGTGTGCATATGCACAAAAATATACCTATCTGTGTATATGTATATATTATATATATATATTTATAAATATATTCTACTTAACTGTTTTATATCAGAAAACACATAGAACAAAGGCACCAATATTTATTCCAAAATATGTAAGAAATTATCAGATTATCATAAAAAATAGATAACTCTTCAAAATTTGCCCAAACGGGAAGAATCTCAAAGGAAATCATGAAATAAAAGTGAAGAAGGAATAGTCTGGCAATTCCCAATCACAAAATGTGCTTCAAAACAGCAGTCTTTAAAATGTTTGATGCTGGTTAAAAAGAGATGGAAAGTACAACAGATTACCCATACAGTCCCCGGAAGAATTTAGACACAATAACATGGTGTTTAATAAACCCACAGGCTCAATTACTCAGGTAAGAACTCACTGTTCAACAAAAAAACACCTGGAAAACTAGACAGCAATCAGGTCAAAGTTATATATAGACCAATGTCTGACAGATAAAATATGTGGCATCATAAGCAAATTAGAGAGACAAGGTTGGGGGGGGGGATACTATTTGAATCTGTGAATAAGAGAGAAGTTGATGACCAAACAATAAATAGAAGGGATCACTGAACGTGAAACAGACAATTTTGATGTTGGATGTTGGTTGAGCCTATAACACTAGAAAGATTTTGGACAGACAAAAACCAATAGAGTTAAAATTAGAAGGGAAGCAGCTAACTGGGGGGAGGGGAAATCTTTGCATCCAAATGTGCTTGTTTCCAAGGTGTGTGTGTGTGTGTGTGTGTGTGTGTGTGCGCGTGTGTGTGTTCAAAATCAATAGAACAAAAAAATAACATTTCTCAGTAGATAAAAGGCAAAAAGTATTAAAGTATTAAGGGATAGATAGCAGAGGGAGAAACTCAAGATATCAATAACGGTGAGAAAAATGCACCAAATCAGTAATAATTAGATTATAGAAAATTAAATATATATTGGATTGCTGAAAATGACAAAAGAGGAAAATCACAAATATTGGGGGATTTGACAGAAAACAGGCACACAAACGCACTTTTGGTAGATCCATTAACTGACAACCGTTCTTGAAAACAATTCAGATCTATGCAACAGAAGTTACTAACCTGTGCATATGCTTTAACTTATCAAGACCACAACTAAACCAATGCACTAAAGAGAATAGATGAAGAGGAAAATGACTCATATGCAGAACCAGGAGAAGTTAATAAAACAAAAATAATATTACAGATAGAAACAACTTTGAAAAACTTGAGATATCTGATCAATTTCAATTACAATCCCAAAGGAATGGAAATAAACCATGTTTGCCACATTCTGACACAGAGAGGATGGAGGACTCAAAATGAAAAATGAAATATACAGGTGTAGTCATGGCCAATGTAGAAAGAGGCTTTGCTTGACCAGGCATATTTATTATGAGGGTTTTACTTTTGCTCTCTTGTTATTACTACTAGTGTTCATTGGCGTGGGGAGCAGGTGTTCAGATCAGAGGGAGAAAATATCAATATTTGTTAATTGAAAAGATGCAGAACATTATATAACTTAATCACATGCATATATTCAATGTAACAAGAGATTTATTAGCTATTGGACAACCCCCAGAAAAAAATAGAAAATGCAAAAGAATCACACTATAATCTCCCTCTCTGGGGCTTTTCACTTTCTACCAGACGTCTCAAGTGCTACATGTACAATATGACTCTGTTTCAGACTCTGTAAAGAATGAAATTTAATTTGGAGTTGCCAATAGAGAACTTCTAACATTTCAGTTCCAAGCCTCTTGGAAATTCTTACATTCAGCCTTATGATATGATATAAGAAACTGGACTCTCTCATAATAGAAACACATAAGGGTTCATTCACCTAGAAGAGAACAGACTGGAAAGGGCACTTCCAAAATTGAACCTATGAAGTGAAATGTCACAATAGATACTTGACATATTTATTTTATTTTTTCCACACAATCACATAGAGTAGAAAAATTTTTTAAAAACCAATAAAAATAAAAATAATAATTTTCTTCAGAGAAATTTGCAAAACATAAAATACTGCACATATAATATATGCAAGCTGAAGACAGAACACTTGATATGTCCACTTAAAAAAATCTCCTCTAGAAATTGACCCTGCGGAGAAAGTACTCATTTTTTAAAATAACATAAGTCTCACTTATATAAGATACAATCTTGTGCTTACAGTCAGGAAGCTTAACACTCTGCTGGAAAGAGATGAACTCTTCTATTAGAGCTTTCCAATCTGACATTGTCTTTTTCAAGTACCATGTAAGTACCCTCTTCACACAGTATATCTACCAAATAGTGTAATCTCTCAGGCTGGAAGTTAGATGGTTGTAAGCTAAGTGTTCCAAGTCTGATCTTAGCATTTAAAAGGAGATTTGAAACCATATTGAACAGCACAAAAAAATCTCCTTTAATTCGGGCACAAAGTTAGACCTTTTTAAGAGAGTGCACTTTATTAATATTTATAGTTACAACCCACGCCCTCTTCCCTTTTCTGTTTAGTTTCCATTTTGTTTTGTTTTTTAGTGCTATCCTAAAGAAAATATTCTGGATTTTGTGTGACTTCTTTCAGCAGATTTTGGATACCCCTCAGAGTATTTGCTACAACATAAAAATTATATTGCTTCTACCAGATGATACAGAATCCTGGATCATCTTCTCAGGCACTGAGTAGACTTTCACTTGCATTCCCCAGGACATTTGTCCAGGAGTGGAGTCAAGATGCATCTTCCTCCTTACTGCACTTCTAGATTCTTTCTTTGCTTACATTACTTCACCACCTCTCCTTTGAAATTCATTCTGATATCAATTTTTCTTCTATCCAAATTATGGTGGCTATTTTGTACCAACTCCCATGTTATTCTTCAACTTCTCTCAAGGAGACTCAGCACCTGGTTCACACATTCTTAACTCCTCATCTAGCCCAAACTCCTGCTCATATACTAAGGGATTTCAACAACTGTGCTGATGTGTCATCAAACTCACTATGCTCCAAATTCCTCTATCTCCACAAACCTAGTGTCCTACTTTCACTTTGGCCACACAAAATCATAATCACGTACTGGATCTCTCCCTTTGTACAATTATTTTACTTCCTTGATTTAAAAAAAAGACAAAAAAAAACTCTCTGACAATCTTCTCTCTAACCATCATTCCATCTTGACCACTCATTCTATATTACCTCTCTTAAATTGAAACCTTTCTCATCATGACCTCCAAATTTCTCAGGCCATTGCCCCTGCTGACTTCACATTCTTCTGTTCCCAATCTTGACACTATACTTAACCAATTCAATTTGATTTTGTCACCTATTCTTGAAATCCTTGCCTCTTGCTCTATTACTAGTTCCCAAACCCAAGCTTTGGATTACTACTACCGTGTGCCTCCTCTTCTTACTCACGTGTGGCTGAATTCATATGGAGGAAATCACACAACTCTGGTCACTAGGTACCTTATAAATTGTTAGCAGATTACTACTGGGCCCATACTGCAACAAGCCAATTGTGTTATTTCCCTCTAATTGATTTCCTGTCTCACTATCCACTGATAATATTCCAAAAATTCTCTTCTCCACTCAACACTACCACACCCAATTTCTCCAATCTCTCTCAGCTAAGGAACTTGACTATTACTTTACCAAGAAAATAAGCCCATTCAGTTAATCTTCCTCTTTTTCACTTCTTTTTCATCTCAAAACCCTTTGATATTTTCTTTACTAATTCCTTTTCTACCATTTTCTACCATGCTCAATTCATATTTAAGGTTGTTCATAAAGGGCAAGGTAGGCTTACCCAATGCATCCCCTTTCATCTCAAAATGAGGGACTTTTCATTTTGATTGGAAAGAAAAACCTTTAATTTTAAAGTATGAGATATTAATCAATAAGAACTGAGTTAAGTAGGATATAAGATGTCGTAGAAAAACCTATGTTCATTAAAATATACATCCCCACAATGATGAAGCCACATTATCATGAGTTTTTCCATTTCCCTCTGATTACTTTACTCAAATCTTGACCCATGTAAGTAGCTCTGTCAGGCATGTCCACTGTGTGGAAGTGTATGCAATCTTTGTCACATTTTATTATTTTCCAGATTTGTGATTTCCTCAGAGTAAAGAGCTCCTGGTGAGGAACTCCCTATACCAATGCAAATTCGCATCTGTTCTGCAATTTACGCTTGCCTGAGGCACAAGAAGATTAAGTGACTTGCCCAGGATAACATAGCCAGTATGTTCAATTGTGAGACGAATAACAACAATAATGCAAGAACTAGTTTTATTATATTTATTATACTCTTTCACAATGCTTTCAGATTTTTCAAAATTCTTTACTTATATCATTTTCTCCTCACAATAACTCTAGATGGTAGGTTCTATCATTATTCCCATCATCTAGATTGCAATTTATATCCCTAATTAAATTTATATTTGTTTATATCAATTTTAAATGGGCCATTTGTAGTTAGGCCAGTATGTCAGAAGCAGAAATTGAACCCAAGACATCCTGACTTCAAGGATAGCTCTCCATCTGCAACACAATATTTCTTCTCTTGAGCTATGCATTCTCCTGCTATGACAGAATGAACCTGGGATTTTACATTTTAATTAAATACTATGAACTTTCAATCTATTGAATTAAAAATAGAAATATGTTGAAACCTTTAGTTAAAAACTTGCATGAAGATGGTGCCATAACCCACTGCAGTTTATTGGCATAAATGGAGCAATTACCATAGAAACAGATGTTACCTTATTGGTCAGGTGCGTGCATTTCTTATTTAAAGCATGTCCTCTGATGGCTCAGTTTGTAATATCCCAAAGAAAAAAAAAATATTTTAAAGTACTAGTCTCCATAATCTAGAGAAAGGTAGAGGTGGTTAAACAATAGCCCATCAAATAATTCAGCAATTTGTTCTTTCTGCCATTTCTTCTCTTCTAGCATATTAAGGTCACACTGATCCAACATTTATTGATAAGGAATTCAGATTCTGGTATAAAAATGCCATTTTTAAATTAAATACCAGCTGTCAGAATCTTTTGTGTTGAGGTTTTCTTAAGGTCAAGTTTTAATGAAAGAATACCTGTTGATGTTCTGTTGGATGAGGACAAGAAGATTCATTTCTATAAATAAGAAGAACATTGCCATAACCAAAATGAAACGAAAAGACTCATTAACATTATTCTGTATTTGGTGAAAGGCCAGAGAGCTGTCAGGGTCATAACAAAAAAAAAAAAAAACCTGACAGATTTTTAGAAATGTTTGTTTCTTAGTCTCATCAATATGCTCAAAAAATGAAAACCTTTAATGATTTAACAAGAAAAAAAACAATATCCTCACTAAATGAAAAATAGTCACAATAATTTCTGTTGTCACTATTGACTGTCAAAAACATGAACAGATATTCACTGTGGTATCTTATTCTGACAATGAAAATCAGTCAAACTGAATATTTTATTTTTTTCAGATAGTATTAATAATTTTCAATTATGACCATTTAAATGATATCTTAGAATTCTTAAAACTGACTGATGATTATTACGTCTGTCTTGGATGATTAATCCAAGATTATGTCTTCGATAGTGTGGTTCATATATCTGAATGTACTGCAGGAGGAAGGAAGGAAGGAAGGAAGGAAGGAAGGAAGGAAGGAAGGAAGGAAGGAAGGAAGGAAGGAAGGAAGGAAGGAAAGGGAGAGGAGGAGATGAAAAGAAAACAAAGGGAAGGAAAGGAAGGAGAGGAGAGGAGAGGAAAGAAAAGATAATGAATTATTTATTAATGTTCTAATTACTTGGCATACAAAGATTTAAAAAGAGATAGCCGTTCCCTAAAGGAGCTAAGATTTTATTAGGGGGAGATAACCATCAGAGAGAGGTGACCAGAGAAGGAAGTTTGGTTCTAGAAATGTGGAAGTGTGGTGGGACAGCCAGCTAATAAAATGGTCCCAGTTGATGGCTAGATAGGATGTAAAATTAAAGCATGTTCTAGTGTCAATTGCCAGCCAGTAACTATAGTAGATTAAGTGAGTTAGTTTGCACACAGTCACTCAGCAATCAACTGCATTAGACCCTACTCTAGGAAGTCTAGATATAAATAGGTTTACATTTCCAAAGAATAATGCTTGAATTCAGGAAGACAAGAGAATAGAGAACCAGATCACAAAGCCTGGGCTTTATGGTGACAGTTCAAGGTGAGAAAAGCAGGTTATTGGTGACAGGCAGATGTTGAGATGACCTGCATAAATGAGCGCATGGCTTGATGTGAAGGTAAAGGTAAAGAAGCCTTAAATTCTCCTTATACACTGCTATGTACATTTTTGGAACATAATCCTAGTGGTTAACTTGCAAGTAAAATATATAAAATATTACTGTCTTTGATTTCCTTAATGTTATTCAGATTATTTTTTGCCTTCATGGACATGTAAAGGTGAAGATTTCATAATAAACCTTCCAACTGGGTTAGAATTGAACTTGTTAATAATGAAATAAAAGCAAGAGTCTTATTCATGAACAAAATTGATTCAAGTCTATCTTTGCCCTTCCCAGGGTGCACCCTATTCTCTACATTATGGCAGAAGTAAATAAGTATTGTTCTAGCTCTCACCCTACTACAATTATAGGATGAAAAGCTGGCATAACACTTTGACTAGGATGAGAAATGGTCCAGAATATTTTCAAACTATTTTAAATGATTATGAATGTGTGTCTAGAGAATATATCAGTAACCTAATTAGGAAGAGAAAAATGTCCACTCATATGGATGGAGAATTTAAGTCCCAACATCTCTGATGCAGAAAGAAATGGGAGAGAATAACTTTACTTTATCCACTTCGAAATGCAATGAAAAAATGTATTAACCAGTGATTTGAGGAGGAGAATTGTAAAATTCTAATGGCAATGTGAAACACCTGGCTTTAGGCACTGTTAGAGACAATATGAGGATACTCACAACCAAAGTTAAAGTGTTTTTGCATGGCTAGGTAGCTGAAATCAGATTACTTCAGAGTTGTGATGGATCTGTTCCTATGGCACTATGAACATCACCACAGTGTATCTTGATTGGCTAAAGTACTTGAATCCATCTTCCATATGACTAATCTGTTTGATACTCCGCAATTTTATGCTTTACAAGCTGTTTTTGTCAATTTTTTTAAACCAAAACATATTTTAAAAAATTAAAGTAGAACACTGGCCTTATACATTTCAAGATACTCATGATTTTTTTGCATGGAATAATAATTAGTTCTGTCAATTAATTACTATGATGTGATTAAGAAATGTGTAACCATAACATCTGGTGAGTAATGACTTATTTATAAGAGAGAGAGAGAGAGAGAGAGAGAGAGAGAGAGAGAGAGAGAGAGAGAGACAGAGAGACAGAGAGACAGAGAGACAGAGAGAGACAGAGACAGAGAGAGAGACAGAGAGAGAGACAGAGAGAGACAGAGACAGAGAGAGAGAGAGAGACAGAGAGAGACAGAGAGAGACAGAGACAGAGAGAGAGACAGAGAGAGAGACAGAGAGAGAGAGAGAGAGAGAGAGACAGAGACAGAGACAGAGACAGAGAGAGAGAGACAGAGAGAGAGAGAGACAGAGACAGAGAGACAGAGACAGAGAGACAGAGACAGAGACAGAGAGAGACAGAGAGAGACAGAGAGAGACAGAGAGAGAGACAGAGACACAGACAGAGAGACAGAGACAGAGAGAGACAGAGACAGAGACAGAGAGAGAGCATATTTACTAAGCTGTGTAACAGATACTATGATAAGTATAGGGAATTAAAAAAAAAACAATTTCCTTTCTTCAAGGTGTTTACATTCTAATGGGGAAGATAAGTAAAAGGCAACTGAATAGAGGGGGAGAGGAAGACTACTGGTGTAGGACTCAGGCTCTTGACAAGGATATGGAAAAAGACTTGAGAGTAAGGACATGAGCCAGGAGTAAAGTAAGTGTGGATGGTTCAGACATATGCTGAAAGTGCAGGTACTCATCAATCAGAGAAGAGGACTCCTGGGAAAGAGACATTTCTAGCTGGGTTGAGAAGGCTGGAGGTAGAAAAGTCAAGAAATTCAGGAGTGAAGACCAAAAAAAAAGTGAAAAAAAAGTTTATTTTACTTTGATCAATTTGTATTAGTTCATTATCTGAGTAAAGAGAAAGCTCCAGAAATTTGACTATTGCTTTGTATAAACCCAAATATCACCTCACCAAACGTGGGTATTTTTGGCCTGTTTTTGAAATACTTAAATATTTCTATTTCTATATTTTAAAATTTTTAGTTTCACAAAGTGAAACATTTAAATTTTAATTTCTGTAATTTCATAGATAAAATATCCTTTACCATTCAACAAATGTTTGACAAAAAAAAATTTTCAGCGTGTACACCGTAATGAAATGCTATACGTGCCTATGCTTATAGTTGATTTTCATGATTTTTAACATTTCTAGTCTATACAAGATTTAACATTGCTATACATCGCCTCTCTCTGAGATCTGCGTATCTCAGCTCTCTGAATCTGACACCCTTAACCCCCTCTATTTCTCAGAACTGTAGTCAAATCAAACCGATTTTAATCCACCATCTTGGTTCCCAAATATTTAAGTAGATGACTTTCGAACATTTAATCTGTGGACTGAGAGCCCCAGGAATAGCTGCTGTCACTGCCACAGGTCCCAAATAGAGCTGCACCTCTCTCTCACCCAGTACCAACAGACCCCTGTCCTGCTCTGAGAAGTCTGGGAATTGCCACTGCCACATGTGATTCAGTAATCTGGGGTCTTCTCTGGCTCTGCTATGGCCAAGTCTACACTAGTGTAGCCCATGTGCTCCCAGCTCCGGCGCAACAGTTCTTTCCTGTTGACTCCTCATGTTGCTTTGGGCTGGATTTTTGCCACTCTGTTTCTGTGGATTCTGCAACTCCAAAGTCTGCTCAGATTTACCCCTTAGAGGCAACTGAAGGAATTTGTGGAAAGCTCAGGTGAGTCCCTTCTTTCACCCCATCATCTTGGCTCTGCCTCTCTGTCATCAAAACTATTTTCTTATGAAGTTTATGTTGGAAAATATCACTCTATGACACTATTCAACATTCTATGGCTCCCTCGACTAAAATGCTTCTCCATGACTACTGATGCCTTGTGTTTATTTCTTCTTCTATTACAATGTAAGCATTTAAGAAAAGGGACTTTTTTTCTACTTGCATCCACAGAACTTGCATAGCTCTTGGTTGGAATTGAAATAAGTATTTAATTTTTCTACCTAATCCAGAATAAAGTTTACCTAATTTGTTAGGGGTCCTCTAGATCAAAAAGTTTTCTAGATGCTTGTAAATATCAACTGATATCTCAAAGAAGTAACAGGAACATCCATGCTATTTATGAAAGTGTCCTCTGGAATTTCAAGTATCAAAAATAATTAATTTTTATACCTCTTTTCTTTTTGTTTGGGACTGAAGTATCATTGGCAGTATATTTCCTTAGTCTAGTTCCACATAAATGAGTCTGCTACTGTGGACCTATCCTCTAAATATATTGCATTCAATATTAGACTATTAGAGGCAAGGGCCAAAGCCATTTCATTTGCATCAAGAGGCTTCAGTGATGAGGATATATGGTATATCAAAGAAGCAAAAATCCTTAATGTTGATGCCTAACATTATTAAGCTTAATCAAATTAAATTTGTAAAAGGAGGCATGTTATGAACTATCATTATATTATACAAAGGTAACATAAAAGTAATCTTTTCCTCTAGCTTTTAAAGTCATTACAGTAAAAGCTAACAAATGTATTTGAAATCTTATTTCTAATACAATTACTGTGCTTTGAAAACACACACACACCCTTATTTTACAGAAATATGTTTTTATAATCTAGTCTGCTGCTAATCAAAAACAACTTGAGACAAAATATATTTTATGTGTGTGTTTTTATTATGCATATATGTATAGAGGCATATATTACATACATATTTCATACAGACATATATTCATATCAGTTTACATATACATATTTTATATTTATAGTTTATTTCACACAATGGTTCAGATGTTTTGCTCTCCTTCTGAAACCATTATCAGGGAGCAAGTCTTAAAAAGTAATTTAATGGGCAAAAAAATTTTTAATTTGGAAGTAAATCTTATTTGGATAATTTGACTTTGTGATAAATGATGGATTGGACATCTAATAAAGTTTTTTTTTTCCTTTGGGCAATACACGCTTTTTCTTCCATGAAGTGGGAATAAAATTACATTACAAGATTTTGATGGACTTAAAATTCTAATCTTTAAAAGATTAGTGTAGATTAGTACAATATCTAAATTTATATTTGTCTCTAGAATTTAATAAATTTAGAAAATTGTATCTATGTTTAAATACAAAAATAATGAGGTTTTCATTCAGAAGGAAATAATGATTGATGAAACACAATTCTCTCTCTTGCTGTGAGGAAGTACAAGAGCTTTCATCTATCTATTCTTTCTCCTAAAGAGGGGGCTGTTTTTAATAGCTGAAGAACAACCTGATTCAATTTTTCTTTCCCAAAGGTTGCCCTTTATTTTTTTTGTTGTTTCCTATATGGAAGAGAGTGCATGTGTAGAGAGATAATAGATATCTCTTGCTACAATGTTTTTGTGACTTCTCAGAAAAGTGGTACAAATTCATCAATATCATCCAATCATGATCAATAAAAAGTGCTATGTAAGCAGATGTAATTGTGCTACATTCTAAATATAGATGCTCTATCTAGGAATTCAAAATCTAATATTACAATGAAACCAAAACTATATTAAAGAAAATCATGTTATATAAATTTAGTATTTGTAAGATCACCAAATTGTCAGAGTTGCATGTTGATTATCCCTTTTGAAATTAATTGGGGAGCACACTTAGCAGGAAGGAGAAATTCATAGTTAAGTATATATATTGATTTAATAAATCCCTTGTGTATGTAACTTTTGTTGTATTTAATAGAATGCTTTATAAATGGGATAACTATGTGAGCATGTTATGTACAATTAAAAACATACAATTTTCTAATATAAAAAAGACACAAAGAGAAAAGAGACATTTTCATCAATTTCTGCTGCCTAAAATACAATGGAGCATCACAACATCTTCAAAGTCATGTATCCTTTTATAGATTTTATTGAATTATTTAATAATTATAAAGGTTCATTTAAAATATTGAGATATAAATATCCAAAGTTATTTTTTTTATTTTAATTGAATTATTTTATTTGTTTTCAGTATTTGACAATCATTTCCACATATCTTAGATTGTTTTCCACTCCCTCCCAACTCATTCCCTGAGATGGCATACAAACTTATATAGGTTCTCCATGTACATTCCTATTAAATGCATGTTGCACACAAGAATTAAAATGAATGAGAGAAATCATAAAACAAAGCAAAATATGATACAAAAGAAAATGGTCTGTTGATGTCTGTGATCCAATTGCATAGCTCTTTCTATGGATGTGGAAGGCATTTTCCCTCAAGAGTCCATTGGAAACTTTTTAAGTCCAAGCATTTCAATGAAGTCTACCAGAAAAATTCCTCCCACACTGTGGTTGTTGTTGTGTACACCAAGTTATTTTTTCTAAAAACACAATTCTCATTTATGTTATGCCAGAATTTCAACAGGAAACTAAGGAGAAAATAATTTCTTTGTACCTGAAAATGGAAGGCAAAACTGAGTAGGAGATTATACATACGTGCATGTGTATGAATGCATATGAATGTATACATACATAAATGCATGTATCTGAAAATGAAACACACATATATTAGGCAAGTATAAATTATATAGATAAATGTACACTACATACATGCAATGTATACATATATATGTACTTTCACATGAAAGACATTCTTATATAATTGCTAAAATGGTATTTGATCTTATTCAGTTTTTAAAATTTTGTTAAAGACAGTTTCTTCTTTCTTATTCTAATCAGTCTAGCTAAAGGTTTAATGCTGTTGGAGAACTAGATTTTGATTTTGATCATTGATTCTTTTGTGTTTTTGTTTTCAACTTCAAATATTCACTTCCAGTTTTTAAGGTTTCCTCTGCCATGTTTATTTTCGATTTATTTACTGATTTCCCAATTTTAATGGAATTTCTAGTTCAATGAACCTTTGTTTTTCTATTTTCTTGGTGTACGTTCTGAGGAATAAGATTTCACTTAGAAGATTACTTTCATAGACACGTACAAATAAAAAATTGGTATGTTTTCTCATCATTATCTTCCTCTTTGATGTAGTTTTTTAATTTTGCTATTGATATAAAAAATCACTCATTAATTAATATAGTTTTAATAAGTCTCCACTAGATAAGTATAATTTACTTGCACTCCCTATAATATTTTTCTACTAATTTTATAAAGATTGGATTTAATATTATAATGATGCTTAAAGTTAAACAATATGAAAATAAACCTGGAAAAATTGATGTGAAGTAGATAGTACACAGAATGAAAAGAATAATTAAGTAAATATATCATAGTCAAATTGAAATAGTTTTGAGTGATTGCTATCTTATGGTCTGATAATCTGAAAGTGTTATTGTGTTTCATTCATAATTCCTTGTTTTATTTTCTCTTTAGTAAGTTTATTAGTGCCAAAGTAATTTTTGTGCTCTCTTGTCCCAATTTGTTTCTATGATGTCCCTAATTGTATGTCATTATGAAATATATGGGAAAATAGATATCAGTTCTTTTTATTTTGTTGAGTTGATTGGTTTCTGATAAAACAAATATAATCAATGTTATTGAGTTTGTTAATTAAAAACCCTTCCAAAGGCAAAATGGGAAACAACAACTGGATATGACTTGACCAAATACATACATACATACACATGTATACATGTATTTATGTACATATATATATATTATATCTATTCAATGGGAAACAATTTTAAAGGAACTTAGAACTTAAATTTCCATGTATTTGAAAGAAAGGGATATTTCACAGAATGGAAATGCTCACATACAGTATTAACACAAAACAAAAGGAACTGGGTGTTTAGTCTATTTCATACTTTACACACTTAAAAATAATCTTTTGAAAATAATTATACTTCCATTGAGAATATTTTTAAGTGGTTCAGTGTGACTAAGAATTGATTTAGAAGCATAGGATCTGGGCTTAAATTCTATCTCTGCTACTCACTTACCTCACTGACATTTGGGAAGTCATTTTACTCCTCTTGTCTCAGCTTTTCCATCTGTAAAATGAAAAGATCAAGTTAAATTGCCTCCAAGTATTTTCTTTATATTCTAAAAATTTGATCTCACCAGCACACAACATATAGGGAGAGAACCAGAAATTTTCTACAGCAAAAACTATCTTCACAGTTACCCATATAACTGAGAGGTCTAGACTTTGGGATTGGCAAAGTCCAACCTAAGGGAAAAATGCAGCCCGCCTGTTTGTTTGTTTTAGTTCACCATCTAAGAAAGTTTATGTTTCTTTTCACATTTTAACTATAATGAAATTTTATTTGAAATTGTAAAAAGAGTTCTGAGTTCTCCTGTTGTACAAAAAGTAGACCTTCAAGTTGGAGTTTGCAGACCCTGCTGGTCTAGACAATATAAGATCTTATAAGACAATATAAGGTTTTGGTGTTCGGTGACATCAAAAGAATTTGACTTAGAACAAAATGTAGCCATGAGGATTCTGTTCAAACAAAGTATTTAACAACATTGATATATAATTCATAAAATAAGCGGATTATCAATCTTAGAATCATAAAAGAAGGTGATTCATGCTTGTAGACAGTGTCCATCAGTGTCATGGAGATACACATTCATAACACCACAGAATAAGATAGAGAGCTAAAAGAAACCTTAAATGTTGCCTAGTGCAACACTCTCATTTTATAGATGAGGGAACAGATCCAGAGAGTTTAAGAAACTTACACAATGCCATACAGATCAGTGTACTGGACAAAAATACAAATGAAAAAAGGAATTCTCTAGAAATTAAATTCAGTAAACATTTACTAAATACCTGTTATTTCAAGATATTGTTCTGGCCACTGCCTATACAAAGAGCACAGTGGAATAGTCTTACTAAAGCCATTTTCTTTCTATGAAAGGTGGAGGACATGCTAGTATATAAGTTAAAGCAGGGCTTTTCCCAAAAGAAAAGACATACTAACAAGCGGGGTCTGAAGTAGGGAGAGGGGTATGGAAAAATTACATTTAGGAAGTGGCTACTGAGCTAAAAGTAAAGGAAGTTAGAAAACTAAGAAAAAAATAAATTAGGATAGGATCAGCAAAGGCATGAGGATAGAATTTTTCAATTGAGAGAAAAATTAGTAGGCCAGTTTGGCTAAACCACAGGGCACATAAAAAGGAGTGATATGAAATAATTTTGTAAAGATAGGTTACAGCCAGATTGTGAAGGCATTCAGATTCTAGCATGACAAATTTCTTCTATCCTACAAATATTGGGGGATCAGTAATGAATGTAATCAGTAATGAAGTAAACTTGCCTTTTAGGAACATTAATTTGGAAATTTGACAGAGCATCAATTGGAATGGGGTGAAGTTGAAGTCAAGAAACTAATTAGGAGACTATTCCCATAGTCTAGTGAGTTGAATATGTGTAGTAGAATACAGTCCTATGAGTAGGATAATAGATGGGACATGCTTTATACGTAGACTGGACAAGGTGACAAATCAAAGAAAAGGGGAACAATGAAGATAACCCCAAATTTGTCAACCTAGGTGATTGCATGAATGGTATTCTTCTTCAGAGAAAAATAATTTTGGAGAAGTGGGTTTGGGGAAAGTAAATAATGATTTCTTAGTTAAATACCAAGTAGAGAATAGTCAGTAGGGAATCTGGGTAGAGAATTAGGCAATTCTTGATATGGAACTGGAGTTCTAAATATCAATTAGAATTGGATTTATAGATTTGGGGGTCATCTTGAGATGATAATTGAGTCCATGGGAGTATAGAATATGAAAGAGAGAAAGAGAGAGAGAGAGAGAGAGAGAGAGAGAGAGAGAGAGAGAGAGAGAGAGAGAGAGAGAGAGAGGATTAAGAGAGAAATGAGAAAATATTTCTGGTCAATGTCTGGGATATATAAACATTTTGACTAAAAAGTAGAGGAAGATACAATAATGTAGTAAGAGGTGTACTCATACAAAGAGAACCAAGAATGAATAATGTTACAAAAGCTAAAGAAACAGAGAATCAAAGAGGAAACAATGATCTTCAGGAGAAGGAAATAGCTTCATGGGGTCAAAGAGAATGAAGACTGAGAATAAGGCAGTAGTTTTGACAGTTAAGTGATCATGACTGACTTTGTCATTGAAGCTATCATCATACCTGAGGGGGTTGAGGTGAAGTGACGATGTAGTTCATCAGATTGGAAGAAGCTGAGTAAGTGGTTGTACTAGAATGTCAGTTTCTTTGGGGGTGAGGTGGGGCATTAATGTGCATACAGGTGTGCATAATGAATAAAACAGGGATTAGAACAGAGAGTGATATTGTGGGTTAGGTATTAAACTCCTTGTAGGGCAAAAGTGGAGAATGATCTAGAGTCTTGTAGATGATTGTGATGACACAAAGATGGCAATGAATTGTGTGACATTAAAAGACAAGTGGCCACTGAATAGTGATGGTAGAGGGATTATCTGGAGGTGGTCATGACGAGCAAGGAATGTCCTAGCTTCAAGTCCTCTGGATGTTCTTGCTTGTGAAGCACATCCTGCTAACTCTATTGAGATTCAATATCCTGAAGGATTTTTCCTCATGATGCATGGCCGTTCAAAAGAGACTTTACCTGCAGTGCACCCAGATAAAACCAATAATATGAAGAGTACAAATTTTTTAGTATGATAGATAGCTAAATGCCAGTCCAAACAACTGGGCAACTGCTATCTATATCATCGTCAGGGCAATTATGTCATTAAATAAGAAGATATTAAGCTTAATTTCATTATATCATTAAATAAGAAGATACTAAGCTTAATTTCATTTAGAAAAATGTAAAGCATTTTAAATAATACCAAACTATTTCCTTTAAAGGATTCCCTTCCTTTTCTTTCTTTTTTATGAGATTAGCAACCAACAACACAAAATGTTCAATAAATAGAAATAATTATCCATTAAAACATAAATTTGCACTTTAAGAAAAATATGCAAATTAATTAGCTTTAGTAAAGATTTTAGACAAGAACTGTTGTTACATTGGTGCAGGGAGCATCCAAGAGGACATTCCCTTTAACAATGCAGATTGATATCTATTTTATAAATTACCATTTTAGAGAGGTGTCTAGGATACTGAGGAGGTGATTTGTTCAGTATCACACAGTCAGCAAGTTAGAAATATGATTTTAGAGAAGCAAAGCCAAGATGGTGGAGTAAAAGCAGAGACTTGCTTGTGCTCTCCCTCAAACCCCACCAAATACCTATAAAAAATGACTCTAAGCAAATCCTGGAGCTGCAGAACCCACAGAATGACAGTGTGAAGCAAACTTCCAGCCCAATATATCCTGAAAGGTTGACAGGAAGCACCTATCATACCAGACTGAGAGTAAAGTATAGTCCAGCATGGACCATGCAGGAACAGATGAGGTTTGAGCAAACCTGGGAGGAGGGAACTGAATCACTGGCAGCTATGACAGGCTCCTGACTTCTAGACCCTGAGAATAATTTGGAAGATCAGTGAAAAAAATCTTTCAGACCTGTGTGAGAGAATGGCATGGTCTGGCCCTCACCCCAGGATGGTGGAAGGGACAGAGGATCCTGCGGCAGCCACAGCAGCAGCAGCAGCAGAAGCTGTTTCTGGGACTCTAGGACCAAAGATTCTGGGGGAATCAAACAATTGACACCCCTCAACTCCCACTGTAAGAAAAGAACTGCCTTGACAAAGAGCTCAAACATCAAGTAATTGGCCAGGGAAATAAGCAAAAAAAAAAAAAATCATACTATAGAATCTTACTTTGGTGACAAGGAAGATCAAAACATATAATCAGAAGATGACAAAGTCAAAGCTCCTACAACCAAAGCCTCTGTGAAAAATATGAATTTCAGGCCAAGGAAGAGTCAAAAAAGATTTTGAAAAATAAGTAAGAGAAGTAGAGGAAAAATTGGGAAGAGAAATGGGAATGACACAAGAAAATCAAGAACAACTAGTCAACTGCTTGCTAATTGGGACTCAAAAAATGCTGAAGCACTTGAAATAGCACTTGAAAAATAAACTAGCCCAAATGGAAATAGAGATCCAAAAAGCCAAAGAGGAGAAGAGAGTCTTAAAAAGTAGAATTGACCAAATGGAAAAAGAGGAGAAAATGATCACTGAAGAAAATAATTCCTAAAAAATTAAAATGGAGCAGATAGAAGCTAATGACTTTATGAAATTTTTTTTAAAAAAATATATAAAACAAAGCTAAAAGAACAAAAAAGAAATAGAAGACAATGTGAAATATCTCATAGGAAAAACAACTGACCTTGAAAATAGATCCAGTGGGGATAATTTAAAAATTATTGGACTACCTGAAAGCCATGATAAAAAAAAAGACCCTAGACATCATCTTTCAAGAAATTATCAAGGAAAACCACCCTGATATTCTAGAACCAGCATTTGTTATTTAAATAACATTTGCTACTTAAAAAATTATTGGTCAATTGAAAATAATAGACAATAAATTCTTTTTGATTGACAGACAGAATACTGATATTCAAGGTGGGATAAAGTATATAAAGAAATGAACATGGAATAAAAATAAAGACATAATATTGTTAAAAAACAAAATCAAAATAAATATCAAATACTGACTGGACACTTCTAAAGGCTAATTATGTGCATTTATTGTCTACTATTTTCAATTAATCAATATTTTTTTTATGGAGAACTCACACAGCACAAGCATTCACATGGCAGTCAGAAGAAGCAATACAAGAACTTTGGAAGTGATTGTGTGATATGGGAAACACTGGCATGTTGTGCCCAAGTCAGAGAAGGTGCTGTGCCCTATGAGCAAAGCAGAAATAAAAGGAAACTCAGGATGCACAAGTTTAGAGTACCCACCCCAAATGTTCACAGGGAATATTTGTGCCTGACTTGTGGTAGTGCATTGTGAATTTGCATTGGACTGGTCAAACACAGTTAACCACATTGAAACTTGACTGTAGCACAGTGATAGCATTTTGGTCCTCTTTGAGAAGGAAGGAAAGCAACCAACCATTTGTTAAGTACCTAATTCAATGTGATAAGTTTTAGGGTCTTTGTCATTATGGCACTCAAAATCTAATGTGGGAAAAATAGGTAAAAAAATAGATACAAGCAGGCAAAATACAGGCTAAATAGAAGTGATCAACAGAAAGAAGGCACTGGAATTAAGAATTAATAATGTTTCTTATAGAGGTTAGAGGTTTTATGTGGTACATGAAGAAGTCAAGGAAGTCAAAAGGCAGAAATGAGAAGGGAAAGCAACTCTTGCCTGAGAGACAACCAATAAAATATGCCCAGGGTTGGGGGATGAAACTTCTTATTAGAGAAAGAGCAAAGAGGCCATTGTCATTTGATTAAAGAGTGCATTGAGGAGGAGAAGGGAATAAGGCATAATGAGAAGACTAAACATTTAGTACTTGCTTAAGAAGGGCTTTGAACACCAAATAGAAGATTTTCTATTTGATCCTAGAGGAAACAGGGAGCCAATTGAGTTTATTGTGTAATAGGGGGTAGGGAGAAAAGAAGACCACCTATACTTTAAGAGTGCTTTGGGTTGGTGGAGGATGGACTGGAATGGGGAGAGATTCACAGAAGACAGGGCATCCAGCAGGTTATTGCAAGAGTCCAGGTGTGAGGGTAAGATAATCGATACCAGGGTACCATCAGTATTAGAGAATAGAGGAGACATACTCAAGAGATGTTACAATGATAAAATTGGTAAGCCTTGTATTTTGGGGATAGATTGTGAGCATGAGGGAATTGGAGGATAGTGATGCCCTTGATACTCCATTTGGGAATGGAGGAGAGTTTGGTGGAAAAGATTATAAATTTTGTTTTGGAAAGTTTAAGATGTATACAAAACATCCAGTTTGAGATGTCTAATAGGCAGTTGAAGATGTTAGACTAAAGGTCTAGTCAAGACAATTTGGAGATCAGTAATTTCATTAGCACTGAATAAATAGATTTGGGAATCACTACAATAAAGATGATAATTAAATCTATGGGATATTATGAGGTGAAAATAGCATACAGGGAGAAGAGAAAAGTGTCCAAGGGAATCTTATGGGACACTCAATTGGGAGGCACCACTTGGATAAAGACCTAGCACAGGAGATAGAGAAGAAAGAGTAAGATATAGAGGAGGAGTAAAAGGAGATATGTGTCCCAAAACTCTTGAAATGACAAGAAAACATAAGGGATGATAAAATGATTATTAGAATTGAAGGTTGCCGAAAAGTCAAGAATGATGAGAACTGACAAAAGGCCATTGGATTTGGCAATTAAGGGATGGCTGTCAACTGTGGAGAGAAGAGTTTTGGTTGAATGAGGTGAGAAGCCAGACTAGGAAACAGAGGTAATTATTATAGATGATTCTTTCCAGGAATTTAACCCCAAAAGGCAAAAGAGAGATGAGATGAGAGTGGGGATGAATATATCAAGTGAGAGAATTTGGAGGATGGGAAATACATAGGCATGAATGGAAGAGAGACTGACCATTAGTAAAAGAGTAGAGGACTGGAGGAGACAAATTGGAATGTGATACCTTGTGAAGGTAGAAGTAACAGCCTGATTAAGGAGGAAGATCACCTCATAATATGAAAGAGGAGTGGAGGAGGAGATTGTGGCAGAAGACATTTCTGTGATGTGAGACAAAGAGACAAAAAGGGAGCTCTCAATAAATAGGCTTAAATTTCTTCAGTAAAACGTGTGGCAAGGTTCTCAGCTAAGGAGGTCCTGGCAGGAGGGACAGCCCTGTAAAAATGTGAGAAGGGTTGGAAGGAATTTCAAAAGACAGAGTGGTCAAGAGAAAAATTAATTCATTAAGAATGTATGAAAAGATTCCCAGCAGCAGAAAGGGCCCCCTTGAAGTTATGAAATATGTGTACATACATGTGTGTATGTGTATATACATATATATATTTTAATAAAATCAGTCAGAACAACTGCATGATAGTATTTACCTGCATTCAGCAACAAATGTGTAGGTATGAAGACAGTGAATGGTAGGAGGTATATGAGGCTGAGGGTTGGCAGGGCCTGAAAGGGTGATATGAAAAGTAAGCAAAACATTCAAGAGAAGAGTATAGAATTGAACTAGTTCACCAAGGGCTCAATGTGGGCAAAGAAGGAGCATGTAACTACTTCAAGAATGATGGCCTGGGAGAGAATTGAATGGTGAACAGATTGGAGGTCATAAGTGTAGGTAAAGGGTGAGGATAGGTATTGAAGGGTCAAGGGAGAGAAGAAATGTAAAAAAGGCTCTTATAGATACAATGTGTATTATATATTAAATTATTATTAATTTTTAAAATTACATTATATTAAATATAAATTAATATATGTACTTGTGCATATGTGTATGTGTGTGTGTGTGTGTGTGTGTGTGTGTGTGTGTGTATATATATATATATATGTATGTATGTATGTATATAGGAACTTCAGGGATCCTGTCTGTGGAAGCAGTGCACTTGTGAGTGATGATTAGATTAAGGACATGAACATTTTTATGTATGGCTGAGGTAGTGTAGAGGAATAGATTACGAGAATGATTACATTGAAGAACTGAGAGATTAGCATGTTTGAGAGCACATATATATGCATGTGTACACATATATATGTATACATATATATGCACACATATACAAATACCTGTGTACATGTGCATGGGTATGTATGTGTGCGTGCACCCACATATAGGTACATATGTTTTATGCATATGTACATAAATGTATGTATATACACATATATTTAATACGTTGTGCATGTATATATGTGTGTATCTATAAAAGTCTCTAGTATGAGAGAAGGGGTTAAGGAGAAAAGGAAGCTTGGATCAATTTTACATAATGGAGAAAATGAAATATTTTGGAAGTTAGTAGACAACAGTTGCCAAAATTTTGATAAGGTGATAGGCATCGAATTAGGAATTATTGAATGATGGTGGTAGTGTGGAACCTGGGAGTGGCAATGGGAAAAAAAGGTATATTACAATTTCCCTGCTTTCATCAGTGTGTTGGGGAAAAGTACAGTCAATGAAGAAAAGGGAGGCTGTGTCATCCGCAGGATGCCCAGTTTCAAGGAGAGCTAAAATGTAGAAGGAGTGAGTGGAAAAGGAAAAGATCTAAAATTAGTCATCATTCACTTCTCTCCGGAGTGGAAGGAGGTGCATTCCATCATTTTGTCTCTAGGACAAAGACTTAACTATTTTATTCATGAACCTCTGAAAAGCAGTAGGTCTTCTGAAATTCCCTGGGATATGATTTAAAATTGGTAGAATCCCCACTGGGCAAGTGAAGTGGTTTCCATATCTTCCTCTGATATACACAGGTTTATTACTAAGAATAACTCACTTTGGACCAGAAAGATCAGGTTATCTTGAAAACATTCAGGGTGTGAGTCTACTTAAATTTTGTTTGGTTTTTTTTTGTTTTTTTTAACAGTCATTTGTGTATATTTTACGTTCATGAAATTGATGTTTGACTCTTCTAGTCACCTTGTTAATATGTACCTAATCTGTCTTTAGCACTATACAAGGTCCTTGGGGAGGTACAAAAGAAGTACAAGATGTTCCTTCTTCTAAAAATATAATGTGGATCATGAAGGAAATCCCCAACATGGACTGTTCTGGAAGAAAAAGTGAGTTGCTAATTTTAGAAGATATTATAAAACAAAGAAAGAGTAGTGGAAACTATCAACTAATGATCTCCTGAATTACATGTAATGTCCACTGAGGGTAGAAAGAGGTGGGATGGGGTTGCAGTTTCAAAGTAGCATCAACTCTAACTGCAACAGTCATGCTATTAAGAGAAAAAGAGATGACTTTTAATAGAAAGTAACAGAAGTTACAGGAGGTGAATGTTTTGTGAAAGATGGAATGACCAGCCATGACTTATATCATGAAAACTGTAAGAAGGAAGAAAATCAAGATGAAACAATCGGAACTTGACTAGATAATGAAGAATGAGTACTTTTATTGTAGCAGTATGAGTAGAAGGCAAAGAATTAAAGGATGAAACAAAATAGCTAGGAAACTAAAATGATAATTTTATAATATTTAACTCTTGATACTACAGTTATTATCTTTAATTTATAGGTCAGGAAAAAGAGATTCAGAGAGGGTCAGAGTAATGTGTCCACAGTCACATTGCTAGTAAGTATTAATGGAAAGACTCAGAGCCATTTCTTGCCCAAATTAAATTTTGGTTTCTCAAAAAAAACCCCAAAAAACCAAAAAATAATACCCATACATATACCAGTACAGATACCTAAAGATCTGTTCCATCTCTCTCTCTCTCTCTCTCTCTCTCTCTCTCTCTCTCTCTCTCTCTCTCTCTCTCTCTCTCTCTCTCT
The DNA here is from genome assembly GCF_028372415.1 of Notamacropus eugenii. NCBI lineage: Eukaryota > Metazoa > Chordata > Mammalia > Diprotodontia > Macropodidae > Notamacropus > Notamacropus eugenii. The sequence goes on along the minus strand of NC_092877.1, from coordinate 218,872,740 downwards.
CTCTCTCTCTCCTTCCAGTGGTGAAAAATCAGCTTGGGAGATGTGGGACAGCTTTACCTCTGAGACAGTGAGGAATTAAGAGAGGGTAAATGTATAGAAGAGGATATGACCAAAGACAGAAACATTTGCAAGAATATGGTTTCTATCATGATTGCAATAATCTTGTTGATATCAAGGTCAAATGTTATATGTGGGGAAGAAGAGGAATCAAGAACTCAAGGAGGGGATGCTCCAGAATATTTGTGATAGAGAGTGAACCAAAGTATGGAAAAAAGATGATAAGTTTTCTAGCAGTGGCCTGGTCAAGCTTTGTTTAGGTAGCATGCATTTCTATTGGAACTTTGCTTTGTTATGGGAATCACTTCAGCATTTGACCTTGGAACGCTTGATTATAATTACACATTACTTATCAACAAAATGGATGTAACAGCCCACATTTCCCAGGGTTATTATAAGAATTAATGGTCATAATGTGATTTGAAATACCTGGCCCCAAGCCTCCATATAAACAGAGTGCAGCATTATCAGAAAGAACCAATTAAGTTTGTTTGCTCTTACTATCAGTTGAGACTAGGATTTTATGTATGGAAAAGAGACAAGAAGCACAGTCTCATAAGTTATATGTTTAAGTTACATTGTCCATTGAACCTGGCAAATGAAATATCTTCCACTAGCTCCAAGGCACTTTTTTTTTAAGATATGGATAAAAGGAACATTTTTGGATCTATGAAGATACTTTTCATGACCAAAATATACATGTGAAACTACATCCCCTCAAAAAAGACTTTCGTAGATAGGATTCCAGGTGATGATCTCACTGTTCTTATAAAACTTTGGGGAGGTGCAGGAGTCCTTAGCAAAAAATCTCCATTCACAGTTGTCTAAATCCTTTATTTTAACGTTCTGAACAGACTCTCCGAGCATATTGTTCTCTACTTTTACATCACACTTTAACTTGGGAGGATTGCCATCCAAGGTCCATATCAATCATGTCTGTTTTCATTGAAAGATAGTTTCCTAACTTGCTCCTTTCCTCTTCCCCTCCATAACTTTCTTTAAGACTCTTCCCTGGTCTGGGACTATAAGGAAAAGAGGTCTTTTTTTTAAAGCTATAGCAGAGTTGACTGGAGAAAAGTCTGCAGCAAGAGCTGGATTGAGGACTTTGGCTTTGGGAGCTGTATTCTCCAAGTGGCTGGTGTCCGCTGCCATGTCTATGGTAACAGGCCTTGCCTCCACCTTCTTCAGACTTACTTTCACCTCCAAGATGCTCAGTTCCAGTGCACATATCTGTCTTTCTTTTTCCCTGTCCAATCTCCTTAACACTCATCTGTACGTTTCACCTGGGATCTTTCAGTTCCTTTCTCTCTCTTAGAAGCTGTGCAAGGTGACTCCTGATTTCTTTCTTATCCTCCTCAAGTCTCTCCTTTTCCCCTTTGTACCACTCCACTACAGACTCAGTTCTACTCTTGCCAAGTTTAATTTCCACAGGTACTGAAATGATCTCCTTGGCCTTCTTAGCTTCTCTTTAGGGGTAGCCACTGACTGCAGATGAACCTCTGTTGCTCTGGTGAATGGAAAGTCAGGGACAGTCTGAGGGAAAGAGGTTTTCTGTTGTTGAGTTTGGATTTTGACACCATAGTCTTTCACTAACAGCTCTTCTGATTCAGTCCTCCTTAGTTGTTATGTCTTTCAAAGCATCTCAAAGTTTGTAAGCAGAGACAGAATTCCTGCAAAAAACAGAAGACAGATGTCCCTAAATGAAGAAACTAATGTACCTGGAACGAACACCGGAATAGCAAGCATCAAATGTGGGAATGCCCACAGATTTGTCCAACAGAACTGGCATGGAAAAGAAAGACACTGAAAAGGATAAATCTTTTCTATACAGAAAAATGAATGTCTTCATTAGAATACAGCTGACAATCATCTCCAGCATAGCCCTTCTCTCTGTGCAGCTCACCAAATGAAGAGACAAATATGTACATATTTTGAAATGTGATAGAGGCATCTATACCCTCCAGGTGTAGTGTTTGCTGGTGAACCCAACAAGGGAGGGGGATAAGTTCTCTTTCAAACCAGCTTAATAGTGGGAACAAATATGAATATTTCATGTTTTGAATATCAAACGCTTATAAACAAAGTCACTTTTGACATTAATTGATTATGACTCATTCTGACACTCCTGCAAAATTGCTGTCAACCTGCAGCCTGATTCTCTCTTTTTATGTAGGGGGAGCCACACTGCGTTCAACACTGTGTCAGCACTATGTCAGGAGATGTGGAAGAGAGAGGAAAGAAGTCGACAAAACAGCTTCTATCCCTAAAAAAACTAAAATCAAACCTTTAAACTGGGCTGGAATAGATAAGAATTTTTAGACACAATTAAAAAATATTCAGAGAAATACAAGCAAAAGGGGCATAGTGTAATGCGGATCGTAACCTCTGAGCTGAAGGAATTGCTGAAGTTACTAACAAGTTATTGCATTTTTAAGATTTTTCATAGCTAAAACACCTTTGTTTATAGGATCATAGATTAAATACCCAAAGGGACCCAATCCTTTATTTCACATATGAACAAACTGAGGACCAAGTAGGCTGAATGATTTAGCTAAGGTGAGGAAAATAATTGTCAAAGGAAGGATTAGAAGCTAGGGTTTTCTCACTCTGCAATCAATCTCAGGTAATTCTTTAAGAATGACACTCTAAGATAGTTACAGCAAATCTTCTTATTTTCATTTTACAGATGAGGAAATTGAGTCTCAGTGTTATAGGATAATGGAACTGTGTGAATAGGAAGAAAGCAGTGGTGAGCTAAACAACCTGAAGAGGGCTCTTTTGTACAAGGGCTGTATGAAGTTAGAGTACTGAAGATCTGAGAGAAGCGGGGTAACTACTTCTCCCTCCTCCTCCTCCTCCTCCTCCTCCTCCTCCTCCTCCTCCTCCTCCTCCTCTTCTTCTTCTTCTTCTTCTTCTTCTTCTTCTTCTTCTTCTTCTTCTTCTTCTTCTTCTTCTTCTCCTTCTGCTTCTTCTCCTCCTCTTCCTCCTTCTTCTTCTCCTCTTCCTCTTTCTTTTTTCTTCTTCCTCTCCTCCTTCTTCTCCTCCTCTTCATCCTTCTTCTTCTCCTCCTCCTCCTTTTTTTTTTTTAAATTTTACTTTGATTAGACTACGATGGTATCAGTGTACTAAAGTCCTGTTGAAAAATTTTCTTTAACAGTTTAGGTTGGTAACATCTGTACATTTTACAGTCCTAAAATTTTGCCTGGAAGAGGAGGAGGGGCATTGAAAGGCAACCAAATATGTTGGATAGAAGAGTCACTTAAGTCAGGAAGTTCTGGATTGAAGTCCTCCTGGTCTTCTTAGCCTGGACAAGGGACATTTATTAGTGTTTATAAGAAATTTGCTATATTATACTTATCATTTAGAAATTCATAAACACTCTTCATGTCATAGATATGGAATTAGGGGAGGATGTATTTGTGTATGAAGAGAGGAGTGAAAACAGTTTTCTCTGTGTACCTCTCTTGGTAATCTGTTGCTGTCCATGTCTCTGGAGAGGTATTGTCTGTTGTGGTCTTCTAAACTTCATGAGGTCTTGGGATTGCAGAGTATTGAGAAGTTCAGTTGGGATGTATTCACATTAAGTGTGTACTAGGTAAGTTCTCTTCTGAGATCTCTATTCTCTCTGGTATACTTAGGTCATGTGACACTGAGTCTTAAGAGAATTAAATGATTTTCCTTTGATAACATGCCTGATAAGTATGGTGAAAGTGAAACAAGTGAAACAAGGCTCTAAGCCCTGTTCTCTTACACTTACAGAAAAAAAAACAAAACCCATGGATATGGTTATTTCTATCTTGTACTTTTTATCATCTCTACTTTCATGTGAGTTTTGTTTCCTGAAAAACATCATGAGCTATTGAAGACAAGATGTTTTCTCACTTTTTTATAACCCCTAGTGTTTAACTAGGTAGATAGTACTAGGTAGACAGTTGTGTTTGTCCTTCCTTGCCAAAGAAGACCGTGCCATCAGAGAAACGATGACATGACTTGCACTTGACTTTGTTTTGAGTAAGGGAGGGCTGTGCAGGTCACCAGCCTCACTTCTCCAGAGCCATCTGAATCCAGTGACCAGATATTCATCAGGATGACTGGAGTTGACCCAGGATGCACTGGGAGACCTTGGGTCCTTTAGGCAGAGGTCTTTGCAGGTAGATAGTACTAACTTGACAAATGTGTAAGGATTTTGGGGGAAAAAGTCTTGGAGGAAATAAGACTTGATCTGGCTCTTTACAAACATATAGAATTTAGATTGAAAGAGAAAAGCAGGTAGACAATTTTTGATTATTTAGTAAGATGATGTTTAAGAGACATGCATTTTCAAAGCATAATAAAAGGACCATCTAGTTTGAAGTAGTAGTAGGCCATTCAAATACATATTTTTTTTAAATCCCCTATTTTTTAACTTAAATGTTTTCTTAGTAAGCATGAAGAGACTTCCTTGGTAAAGATTCAATCTCTTCTATAAGAGAATGATGTATTCAGCAATGACTAATTCTGCTTTTGTACAACTACCTTGTACTTATAGTACACCTTACAAAAAATGTTGCTGTGTTCCTGTAAGCAATAAATCAAGAGTCTGTCTTTGAAGTAAATAAATTGTTTCCATTCCATTTATCAGATTGTAACCAGAGTAACTTGCTCAATTTGCTCTGTGACAAAAGACTACAAGAAAGCCAAGAATATAATGTAGATGGATTCTATATATGTGGATATGTAATTGTCCCCACTGAAAATTAAAAGTCCCCATGCATAAGAATTGATTAATCATTTAGATGGACATTAGGAGAAATGAAAAGTACAATTTCGTTTAAGGAATTGGAGGAAAGCCGATAACAGTATAGTGGTAATATATAGTCTATGACTAGTCAGTTGCTGAGCAAGTGATCAATGGCCATCATCTTAGACACCTGAGACAATGGATTTAATTTTTCCTTTTTGGAGGCAGTATGAAATAGGGTGGTACAAGAGTCAGAAGCTATATATGATAGGATCACAGCTTCATTAATTTGTAGCTGGTAGGACCTTAGAAGCTATCTCTTCCAAACTTCTCATCTAACAGATGAAAAATTTGGGACGAGAATAATTAAGTGACTTTCTGAAGCTTGAACAGGCAATAAATAATGTAGCCAAAATCTGAACCCAAGTTCTCAAACTCCAAATCCAATGCTCTATAGATTTTAGAATTAGCTTCTGACCTTTGACAAATCTTTCAGTTTGGTAAATTAAATATCCTTTTTTTTAACCTTGCATGGTTGTTGTGGGGGGAATCAAGTGAGAAAATATGCATGCAAGCATTTTGAAAACTCTAAACAGAGAATTAATTTCAAGGCGTTGCCATTTTCAAAATGTGTAACTATAGGGTCAGAGATGTTATTGTAAGTGATTTGCTTAAGATAATAGACCTGGTAAATTATGGGATTTGTAACTTATTCTCTTGAAATGTAATGCAGTTCTCTCTCTATTACACAGTGATAGGTAGTAAAAAATCTCTTTTTATCTAAGTACCCCAAGAAGCTAACTATCTGGTTGACTTGACAGTTCATTTGAATGACAACCAGCCAAGAGTCACAGTTATTTTTCTCCTTCAAACTATCTTATCATTTCTCTCTGTACTTCTCTTCATTTGATTCTTATTTTTTAGCTTAAGGGTTTCCCCCATTAAAATCTGTAGGTTTAGATTCATGATTTAAAATTTCAAGACATATCACTAAGCAAGCATTAGTTCTGCTTCTCTGGGCTGTCACCTCCTCCCATTGCACTCACTGACAGCTTCCTAGCTGAGAGTATTGCTATCCACTTCATGTCCCTATTTTGAGGAGGTATGTTATATAGCATATTTAAGGTATGGTGTATGTACTCAAAGTGGTAAGACAACTTGTTTATTAAGAAAATATGGAGGGGGCGGAGCCAAGATGGCGGAGTGAAAGCAACGACTCACCTAAGCTCCTGGAAAAACTCCTTTGGATATCTCTGGGGGGAGAGTCTGACCAGACTTTGGAGGTGTAGAATCCAGTGGGAGACGGTCTTTGACAGATTCGGAGCCCAGGCTGGACTGGAAGGTCCACGGGAGGGATCTGTTCCGCGGGGGTAAGACCCCGGCGCACAGCGCAGCGCGGTCGGCGCGGCAGGGCGGAGGCGACCCGAGGGGCCCGAGAGTGGCGGGCGAGACCAGCAGAGCAGGAGATAAGCCAGGCCGAGCCAACGATATCAGCGCAACAGCCTTTGAAATCTTCAGCCTAAAGACGGGACTTCAGTGGGTCACTACTTGAACATCCAGGAGCTGGGATGCCGGAGTGATCAGTAAGTGCTCTCCCCTCCCCCCCGATGACCGTGAGGGAACCATAAAATTCTTCCCCAGATTGATCCTGGATCAGTGGGAGCAGCAGAAAGGGGCGAGTGGTCTCGTAACACCAGAGGCTGGAGAGGTGGCAAAGGGGGATTCTTCCTACCGTGGTGGAGGCTATCTGGAGGGACAGACGACCCAGGGCAGAGAAAAATTCGCACTGAGACCCAAGCAAGCCGCAGCCCGGGAGACGAGCCCCAGGAGGGGCGGGAACACGCATTAGCCTCTAGGTGTGCCCCAGCCCTCCAGGGGAAAAGGGAAGACAATAGGGAAGCTGGGATCCCCATCCCCCGGACCTTGCCTTTGCCTCAGGCCAGCTGAGGAGATATCCTGAGACCAGACCACCCCTCCCACACACCTATCAAGCTAAACCCAGGGTTGATCTGGGAAACAACAACAACAACAACAACAAGAAAAAAAAAAGCCTGCTTTTAGCCTAGACAAACATCAACTCAACTTGAAGATCTGTACCTTCTGACTGAAAGAACCAAAAGCTACAACACTCAGCCAACATCATGAATCGGAAAAAGCAGACGAAAAGTGAAAAAACCATAGAATCTTTCTATGGGGATAAGGACCAAAACACAAACACCAAAGAGGTCAGAGCTGAGACTGTACTTCCATCTGAAACTTCAGATGGGACTATGAATTTCTCGCAAGCACAACTAGATTACCTGGAACGTCTGAAGAAGGATATAAAAGAAAAACTGGCCAATGATTTTAAAACCATAAAAAAAGAATTCACTGATGAGAACATCAATCTGAAAAAGAAAATTGAAGAAATGGAAAAGGAAGTTCAAAAATTAACTGGAGAGAATAATTCCCTAAAAGGAAGAGTTAATCAAACGGAAAAGGAAACTCAAAACCTAATAGGGAAAATTGATCAGATGGAAAAGGAAACCCAAAACCTAACTGGGAAAATTGGTCGAATGGAAAAAGAAGTACAAAAATTAAATGGAGAAAATAGCTCCTTAAAGGGAAAAATTGGCCAGATGGAAAAGGAGATGCGAAAGCTAACTGAAGAAAACAATACGATCAAGATTAGAATTGGGCAAGTAGAAACTAATGACTCAATGAGGCAACAAGAATCAGTCAAACAAAATCTAAAGAATGAAAAGATAGAAGAAAATCTAAAATATTTAATTGGAAAAACAACTGACCTGGAAAATAGATCCAGGAGAGAAAATCTAAGAATTATTGGCCTGCCAGAAACCCACGATGAAGAAAAGAGTCTGGACAATATCTTCCAGGAAATCATCAAGGAAAACTGCCCAGAAGTACTAGACTCAGAGGGCAAAATAGTCATCGAAAGAATCCACCGTTCCCCACCGGAAAGGGATCCCAAACTCAAAACCCCAAGAAATATAGTTGCCAAATTCCAGAGCTATCAAGTGAAGGAGAAAATACTACAAGCAGCCAGAAAGAAACAATTTAAATATCAAGGTCACACAGTCAGGATCACACAGGACCTTGCAGCTTCTACATTAAAAGATCGAAAGAATTGGAACCCAATATTCCGTAAGGCAAAGGAGTTGGGACTCCAACCGAGGATCAACTACCCAGCAAAGTTCAGCATAACATTTCAGGCAAGGAGAAAGTCATTCAACGAAATAAGGGATTTCCAGAGCTTCCTGACCAAAACACCAGAACTCAATAGACAATTTGATCTTCAAATGCAGGTCTCCAGAGAATCATAAAAAGGTAAACAGAGGGGAAAAAACAAAAACAAAAACTTGCAACTCAATTAGGGCAATCTGTTTACCTCCCTGTAAGGGAAGATGATACCTGTTAATCTTGAGAACTGTGCAGCTATTATGATAAAAGGGATATATGTAGAGGGAACGGGCATAAAGTAAATGATGTCATGGCAAAAATATGATTTAAGTATGAGAAGGGAATGTAATAGGAGGTGTGGAAAGGGGGAAGCAGAAAATGGCAAATTATATCACAGGAAGAAGTACAAAACCATAGTAGAGGGAAGGAGGGGAGGGAGATGAGCATTGTTTGAGAGGTACTCTCATCTGATTTGTTCAAAGGAGGGAACAATAACCTTAAGCAGATAATCCTAACTAGCTCTATAGGTAGTAGGAGGGGAAGGGGGAAGAAAGGGGAGGGTGGCTAAAAGGGAGGAAAGAAGCAATAAGAGTAAAGGGGAGTAAAAGGGAGGGGGGCTAAAAGAAGGAGGGGAAGGCTGCAGGAGGAGGGGGAGAAAAGTGAATACTATTGAGGAGGGGAAGGGAGACGGGAGAGTTAAAAGCACAAATGGTGGGAAAGAGGGTGGAGGGAAATACACAGATTGTAATCATAACTGTGAATGTGAATGGGATGAACTCTCCCATAAAACGGAGACGGATAGCAGAATGGATTAAAAGCCATAATCCAACAATATGCTGTTTACAAGAAACACATTTGAAACGGGGGGATACACATAGGATAAAGGTCAAAGGATGGAGCAGAATATATTGTGCTTCAGCTCATGTAAGAAAGGCAGGAGTAGCAATCCTAATCTCAGACAAAGCAAAAGCAGAAATAGATCTAATCAAAAGGGATAAGGATGGAAACTATATCCTACTAAAAGGCACCATAGACAATGAAGCAATATCATTACTAAACATGTATGCTCCAAGTGGTATAGCATCCAGATTCTTAGAGGAGAGGTTGAGGGAGTTGAAGGATAATTGATAGCAAAACTATACTAGTGGGGGACCTCAACCTCCCCCTCTCTGAACTAGATAAATCCAACCTTAAAATAAACAAGAAAGAGGTTAAGGAGGTAAATAAAACTCTGGATAAGGTAGATATGATAGATCTTTGGAGAAAATTAAATGGGAATAGAAAGGAATATACCTTTTTCTCAGCGGTACATGGAACATTTACAAAAATTGACCATGTACTAGGACATAAAAATCTCACAATCCAGTGCAGAAAGGTAGAGATAATCAATGCATCCTTTTCAGATCATAATGCATTAAAAATTACATGTAATAAAAGGCCATGGAAAGAGAAACCAAAAATCAATTGGAAACTAAATAATCTAATTCTAAAGAAGGATTGGGTTAAAGAAGAAATCATAGAAACAATCAACAACTTCATTCAAGAGAATGACAATAGTGAGACAACGTACCAAAACTTATGGGACACTGCAAAAGCAGTTATTAGGGGAAGTTTTATATCTCTGAATGCTTACATAAATAAAATAGAGAAAGAGGAGATCAATGACTTAGGCTTGCAGTTGAAAAAGCTAGAAAAAGAACAAATTGAAAATCCCCAAGTAAATACCAAATTAGAAATACTGAAAACCAAAGGAGAGATTAATAAAATTGAAATAAAGAAAACTATTGAATTAATAAATAAAACCAATAGTTGGTTTTATGAAAAAACTAATAAAATTGATAAACCTTTGGTAAATCTGATCAAAAAAAAGAAAGAAGAAAACCAAATTACTAACATTAAAAATGAAAGGGGTGAACTCACCTCCAATGAGGAGGAAATTAAAACAATAATTAGAAACTACTTTGCCCAACTTTATGCCCACAAATTCGATAATCTAAACGAGATGGATGAATATTTTAAAAAATACAAATTGCCCAGATTGACAGAAGAGGAAGTTGAATACTTAAACAACCCCATCTCAGAAAAAGAAATTGAACAAGCCATCAATGAACTCCCTAGGAAAAAATCTCCAGGGCCAGATGGATTCACAAGTGAATTCTATCAAACATTTAAAGAACAGTTAATTCCAATACTACATACACTATTCTTGAAAATTGGGGAAGAAGGAGTCCTCCCAAATTCTTTCTATGATACAAATATGGTTTTGATACCCAAACCAGGAAGAGACAAAACAGAGAAAGAAAATTATAGACCAATTTCCCTAATGAATATAGATGCAAAAATTTTAAATAAGATTTTAGCAAAACGAATACAGCATCTTATCACGAGATTAATACATTATGATCAGGTAGGATTCATACCAGGACTACAGGGCTGGTTCAATATTAGGAAAACTATTAGCATTATCGACCACATCAACAACAAAGCTAACAAAAACCACATGATTATCTCAATAGATGCAGAAAAAGCTTTTGACAAAATACAACATCCATTCCTATTAAAAACATTGGAGAACGTAGGAATAAAGGGAACTTTCCATAAAATAATAAGCAGTATCTATCTAAAACCTTCAGCAAGCATTATATGCAATGGGGATAAGCTAGATGCATTCCCAATAAGATCAGGGGTGAAACAAGGTTGTCCATTATCACCACTATTATTCAATATGGTACTAGAAATGTTAGCTGTAGCAATTAGACAAGATAAAGATATTCAAGGAATTAGAATAGCCAAAGAAGAAACTAAGTTATCACTCTTTGCAGATGATATGATGATTTACCTAGAGAATCCCAGAGATTCAAGTAAAAAATTACTTGAATTAATAAACAACTTTGGCAAAGTTGCAGGGTACAAAATAAACCCACACAAATCCTCTGCATTCCTATATATTAGCAACAAAGTTCAACAGCAAGAGATAGAAAGAGAAATCCCATTTAAAGTTAGGGTAGACAGTATAAAATACTTAGGAGTCTACCTGCCAAAACAAACCCAGGGACTATATGAACACAATTACAAGACACTTTTTGCACAAATAAAGTCAGATTTAAGTAAGTGGAAAAACATTAGTTGCTCATGGGTAGGCCGTGCTAATATAATAAAAATGACAATTCTACCCAAATTAATATACTTATTTAGTGCCATACCAATTAAACTATCAGACAATTACTTTCTAGAGCTGGATAAAATAATATCAAAATTCATTTGGAAAAACAAAAGGTCCAGAATATCAAAGGGACTAATGAAAAGAAATGCTTGGGAAGGTGGCCTAGCGCTACCAGACCTTAAACTGTACTATAAAGCAGCAATTATCAAAACCACTTGGTATTGGCTAAGAAACAGAGAGGTAGACAAGTGGAATAGACTTGGCACTCAAGATGCAGTAGGCAAGGAATATAGCAACCTTCTGTTTGATAAACCCAAGGACCCCAGCTTCTGGGATAAGAACTCATTGTTTGACAAAAATTGCTGGGAAAACTGGATAACAGTGTGGCGGAAATTAGGCATAGACCCATACCTGACACCGTACACAAGAATAAAGTCCAAATGGGTACATGATTTAGGTATAAAGATTGATACCATGAATAAACTGGAGAAGCAAGGAATAGTGTATTTATCAGATCTATGGAGAAGGGAAGAATTCTTTACTAAAGGAGAGATAGAATGCATTATGAAATGCAAAATGGATAACTTTGAGTACATTAAACTGAGAAGTTTTTGCACAACCAAACCCAATGCAACCAAAATACGGAGGGATGTAGTAAATTGGGAAAAAATTTTTACAGCTAAGCTCGGGGATAAAGGCCTCATTTCTAGAATATATAGAGAACTGACCCAAATGTATAATCATACAAGTCATTCCCCAATTGATAAATGGTCAAAGGATATGAACAGGCAATTTTCAGAGGAAGAAATTAAAGCTATCTATAATCATATGAAAAAATGCTCTAAATCACTATTGGTTAGAGAGATGCAAATCAAAACAACTCTGAGGTACCACATCACACCTATAAGATTGGCAAACATGACAGAACAAGAAAATGATAAATGCTGGAGAGGATGTGGGAGAGTTGGAACACTAATTCATTGTTGGTGGAGCTGTGAGCGCATCCAACCATTCTGGAGAGCAATTTGGAACTATGCCCAAAGGGCTACAAAAATGTGCATACCCTTTGACCCAGCAATATCGCTACTAGGACTATATCCCCAAGAGATCATAAAAATGGGAAAGGGTCCCACATGTACAAAAATATTTATAGCAGCACTCTATGTAGTTGCCAAAAACTGGAAGTCAAGGGGATGTCCATCAATTGGGGAATGGCTGAATAAATTATGGTATATGAATGTAATGGAGTACTATTGTTCCATAAGAAATGATGAACAAGAAGACTTCAGAGAGGCCTGGAAGGACTTATATAACCTGATGCTGAGTGAAAGGAGCAGAACCAGGAGAACTTTATGCACAGCAACAACCACAGTGTGTGAGAGTTTTTTCTGGTAGACTTAGATTTTTGTAATAACACAAGAACTTCTGAAAAAAAAAAAAAAATCCCAATGGTGGACCTCAAGGCAAAATGCCTTCCACACTCAGAGAGAGAAATATGGAAGTCACTCACATAATGTAGCAGATCATGTTTGTGTATGTGTATCTGTTTGTGTATCATGTTCTGATTTGTTATATGGATTCTTTCATTTATCTTAGTCTGACTACATAGCATGACTATAGTGAAAATATACTCAATAGGAAAGTATATGTAGAATCTATACAGAATTGTATGCAGTCGTGGGGAGGGAGGGAGGTAGTGGGGGGTGGGTGGGGAGGGATAAAATCGCAATTGTATGGCAATGATTGTTAAACATTAAAAAAATAAAAAAATTAATAAAAAAAAAAAAAAGAAAAAAAAAAAAAAAAAGAAAATATGACCTTGGAAGAACAAGTAAGCCTGGGATTATTTGTTTTGTTGGGTTTTATATTGAAATTTTGAGTTTTCTTCAATTTTCATAATAAAATGAATCTCAGAGAAATTTCTTCCCCCCCACCCAGATTTTGGTTTAAGCTTTTATTCTGAGACTAAACTAGACTAGGTATATCCTAGATTAGGTAGGTATAAAGGATCCAGGCAATTTATCTGTATTTTAACAACATTTTTCCTTTCTCCAAGGTTTCCTGTTACCACTGATTAGCCTGGAGTTTTGCCTACTATTTTCAGCTACAGAGCTATGATTGGAGGACTATGGTGACATCATACTCAAAAGAACAAAACTGCTAACTTGGCAAAAACCTGTGATTAAAGGTAGAGATAAGATTGCCTCTATCTATCTACCTATCTCTCCATCTCTCTCTCTCTCTATCTATCTCTGTATCTATCTGTCTGTCTGTCTGTTTAAAGATAAACTACACCTATTTCTATATAGAAAGACAGGCAGGCAGATAGATAGATAAATAGATAGATAGATAGATAGATAGATAGATAGATAGATAGATAGATAGATGGTAGATAGATAGATAGATAGATAGATAGATAGATAGATAGATAGATAGATAGATAGACAGATAGATGGTAGATAGATTAGATAGATAGATAGATAGATAGATAGATAGATAGATAGATAGATAGATAGATAGATAGATAGATTAGATGGATGGATGGATGGATGAATGGATAGATGGATAGGTAGATAGGAGAAGCAGTATGGGATAGTTGATAGAAAGTTGTTGTAGATGTCCCCAAGACTTGGAGTCAAATCCTTCATCTATCATGTACTAGCTGCTTAACCACTGGCAAGTAAGTTTGCCTCTTAATGAGTGTTCTAGTCAACTCTCTAAGACTATGTGTCGCAAAGAAAATGATGGCCTCATTTGTTGAAAGAAGGTTCCTTACTTGACAGATCAACAAAACTCACAATCTAGTCCCTAGGTTCAGCCCCATCTACCTAGCTGGCTTGATCAATGATATTTATGTAATGTTACTATGCAAAGGAAAAAAGAAAAATAATCCCTGCCCTCAGGAACCTTAAATTCTAATGAGGAAGAAATGTCCAAATATACAATAGTTTAGATGATAATTACCTACAACTATTACAAGAATTTCTTATAATAAGAGAACTGGTTAGAAATGACAAGCAAATGGTCACAGGCTTAGCAACTGGTCATTACTAGTTTTGACAGATTTAAAAAAAGCTAAATGAAGCAAAAAGATCACATATGCATACACACATAAATGCACCCAGTTACACATACATATTTTCCCCTGTAGAGAATAAATGTCAAAAAGTTGTTTTTCCTATATGCCAGGAAACCAATATAAAAATAATGCAATCTTCTAGAACAAATTTGTTTCAGGTTCAGTTATTATAGATTTTAAGCTTTATTCTGAGGCCATTTTTTTCAGCTTCCAAGTCTTTCCAAAATTGTTGATTTTACAACAAAATTACCAGCTGCATATTTTGCTGAATTACTAATTTGCAGACATTCCTTACTGGAAAACACTTCACACAGCTGTCTACCCCTAACCTAAATGACTTTCTGATTTCAGAACATAAAAAAAGTTCTGTTGTAAATAATAACTTTAGTTCAAGGTCTTTGGCAATGCAAAATTGTCTGCCAGAATCTACACATGCTGCATAGTTAAGCAAAACAGTTTTGTTATTTTTTGGGGGAGGGACAGTCTATGATTTGTTCTCTTAAGGCAGGCAGAAGCCAATCAAAGGTCTGCCCATAGCATGCACTCAAAATACCTCAGTGCCTTTTATCTAAGTTTTCACCCCCTCAGGCTTTATCATGGTTAGACATTCACTTTCACATTTTTTCTCAGTAACGTGTCACCACGGCTCTGGCAACACTAACACTCCTTTTTGTAGCAAACAAAATATATCAAGACCTTCAGGCAGCAATTAAGTGCTATCAGCTTGTGAAAGCTATCAGGCACCCCAAGTCACAACCCGTAATGGTAAGACTCAAATGGTGCAAGCAACTCTAACCTCTGTCTGCTTCACCTTGGAGCATCTCAGAGTGATGTTTAATGGAAAAGAGAGAGGATTAAACAATTAAGGTATTTGTTCATTTAGGAAGGAGACTAATTGAAACAGACACCTTGATAAGAGGTAAAGAATCTAATGAGCTCTACGTTACAGCTAAGGGGAATACCTACGTTTCTATCATCTTCGCCCTTAATAGTAATGTCTTTCTGTTAAACTTGCTGACAAATCTTGCTGGTCAAGAGCCAATTTAGGAAAATGCCTTAGTGACAGGAAAAAAGAAAAAGAAACAAAAGCTTTTAAGGTGTTTTTTTCCCCTTTTTTTCATTTGAGAGTCCATTATCACTCTGTCAGGGTATGCTGCTTTGGCGTCGTCTGGCTACGAAACTCCACAATACCTCTTATGTGAAAGATGCAAGATGATCCCAGGTTAGACCAGCTTTGATGCCTACCATGAAGGGTGACAGGTAGGGCAAACTTTTAGTTAATTCTGGAGGATTTTCAAATAACACAACACCACAGCAGCAGCTTTAGTTACATCAATCCTTTATCTGCAACTATTTTAAGATTGACACTGATGAGGGTTAAAAGATATTCTTAAAATAATGTATTTGTAAATAGAATTTAACACACATGCACTTACATGCAATTTGGATGACCAGTTCCCTATCAGCCCTCTCACCACCACCCTCAAAGCCTTCTTCAAATTTATAAAGTGGAATTTCAGCATTCCAAGTATAGGGAACAAGTAACATGAACAAAGGTCACCAGGAGTCTAGTGTAGCAGAATAAGCACTGAAATTGGAATCATGGGATTTCAGACGAAATCCCTCCTCTAACATCTGAAACTCAGTTTCCTCATCTCTAATAAAAGGAGTTGGACTGAATGACTTCCAAAGTCCCTTACTACTCCAAATCTCTGATCTTATGAAACTAGAAAGAGTACAAAAAAAAACAGGAAAGTGAATAGGATAGTCTTCAGAAGCCATAGTACTCTTAGAGAAGAGTACATTTGCTCTTTTAAATATAACAAAAGCAAACAAGTACCTAGGAACTCTCAAGATGAAATGGAAAAAATATTCTTATGTGAGTAGGGCCATATTTCAATGTACATTTGAAGATTACCTCATTGAGTGCTGAATAACATTTTAAACATGAGACAATTACAGTTATACAGTGAATCTTCTGAGTGTATACAAAGGGATTATTAAGCTATATTATACATGTTGTCTAGAAGTAGATGACCACATATCTTTCTCCTCAGGCTAAATGAAGATCTGGTACAATTTTCTATGTAAAAAAATAAAGAGGAAAAATATAACTTGTTTCCCTATGGTGCTTTAATATTTTAATGTTATGCTACTTTGTATTGCCTTAAAGTTTGCAGAGTACTTTTTGCATCACAATTCTATGTGGTGTTATATGAATTATTATCCCCATTTTACACGTCAAGAAGCTGAAGACAAAATTTTGGAAAAATGTAGACCGTGCCCATAGGACATTTGACCACCTAGTGTCATAATGATGATTTGAATCTAGGTCTCCTATATCACATATCATCTTTTGCACAGTAGTCAGTTAGTTCACAAGAGTTTGCTAATTGCTTGCTGCATACCAGATAATGTTCTAAGCACAGGAAATAGAGAGTTTCTTCATTATATTTTCTAGGACCTCACATAATAATATTTTAATAATATAATAGAAGAATCTAAAAGTCACTGTCATTACCTTGAGGCCTTATCTTAGTAAAAGTTTTAATTTGAAAACTATTAATTTTTTTGATGTATATGGTTAACTATATCTGAATATAATAAATTCACTTATAATCTCTATTTTATTTTATGCATTTAATAACATTATTCTGATTAGGAGTCCCATAGGATTCCACAGCTTTCCAAAGGGGCCCATGATAGAGAATAAGTTAACTTCAGCATTGGGAGAGGATCCAAGATGATAGAGTAGAAGTGGGGATGTCCTAGAGTTCTCCTGCCAAAGCCCCCACAAAACCTTTAAAAATGACTCTAAAGAAATTCTAGAACAGCAGAATTAACAAAATGACAAACTGAAGCAAATTTCCAGCCAAAGACAATCTGAAAAGTAAACAGGAAGGGTCTATCACACCTGTCTGGGAGCAGAGCAGAGTTTGGTCAGTATGGACTGAGGGGGAGCAGCTCTTAGGGGACTGAATTGATGGTAGTCGCTGCAGTTTCCAGACCTCTCAATCCACAAACACCAGACAGCTTCAAAAGTCAGTGGGTAGGGTCACTCACCAGGCTAAGAGGGGAGCATTGTCTGATCCCAGCCCTGGCATCAGCCCCAGCCCCAGCCCCAGCCCCAGGGATGTGTCAGCCACTACTGAAGAAGAGGATGCTTCTGGAGCCCTCCACTTAACAAAGAACTCAAAAGTCAAGGAACTGGGAAAATGAAGAGAAACAGAAGAGAAAGAAATAGACTATAGATTCTGACTTTCTTGATGAAGAGGTATTTTCTTATCTTATTGGTGGTAATGAAGACTAAAACATATAGCCAGAAAAAAAGAAAATAAAAAAGCTCCTGCATTCAAAGACTCCAAGAAAAACATGAATTGGTCTCAGAACATGGAATAGTTTAAAAAAAAAAGATTTTGAAAATCAAGTACTAGGAGTAGAGGAAAAATTGGGAAGAGAAATGAAAGTAATTCAAGAAAAATAAGTTAAGGGCTTGATAAAGAACCTCTCCCCCCAAATGCTGAAGAAAATAACAGTTTCAAAATTGGACTAACCCAAATGGCAAAAGAGATCCAAAAAGCCAATGAGGAGAAGAATGCCTTAAAAAAATAGAGCTGACCAAATGGAAAAACAGGTCCAAAAACTCACTGAAGAAAAAAATTCCTTAAAAATTAGAAGGGAGCAAATGGAAGCTAATGACTTTATAAGAAATTATGAAACAAAACCAAAAGAATGGGTAAAAAAAGAGAAGACAATGTGAAGTACCTCATTGTATAAACAACTGACCTGAAAAGTGGATCCAAGAGAGACAATTTTAAATTTATTGGGCTACCTGAAAGCCATGATCAAGAAGAAAAAAAAGGCTAGACATCATCTTTCAAGAAATTATCAAGGAAAACTGTCCCGATATTCTAGAACCAGAGGGTAAAATAGAAATTGAAAGAATCTCCCTGTAAACTCCTGAAAGACACTCCAAAAGGAAAATTCTGAGGAATATTGTAGCCAAATTCCAGAGTTGCTAGGTCAAGGAGAAAATATTACAAGCATCCAGAAAGAAACAATTCAAGTACTGTGGAACCACAACCAGGATAGCCCAAGATTTAGCAGCTTCTACTCTAAGGAGTCAGAGGACTTTTAATATGATCTTCTAGAGGTCAAAGGAGGTAGGATTAAAACCAACAATCACCTACCAAGCAAAACTGAGTATAATACTTCAGGGGAAAAAATGAGATTTCTATGAAACAGAGAACTTCCAAACATTCTTGTAGAAAAGAGCAAAAATGAATAGATAATATGACTTTCAAATATACTTCAGGAGGGAATAATATACACACTCAATTGGGTATGGAAGTTTGTCTTACCCTAAGGATTGGGAGGGTAGGGAAGGCATAGGAATGGGGGGATAATAAAATGAACAGTAGATTGGGGAAGGGGTAATTAGAAGCAAACATTTTGGTAGAGGAACAGGTAAAAGAAGAGAAGAGAATAGAAAGCAGGACAGGATGGAGGGAAGAACAGTTAGTCTTTCACAATATGACTGTTATGGATATGTTTTGCATGACTACACATGTATAACCTATATCGAATTGCTTGTCTTCTCAGTGAGGGTGGGTGGAAGAGGGAAAGGCAGAGAACATATAACTCAAAGCTTTGAAAATGAATGTTAAAAATTGCTTTTGCATGTAACTGGAAAACAAGATATACAGGCAATGGGATATAGAAGTTGGTCTTGCCCTGCAGAAATATAGAAGGGAAGAGGATGAGGGGGGATATTGATGGAAGGGAGGACAGATTGCAGGAAAAAGTCATCAGAAGGTATGCTATCCTGAGGTGGGAGGAAGGGAGAGATGGGGGGAAAATCTGAAATTCAAAATTATGTGGAAGTGAAGGGATGCTTGTATGCCTGTGCTTGGACTCCAATTCTAAAATCACATTTCACCCTAGTCTCAAAACACTATCCAAGGCAGTTTCTCCCCAGCCCATGGACAGACTACCCTAGATCTCTCTTCATGATACGGTAGCCAGGTGCACCTATAGAATTTATTAGTTTGAGCCAGCTGTGTACTGGCTAAACTGGCTGTGTACCAGGTCATACACATAAAGGCCTAATAATTATCACCAAGAAAACACAGGTGCTCCATCAGCCACCACCACACCATTCATACAAAGAACCATCAATTACAACAAATGAAGTTTTGAATGCTGTGGATAAGTTCACTTACCTTGGGAGTGTACTTTCCAGAGATGTACATATTGACAATGAGGTTGATGCATGCATTGCCAGAGCTAGCTCAGTGTTTGGGAGGCCCCGAAGAAAAATTTGGGAGGAAAGAGGTATTGGACTGACTATCAAACTGAAGGTCTACAGAGCTGTTGTGAGAGTGACCTCATTGTTGTATGCCTGTGAAACATGGACCGTCTACCAGTGCCATGCTAGGAAATTGAATCGCTTCCATTTGAACTGTCTTAGGAAGATTCTGAAGATCACCTGGCAGCATAATGTACCAGGCACTGAAGTCCTTGCTCAAGCTGAACTGCCAAACATTCAAACTACACTTCAGAGAGTGTAACTCTGATGGGCTTGCCACATTGTTCTCATGTAAAACATACGCTTTCCAGAAGACTATTTTGTGGAGAACTACATGGGGCAGGTGATTATATGGTGGTCAGAAGAAGTGATACAAGGACATATTCAAGGTCTCTCTCAAGAACTTTGGATTTAACTGTGCAACATGGGAGACACTGGCACAGGACTATTCAGCATGGCATGCCCACATCAGAAAGGGTGTTGTGCTCTATGAGCAAAGCAGAATTGAGACAACATAAAGTAAACATATGATGTGAAAATTTGGAGTATCTACATCAAAAATTCTTGTGGATTATTTGTTCCCAACCTGTGGTGGAGCATTCCAAGCTCGTATTTGTCTGATCAGCCACAGTCTTACATACTAATACTTCACTTTATCATAGTGGTGTCATTTTTGTCTTCTTCAGAAGCGGGCAACAGCCAAACAAATCACTGACCAATCATATGTATCTGAGAATTAGAC
The DNA here is from genome assembly GCF_028372415.1 of Notamacropus eugenii. Classification (NCBI taxonomy): domain Eukaryota; kingdom Metazoa; phylum Chordata; class Mammalia; order Diprotodontia; family Macropodidae; genus Notamacropus; species Notamacropus eugenii. The sequence goes on along the minus strand of NC_092877.1, from coordinate 218,852,491 downwards.
ATGTGCATACTCCCTTACATTTATTTTTGTGCAGCAAGACATTGGTAGGAGCAGCCTGAATGTTTCTCAGTTAGCCTTGATGGTTAGTTTACTTAGTTAAGTTTCAAGCCTAAAATCACACCTCCATGTAGTACCCACCCCCTTGGGCTATTTTCCAGTGAACTCTGGGTAAAATACCTGCTCAACAGACATAAAAGTTCATGTTCCTTTAAGAACTAACCACTCCTTATCCTTTCCCTAATCTTTCCCTGAATCACCTAGTTAGCACATTTGGCACATTTTTTTACAATAGAATATCCTATATAAGCTTAAACTGTACCTCTCTAAGGTTACAGGTTCCCTAAGAACTCTTGCATGCTGCAAAGTATAATAAATCTTTACTACCTTGACCTCAAGAATGCTTGAGTCTGCACCTTCTTTCTGGGCAGCCCACACAGCTAACTCCAGTCTTCACATTTCTTTATCTTTCTAGCCCTCATCAGAAGTGAATGCTGAAAACTGAAAAAAGTAAATTAATTTTAAAGAATTCCAGTCTTAATTGATTTCTATTGTTTCCCTCTCCTTTTACAATATGATGTAAATACAGCCATATTTTATAGCTTTTGCAATTTGAAGAACATGCTGTTTACAATGTTATCATCGGTGCTAATAAATATAATTTATTAAGTTCAACGTCATATGCCTAAGCAATGGTTCCTCAACTTTATTTATTTATAAAATACATGCATTTTTACTATTACTATTACTATTACATATTACTATTTACTTGTTAATTGGTCAATATAAGCATTAGTCAATAAGCATATTCCATCACTGTACTGAACACTGAGGATACAAAGAAAGACAAAGACAATCCCCACTTTGAACAAGGGGGACATAACATGCAAACAATCATGTACAAACAGACTATATACAGAATAAGTAGGAGATTATCAATAGGAGAAAAGCATTAGAATTAAGAGGGATTGGGAATATGTGCGTGTGTGTGTGTGTGTGTGTGTGTACTAAAATGTGTGCATTAGTAAAAAAAGACATTTTAAAAAGGGGATAAGATACTTCAGAATTTTGTTTGGAGAATGAATTAAAATGGGAGAAAAACTTAAAGAAAGATCAATTAGCTGGCTATTATAAATAGTTCAAGCAAGGGGTGATATGGGCTTTAATTTGGGTATTTCTGTAGGAAAGAGAATGACAGACAGATGCATGAGAAAGTTGGGGTTGAAACTGATGCCTTGGCAACTTATTGGATATGTAATTTCAGGCAATATGAGGAGTCAAAGATGATGCTGTGGTTGTGAGAAACTAAATGATTGGAAGGCTAGTGCCCTCAACACTCATAGGCAATATGTACCCTGAGTCCATCCTGATGATGACTGTCTCATGGCAATGTTATGTACTCAGACAGAATGTTACTCTTTATAAACAGTCATGTGTCATTTTTGGCTGAAATATCTATCCCACACTATCGTTCCAAGGAACTTTAATTTGATTTCAAGTTCAATAATATAATCAAGTATCTTTATGAACATTCAGTATTATAGATCTGTTTTTCTAGTTCATTCAAGCCAAAAAATAATTATCAGTTGCCTGCTATGCACAATTAAATCACAGATCCAGTTCCCTTACAATACTCATTCTGTCATGTCTAAGGGTCTGTGCCAAGTATGACTTGTCTATCAGTACACAATCCCACCATTTGTTTTTGTTACTCTCTTATAAAGTCTAATAATCCAATGATGTTTTTAACATTGTAACTCTGATAAGGATCTTTGCTTTCTAATTTCTCAGTGTAGTCTTTTTGACTTTTTCAAACTTTTAAAGATTATGTCTACACCAGATCACCCCAAAAGCCTATAGTACTTCACTAATTTCAATGTTTAACACGACTATTGATTATTGCATAGTCATTCCAGAATAAATGATTTTAAGATTTTAGATGAGTTTTTTAAAAAGCTCCCAAGAGGTGTAGAAATAAACTCTAATAAACACACTCATTTTTCCTATCCTGGATGTGGCAAATAAATGCAAAACAAATGGGACCCATTATGGGATATTTTAATATTCCTTTAATGATAAGGACTGTTTCATATATGGTAAAAACAAATCCTATTATCAGTGAAGTAGCTATCTTAGAATATTAATGCTGATTAACATTTGTTGACCTTTCAACCACTGCTAACACCATAGTAAAGGGAGGCAGAATTGTAGAGCAACAGAATTTATAAGGTTAAAAGAGATACCTGAGCTTTTCTTGCCTGTTCTAATAAATAGAAGAAAGGCTGTCTCCCATGCTTACATCCATAAACTCATGCCCTGAGATAATAAATATCTTCTCTAAGAACTTGGACTTAGAGGATGCCAAAGAAATTGTGGCCCAGGTAGCCAAGAATGATGTAAAGAGAAGGTAGTTCAGCATAACTGTCAATGTTCCTATCTAGATGTTATGTTCAGATACACTTCCACACACAGTAAGAGATATAGCTTCAGGAAGGGTGAGTTAAATTTGGATATTCCTGTAACTTCTGAATATGAGGCTATGGTCAGACTATCTTGTTAGATGGGAAGGAACAGGATTATTCTGACATACCACTGTTGATCAAGGAGAGAAAGGATAGAATCTTTTATAGATCTGAGAGAAAAAGGTTTGGTAAAAGTATTCAAATCTTTATTAATATTAAGGAAATGTAGAAGAAATCAATTAAAATGTGTCTTGATTCCCTTCCCTCCATGTTACTGTTTTAAGCAGTCCGTCAATCATTTAGTTGATAAAAATAACAACAATAAAACTCTTACTAACATATACTATGTGCCAGACCCTTTCTAAGCACTGGGAGTGCAAAGAGAAGCAGAAGTTATTCTTGATCTCCAGTAGCTAACAGTTAAAAAGGGACAAAATAGAGCCAACTATGCATAAGCAAGTCATAGTCAAGATAATTTGGAAATAATCAATAGTGGGATGGCACTGGCATTAAGGTGGATTGTGAAAGGCTTGTTATAGGAGGTAGGATTTTGTCTTGGGACTTGTGGGAAACCGAGGAGGCTGAAATGAAGGCACAGATCATTGCTTGACGAGCTAGTAAAAGTTCTTTAAGTCAGGAGATGGATTCTTGTGTGAAGAATGTCAAGAAAGCCATTGTTACTAGGCTGATTTTATTCACATTGATTATATCGCAGGTCTTCTGTACTTGAAGGGTGGAAGGTGGAATAAGACTAGAAACAAAGGAGGCGTGCTATTAAAGATGCTGAATGCCAAACAAGATCATGTATTTGATCCTGGGAATGAAAAGAAGTCACTTCAGTTTATTGAGCAGTGTGGGGGGAAGACAGGGTGAAATTTTAGGAAGAACATTTTGGCTGCTAAATGAAGGATGATGAAAAGTGGTAAGAGACTTGGGGCAGGGATGCCAGCCAGCAGGCTATTGCAATAGTCAGATTTGACGTGATGAAAGTCTACACTAGAGTGGTGGCTGCGGCTGTTTCAGAGAAGGGGAAAAATGTGTATGTTAAATGAGAGATGTTACACAAGTAAAATCAACAAACCTTGGCAACAGATTGGATATAGTGAGTGAGAAAGAGTGAAGAGCTAAGGAAGACATTTAGGTTGTTAATCTGGGTCACTGGCAACAGAAAACTTTATTATAATGAGAACTGACAGTTTTGTTCTTGACTTATCTTTGAGGACTCTTACCACAATTCTACCCTCAGTGGAGAATAGTGTGATGATGGCTGCAGTCATATTTTCACTTCCTTCATGATGTTGCTATTTATGTTTTTTTTCTGAGAGCTCATATCTGAAAGATGATTCATGAATACATTAAAAAGTTCATCCTATTTTTTCCCCTTGAAATTCTCCATAGATTAGCTGTTATATTCAGGGACTTTAATACTCTTTGTGCTCATGCGTAAGTACAAATGTTTTTTTTTTCAAAGCACTGGAATGGATCCCAACATATGGGAAAGATGGAGGTTATAGTAAGTTATAGTCAGTACTTGGTTAATTATACTGTAGAAAGATAAGCCAATATTGCAAGAATATTTTTGAGACAGTAGATAATGCAACCTTTGCTTCTAATTGACCCTGAGAAGGATTTTGCCTTTCATCTGGCATCATCAGACTGATCTACCTAATCTCTAATTATATTTGTTTTAGGATAATTGTAAAGAGAGCTTCTATTAACTTCTGGTATATTAACTGATGGTAGGGGAGGTGGTGTAGAAATGTTAAGTGGCAAGGGGAAACTAGTCTGCAATTAAATATATGCCACAGATAATACACTAAGTGCATGATCTATGTGTGGATTATTAGGAATAAATTGCACCATGGGAGCATAATCCTTAATAATAAAAGGAAATTAGATATAAATCCATATATAACATCATATTCAAATATCCCTTAGGAATTGGTTATTTCAGTGGGGATAAATTATATGAAAATAGAGGTGACCTAGTGATATACCAGGGTAAAGCAATTTTTAAAATTTCAGATCAAAGCTATAACTATTTAAATAAGAATATTCTTTTCAATAATTTTAAATTATCATTATCATTCTTCATTAAATTTGTAGTATATGGCAAGAATAGATTTTGGAAATATTAGGACCACATTTTTTTAAGTTATCAGTCAGTACATCATGGTGTTGCTTTCAATTCATTTAATTTGGAATATATGAGGTATTTTGTCAAAACCCCACCAATTAAATAAATTGTCTCTACACACAAACACCATTTCAAATTGATAAAATCATGTAATCAATATTGAAAGGGAACTGAGAAATTATCTAATTCAAACTGTGCCTTAAGTAAAAATCCTCTCACTGATGTCACTCAGTGATCATGCAGCATCTACTTGAACTCTTCTAGTGCGTGGGATACCCAGCAATTCCTGAAGAAACTTATTCCATTTTTGGAAATCTAAAATCATTAATAGATGCTTCCATATATTTAATCCATATATGTCTTCCTTTAATTTTCAATCCTTAGTCTTAGTTTCACCCTACATGTTCAAGTAGCATAATGATAATTTCTCTTCCTTATGATGACCCTTTAAAGTGTTGAAATCACCTCTCCTCACATCTTTTCACCTGACTACATTTCACCTTGGGACCTTTCCCCAGTAAGTGTTATTTTCTTTCCTTTTTCACTATTATCTCCACTATGGAAACTCCAGGGGAATATACAGAAAGATGTTTAGATATAACTTATGCCAAGGTTTCTATTAATGAAGCTAACAGGGTCACTTACTCCCACATGGTAACATAATACTAAATATGGGTATCAGATGTTCAGATCCCTACCCCACCCACCAAAAAATTCATGACCTGTAATGGAATCACAGTAGCCAACGAACACACAGAAGATTCTCAAATAGCCCATTAACTCCATCTGGAAAATAAAAACACTTTGAAATTGCTGAACAACACCACTCTTTCACCTTGGACAATGTGAACAGTTCACAGCAACAGCATGAAAACAATGTTGGCAAGGTTCAGATTCCACAGTATGGGTGAGTTTTGCTGCCACAAGGATCTTTTTCTTATCTTTTTCCTCTACATCATATTTTTTTTTTTAACATAGATCCATGAACTTTAAAAAAAAATACATATATCTAATTTATTATAATTGCCTTTTTTGTAATCCTCTGCATTTTATTTCATAAATTTAAGACATTCTGAGAAAAGGTATGCAGGTTCTATGAGGCCAGTAAATAAGTCTATAGTACACATTAAAATAAATTAAGAACCCCTCCTCTAAGACTCCTGGCTCTCTAACTTATATGCAAAGTCTATCCTTAGCAATTATTTGCTATTTTACTCTTTCCCACATACCAAACACAAGTATATGTGTTTAACTGTATCTATACAATGCTAGCAACATGGAACTTTTGATCTTTTATGAGGTTAGCCTAGCAAAATACAAAAGGGCTTATGCCTAAGAAACTAGCTACTACTTGCTAATAAATATATAGCCATAATAATAAAAATGAACAAAATATATATTTTAATTACCAGAACTCCAGAACCCTTTTGCACATCTACAGAAATGATGGCAGAGTGGCAAAAAGAACAGAGGGTGCTAAAAATCAGTTATTCTTTTCTTAAGCCATCTATAAAACTCAAGTTAGTTGTTGATGCCCTAAACATGACATTTTTTTCCAGGGACTAGCTGTGGGACATACTACTTGGGGTACTGAACCATAGATACTCTTAAATTCTTTCTCTGTACATATTACTAGGAGATATTTGTATTCATGAACACTGGTAATAGATAAATAAACGTTAATGGGCCTACAGAAACAATGAAAAGCCATAGGATAAAATATGCAACGTATAAGGATCAAAGACGTAAACTTCAGTTGCATTCTTCTTAAATTCCCACACCTTTTTAGGCTGAGTGGGTGTTCAGGTGTTGACAGTGTTTTCATTTTGATAAGTGGTGTAGTAATTCCCATGGAACACTGAGCTACTTTAATGTTCAACTTTTAGATTCTACTCAAATATGCTACAAATTGGTGTGTTCTCCAGAGAGAAGAAAAAATGAAATTCTCTTTCAAAAATTTACTCAGAAGTTTAAGGAGAGTATTAGGAAAAGACTTCTTTGAGCTAAAAAGAAAACCTCAAAACTTCTTAACCAATTTATGAAGAAAAAGAAAAAAGTAAAATTAACTAAAAACATGTGGAATTAATAATTTACAAAAGGAAAGACTTGTTAAGACTTAAAATAGAATCAGGGAAGATGAAGTTCTTGTTTCATTTTTCTTACACGTACCACTATAAGTGGTCAAGGTAGGTGTCCAGTAAGGAAACTTGAGGTAGATGATGATCTAAGTCATCTCCAAAAAGGTCAATAAAATATGAAATAATAAAAATTAAAGGTGATAGTATTTTTAATATTATAATCTTTTTTCCAGTGATTCCTTTTATTTCAGATTGTTTTTAAAAAATGACGCTTTCTTATCAAGAGTTAATAGATGCAAACACACCAACAATATGAAAGAAATATTCTTTTTGTCCTCAGTGTGAAATGTTAGACTTCAGGTCATCACAATGACATATTTTATTAGAACTGAATGTAGAAACACAAGGTAATACAGGAGTTCCCTCAAAAGAAGCAAGTTATGGTTATTCTCTCTGAGAATTAGGCACTTATTCACCTTAAAATAGTATTCAAGTTTAATGTCAACAAGAATTTATTACATCTGCCCCTGCTACCAGAGAAATGCTGCTACTGTTAAGGGTTTCTGCATGTTTTTGTTATAAACCCAATTTTCTGGGCTTCATATGTCCAAACAGCCATTTTAGGTTACAAATGAAATCCACCCTCATTGTACACAAGTTGTCAGTTCAGCTCAAAGTTAATTCTACAAAACCATACATAGCTCTTGAAGTCTATGGTATGACCTTACACTTCAGAAAATCTAAAGAAATTTCATTTAAAACATTATTAAGTGGCTCACTTAAAATGACTGGAACCGTGGCATGTTATTTTTCCTTTCCCGCACTAACTGTGCCTATAAAGTCTGAAGTTTGTGGTCTGCTCCATAACTCTAAGCTACATACAAGTTTTGAGTTTTACTCACAGAGAGAACACCATGAAGTGAGAGGTGATGTGAATATAAAACCTGATTTCTTTTGAATGCTTTGACACTCTTTGATTAGGGAAAACTCCTTATGTCTCATTACTTTTTATTACAATTTGTGAAATTTAAGCAATAGCACTTGTCCAAAAGCTCACATTTGAGCCAAGAGAAAACATTCATTTTCAGTCATGCTTTTAACAGATGCCTAAATTTCTCATATAGATTGATATTGCATACCTCTAAATTGATTGAGCTCTTGATTTACTCAACTCAATGCAGTTAAGGTCTACTTTTCTCATCAGTCAAGCAATAACAATTCTAGTTCATGCTGCTAATTGATAAAACATAATAGTACTTTTCTTTATAGCTGGGCAACATAGTCCAAATCATTGCAAAGAGCACAGAAAGGAATCAAATAAGCAAGGATATTGGCCTCTCTGTGAGAGACAGTGTGGCAGAATGGATACAGAGGTGGTCTCCGAGTCTGGAGGACCTTGGATCAGGCCTTACCTGTGACACTTATTGACTGTAATACTCTGGGCAAATCACTCAACCTCTCAGTGCTTCTAGGTAACATTGTAAGACCGTAAGTTGAAGAGTAGATGACTGTGATTGGTAGATTTCCATCCCTGAAATCTCCCTTTAGTACTGAAATAACAATTGTGGTCCAAAAAAAGAAAAAGAAAAGAAGTCCATTAAAGATGCTTCACTTATATAGAAACTGAGGAACATCAAAGGCAAACGTCTGTCACTAGTGTTCTTGTTGAGACAATTCAGTCCTGTCCAATATCCATGACCCAAATTGGACTTTTCTTGAGTGGTTTGCCATTTCCTTCTATAGCTCATTTTCCACATGAGGAACTGATGCAATTAGGTTTAATAACTTGTCCAGAGTCACACAGTTAGTAAATGTCAGAGGCTGGATTTGAACTCGCTAAGATGAGTCATCCTGATTTCATGATTGGCACTCTATTCACTGTGATACCTAGTTGCCCTTACATTGGCATAAACATGTTTAAAAAATTATTTCTCTATATACCATGATGCTTTTGAAGTGCTTCTATCAATGAAAATATTCTGTTTATTTTTCCATGAGTAGATATCTGGGAATCTATAAAGTGGATCTTCCTACTTTCTTATACTAAAAGCTAACTTATTGCTGAACTCAGAAGATGAGAACTATACCTTTATATCTTGGGGTACACAGTGCATTGTTTTTCAGATATTTTATATTTGAAGACAGTATGAAAATAGAGGTTTATTAACTGATTTACAAGCTAGATCAAATGGATTATATGAAATAATGCATATAATTGCAAGTGCCTATTTCTTGGCATTTTCATTTTTTTACCATCTTTCCACCCACATATTCTGTAGTAAAGGAAAGCTGGACAACTTATGCTTCACCCACACCATATTCTATCAACTCAACATTGTAAAGGTACTCAGTCATGAGAGGCGTATTCTACATATGCTACCACCAACTTCAAGTAGCTGCTATTGATACTCCATTTGTTATTTTCTCCAATCTCAAAACAAATTGTTATATGTATTTTGTATATCAACCTTTGTGAAAATAGTATAACCTTTCAGAACAAAAGTAGAATGCAAACAGGAGCTATCTACTTTTTGTATTTGTAATCCTAATACCTAGAACCATTCCTGACATAGAAGAGGGATATAAGATAAATATCTGCTTATTGAAGTATTAAACGTATCGAAAAATTCCACTTTTTTGCTCTTCTTTCTCTCCTCTTCTCTTTCCTCCTTCTCTTCTTCCTCCTCCTTCTGCCTCCTCCTCCTCCTCTTCCTCTCAATTGTCCTCTCATATTCTTCCAGCATTCCTTCTCTTTAGCTATGTCCTTCCCCTCCTCATCTTCATCCTCTACCTCCTATTGCCCCTTCTCCTGTTCTTCCTCTTTCTCCCCTCGCTCCATCTCCTCCTCCTCTGTCTCAGAAATGCTAATGTACCAGTAGAGGTACTCATGGGCTTGTCATCTATTCATTCTATATAACCAAGGCACATTCTTTTAAAGGGAACATATAAGTTCTTAATGACATCAACAAAAAATGCCATTAGTGCATCTTTCCATTAACCTTCTAATAACTTTTACTCTTCTAAGATTATATAGGTCTATTATTTACTCCATCTATATGATTTCATCAGGAGAACAATGTTGTTCAACATATAGATTTACACACTCTGATGTAGTTAACACAGTGCTTTTGTGAGGTTCCAACGAGACAATATGTAAAACACCTTATAACCTTAAAGTGCCTAATAAATGGCAGTTTTTAGGATTATCTTTATTATTTCCTTGAACCTATGAGCTGATGTAGTCTGATGTCCATATAGTGTGGGAGATGTATATTTTCATCCACAGTCTTAATTATGTGGAAGACAAAGCAAATATCCTTCATTTTGAAGTGTATTCCTTTGATTAAATATTGTGATGTCTCTGGGTTCAATTAAGTTAATAAGTTATGTTTGTGAATAAATACTAAGAAAACCTCACTGACAGTTGAGAAAGCTTCTTTTACGTGGACTCTAGCACCCATTCCAAGATATTATTTAAGTATATATCACCTTGCTGTCAACATGCTGTAAATGGTTGAACAAAATGTTATCTGTAGTGGGTAGCTGTATTTATTATAAAGTTGTTTCTTTTTCCAACAGTAAATGACATTTATATAATGCCTTAAGGTTTTCAAGGTCCAATCTTTACATCATCTTCATGGAGTCTCAAAACAATTCTGTGTAGTACTAGAGATGCTGACTTCACAGATGATAATCACAGGTCTAGAGGCACATAAATTCAGAGAAAGAAACTAAGGCACAGATAAGTAAGTTGACTTATCCATGGCTACAAAATGTTAGAAGTGTGATAGTATTTGATTCTTGGAATAATACTATTTAGATAAGAACAAGAAGTGTCATTATGATTGGTTCAAATCAGGAAAATGAGGCTCAGAGAGGCTTAAATGAGTTGTCCAGAGTAAAACAGTCATGGTTTTTGAACCCAAATCTTCCTGATTCTGAACCTAGCATTGTTCCCAGTATACCAAACTACTTATGGAGATTAACTTCTCTGCTTAGTGTTGATTGTACATAAAAAAGTGGCTTTTGATGGTCCATAACAGGCTACAGACTTTTTTTAAGGAAGAGGGGCTATACTGCATACTTTTTAGTAATGATGAGAAAGTTCGAAATAAAATCTTAGACTGATTCCCTATCATGGCATGGACTCTGAGTTCTTAAAAACTATTCCAACAGTACAAGCTCTGGAAAATACTACAAACCTGGAAACATTCTGCATATGATCTAGCAACAGACTGTGTCTATCTTCAGAGCACAAGCTCAACTATATTCAGACAATCTTATCACCAGAAAATTGGCCACCAGGTTATAAATTAGTTTGGCTACAGCAAATCATGCCTTTTTTTGTTCTTCATCACTCCACATGACATTTGTAATCTGTGTCAGTGGGAGAAGTACTCATACCAATGAAATCAAGCTTACTTTAATGCATTGAAACACTTCTGAAGCAGGATAAAATTCGTAGCCAATATAATTAAAACCTAAATCTTTTTTAAAGTGAAGTGAAAAGATCATCAGCACTGTTTTATATTTTTTGAAAAATTTATCTTTATACTTATGTGAGAACTCTTGAAATAAAATATTACAAAACAAAAAGAACCTCATATCTCTCTAAATAATCTGAATTCTTAAACTCAAAAGTTGTATTGTATAATTCTTTTTGAAAGTCATGTTTTTGTACAAGAAGTCAATAGTTTTCCATTATATGTTCCACAAGGTCTAGTCAATAGCATATATTGAAAGTGGAACCTGTTTTAATTGTTCGCTTCAGAGACTAACACATAAAATACCCAGCAAAGAGTCATTAACTGAAACATGAATAACATAAACCCAATATTTCCCATTTTATAGTAACTATCTTAGGGCATTTGCATGAATAAAAGATGAATTGGTGTCTAGTTTTCATTATACACCATAGACTTATTTTCCCCTTCTTCGGATAACTACAAAAATGTTTTCAGGAGTCACAAGTGTGTGAATTAAAGACAGAGTGACAACTTCATTTGGAATTTTCTACTTGTAGTTTTTATGTGTAAAACCTTAAGGGATAAATGGCCTGCTTTAAAGTTAAGAAATGATTCTTTTTTGTTGTTATTGTTGTTACTGTTGTTTACAGCTTTTAAAATTTAGGAGAAACCAAGGCATCCTCTGATAACAGGAAAGAATAAATGACATCATAGAAGATTCAAAATGGAAGAGATTTTAAGGACAATTAGCTAATAATACAATACAAATAAAACCATAGTCTCAAGGAAAAGAAAGCTATTATTCTCCTGTGTTGTAACCTTTGTAGGACATACTTTGAGTATGTGAAGTAAAGTAAAATAGGATCTTTCGCTGTTTTTGTTTTAGTATAATCAAGAAGTATAATGCATCTACTGGAATGTGATTTCTGAGGATCTTTCTCATCCATTGAAGGGTCTGGGAAGATTTGTAAGAAGGTCCAAGTCTTTTTGTTAATGAGCCACTGGTTCTCAAGGGATGTGATACCCTCTGGCTCTAAAAAGTATATAAGGACTCTGAGGGTGAGGTTTTACTTTGGGGCTTACTGACCAGAAGTGATTGTTTGGCCCAATGAGGATTCTGGAAAGCCACTAAAGGGGCACCTCAGCTTTGAGAACCTAGATATTGGTGATTCCCTTTTTGCTAACTATGGTCAGATAGTTGGAATTGTCTGTTGAATTCAGGCAGAGCAAACCATGTCTGTTGACTTCTAATTTCTCTGCATTTTCTTTGAAGTTCAAGGTGCTGACTCCCCTGAACTAGGTGAATGATGTATATGTGCTTGGTTAAAGGAATGATACATGTGCTTAATTAAAGTGATTGTTAATCCCTCAAAAGTTACCTTTTGTTTTATGAATGCTAATCTAAGAACATGTGATCTCAGCACCGTCCCACCTTCCCCCCTCCCCTTATATGTTGGTGTGTTTAATAAAAAAGAGTATTACACCAATTCTAGGTATCATATTTTAGAAATGCTATTGCTGAGCTACAAAAAATACCAAAATAAAATATTACCATAGTGATGAACAGGATCAGTACTACATAATATGAAAATTTATTGAAGGAACTAGTTATTTTAACACAAATAAAAGAAAACTTGTGGAAGGAGAAGAATGAATGGTGTCTTCAGTTATTTGAAGGGTCCTAAAATGGAAGAGAAAGCATTTTATTCTGTTTGGTTAAATTAGGACTGATAGTAAACAATTTAACATAGTAGATTTGAGTTCAGTGTACCAAAAAGTTCTCTAAAAAATGGAGTTATCAAAAATGCAATGGTTTTGGCTTCAGAGGTATTGAGTTCGCTTTCCTAGAGGTATTCAACCACAGGTTGAATTGCCGCAAGAGACAAAATTTGTAGAGCCTATTTATGCTTGATGAAACGATAGGACTAGATAGCATCTAAAGTCTCTTTTGACATAAATATTCTACGATTTTAGGATATTCAATTCCCTATTCAATCAACCAGTCAACACATACTCATTACATTTATTAAACATGTGCTATGTGCCAAGTACATTGCAAAGTGCTTGGGATACTAATAAAATGAATGAAAGCAATCTCTACTCATAATTAGCTTACATTCTCACTGAATAGATACAAAGTTCAAAACCTCTAGAATCCCCCCAAGCCCCCTCCTGTTCCCCCCTCATTGCTTTCCTTAAAACATGTCTCAACTTATTACTGTTCTATAACATCTGACACTCAAATTTTAACTCTCCTGTTTTGTCACTAGAATATATATATATATATATACACATATATACATACATATATATGTATATATGCATATACATATACATCCATCCATATATATATGTCTTCATATATATTAAGTCATATATATATATATATGTCTTCATATATATTAAGACATATATATATATGTCTTCATATACTAAAATTGTGCTCCAGGGCATATCATAACATAAATCTGTGTTCCCATAGTCTCTGCAAGTGTAGTACAAATTTTGGTAGTTTCTATCAAAATGGAAAAGCTTAGAACATGGGGTCAAAGATGATTAGCTGTCTGTTATCAGACAAAACTAAGTTTGGAGAAAACTATCATCAGAATGTTGATCATCAGGCAAAGATTTTCTCTAGGAGAAGCAACTCATGAATACAGTTTATTATGGTAAGTATTGGTGAAGGGAGAATCTATAGCAATGATATAATAGGCTCTTAAAGCAAAGGAAATATTGCATCTGCTCTTTTCGGTTCACTGTCACAGAATTCAACCAAAAGGATCTTTTGCACAAAAAACTGGGGTGTATTATCTCAATATATAAGAAAATATTACTGCTCTCACCCACTATTAGGAGAGACTTAGCTGCTCTAATCAATACAATGAACAATGACAATTTCAAAGGACTCAATGAAAAATGCTGTCTACTTCTAGAGAGAGAACTGAGGAACTCTGACTGCAGATTGAAATATATTTTCCCATTTTTTCGTAACACGGGTAATGTGAAAACACGTCTGCATGACTTTGTATGCATAATGGGCATCTTATTTCTTACTTTCTCAATGTTTTGGGGAGGGTTGGAGGGAGAAGGAGAATTTAGAAGCAAAACTAAATAGATAATTGACAAAAATATTCTAACATTCTAGTAGTTCTTGAATAATCTTTGATGTACATGAAACATTCATGTCAAATAAGAGAATCTATCTAGAAAATAAGAGTATGCGTAATTCCAAAAGTGGCCAAACTGTCATGCTAAGTCAAGTGACTTGCTTTCAAATAATCCAACACAAACTCATGTTTCATTCCTCAGTATCTTCAAAGATTTGCTACTTTGAGAGTTTCCAATGACTCAATGATGTTGATAAATGGAGGAAAATGTTGGACACTGTAGAAAAGCTGTTATCAGCTCTTTGAAAAGTGGTTTATCTGAACATGTAGAGGAAAGTAACTGAGCAGACTGTGAAGCATCTGAAGTATCTGTCAACCTGATTGTACCTTTGGGACTTGCCAAGTGTTTCAATTAAAATTGGGTTCCTCTCTGTACTGTGTGTATGTACTTTTACATCCTGATTTTCTTTAAGATATAAAATCCTAGTTCCTGACAATCAGGACGTGGGTTCTTTATTTAGAGATGAGATTGAAAAATTTCACCTTTTAAAAACTTTGGCTTTAAGATATAAAATAAGGAGAGAGAGAGAGAGAGAGAGAGAGAGAGAGAGAGAGAGAGAGAGAGAGAGAGACAGAGACAGAGACAGAGAGAGACAGACAGAGACAGAGACAGAGATAGAGGGAGAGAGGAGAGAGAGTGACAGAAAGGGAGGGAGGGAGAGGGAAAGGGAGGGAGGGAGAGAGAATGTCACCCATTAGAGAAGGAAAGAAAGATAATAAGCATTTATATAGCAAGTATGAGACACTGTTAAGCATTTATACATATATTATCTCATATGATCCTAATAATAACCATTTAGAAGCTGTAATAATCACCATTTTATAGTTGAGGAACTGAGATAAACAAAGGTTAAGTAATTTGTCCAGGTTTACATGGGAACGAAGTCTCTGAGACTGTATTTGAACTCCAGTCTTCATCGTTGAAGGTCAAGTGCTCTATCAATTGCATCACCTAGCTGTAATACTAAATAATTTCAAAAATATGCAAATACATATATGTGTGTATGTATGTGTGTCTATATGGATATACTGTGTACATATGTATGTATATTTATATATTTCTGTGTTCACGAATAAGTACAGAAACATATGCCAATTTCCATCAAGATTTTCAAGTTTCATTCCAAATGGTTTTTGTACCTTGTTAAAACTTAAATATATGTATGTATGTATGTATGTATGTATGTATGTATGTATGTATGTATGTATGTACATATACATATATATAATTTATTTTATTTTGCAACATTCCCTTCCCAATTTTCCCATTGAATTCTCAATTTTCTCCCCATCTCTCCCCACCACCCACCTCAGGACAGTGTGTACCCCAATCTCCCCTTACCCCAAACTGTCCCCCCTTGTATCATCCCCTCTCTCCCATACTCCTCCTCTCATTTTCCTGTAGGGAAAGATAGATTTCTATATACTATTGCCTGTATAACGTTTCACAGTTGCATGCATAAACAATTTTTAACATTCATTTTTAAAGTTTAAAATTCTACATTCTCTCCTTTCCTCCCTCTTCACCCACCCCCATTGAGGAAGTAAGCAAATTGACCTAGGTCACACATGTGTAGCCATGCAAAGCATTTCCATAATCATCACTTTACAAAAGACTAACCACATTTCCCTCTATCTTGTCCCACCCTCCATTTATTCCATTCTGTCCCTTGACCTGCTTCCCCACAATAGTTTGTTTCTGATTACCCATTCCCCCAATCTGCCAGCCCTTCTATTTTCATCTCTCTTATCTGCTTCCTCCTACCTTCTTGTAGGTTAAGGTAGATTTCTATAACCAGTTTAGTGTGTGATTCCCTCCTTAAGCCAAATTCAATGAGACTAAAGCTCACTTATTCCCTTTCCATTTTACAAGCTCTATCTTGCCTCTTTTATGTGAGGTGATTTGCTGCATTCTACTTCTTCCATCCTCTCTCTCCCAGTCCATTCCTCTCAACAGTTAATTTTATTTTTTAAGTATTCTCTCTTCATATTCAGCTCATTCTGTTCCTTTTGTGTGCATGTATGCACATGTGTGTACATGCAACGCACATATATGTAAATATGGGCATACATGTACATGCATAGCCATGACTGTGTGCACAAACACGCATGTGCGCGTGTACATGCATGTACATATACACATGTACACACATGCATGTTGATATCCACACAAATAATACATACATACGTATAAAATATACATATGCACACATACATGTATGTATTTCTTCTAACTATCCTCATACCAAGAAAGGTCTCATGAGTTACAAATATTATCATTTCATGTAGGAATCCAAACAGTTCAACTTTAATGACTCCCTTATGGCTTCTCTTTTCTGTTTACCTTTTCATGTTTCTCTTATTCTTGTGTTTGAAAGTCAAATTTTCTATTCAGTTCTGGTATTTTCAACAAGAATGGTTGGAAGGGCTTTATCTCACTGAAATTCAATTTTTTTTCCTTAAGTATTATATTCAGCATTACTGGGTGGGTGATTCTTCATTTTAATCTTAGCTCCTCTGACCTCTGGAATATCATTTCCAAACCCTCCAATGCCTTATTGTAGAAGCTGTTAAATTCTGTGTTATCCTGATTGTATTTCCACAATACTTGTATTGTTTCTTTCTGGCTGCCTGTAATATTTTCTCCTTGATCTAAGAACTCTGAAATTTGACTGCAATATTCCTAAGAGTTTTCCTTTTGGGATCTCTTTTAGGAGGTGATAATTGGATTCTGTACATTTCTGTTTTCCCCTCTGTTTCTAGAATTTCAGAGCAGTTTTCAAATCTAGGCTCTTTTTTTTTTTTTATCATGACTTTCAAGTAGACCAATAATTTTAGAATTATCTCTACTGGATCAATTTTCCAGGCCAGTTGTTTTTCCTATGAAATATTTCTCATTGTCTTCTATTTTTTTCATTCTTTAGGTTTTGTTTTATAATTTCTTGATTTCTTATAAAGTCATTAGCTTCCATTTGCTCCATTCTAATTTTTCAGTTATCATTTTCTTCAGTGAGCTTTAGGACATCTTTTTCCATTTGACTCATTCTCCTTTTTAAGGCATTCTTCTCCTCATTGGTTTTATGAACATCTTTTGCCATTTGGGTTAGTCTATCTTTAAAGGTCTTAATTTTCTTCAGCATTTTTGGGGTCTCCTTTAGCCAGCTGTTGCCTCGCATTTCATTATTTTCTTGAATCCCTTTCATTTTTCTTCCCAATTTTTCCTCTACTTTTGCTTGATTTCCAAAATCTTTTTGGAGTTCTTCCATTGCCTGAGACCAATTCTTATTTTTGTAGAGGGTTTGGATGCAGGAGCTTTGTCTTTGCTGTCTACTTCTAGTTGTATGCTTTGATCTTCCTCATGAGAAAGGAAAGAAGAATATACCTTTTCACCAAGAAAGTAACTTTCAATAGTCCTATTTTTCCCCCTTTTTGAACATTTTCCCAGCTAATTATTTGATTTTTGAGCTCTTTGTTCAGCAGAGAGAATACTACTCCAAGTTTAAGAGGTTTTGTGCAGCTGTTTTCAGATATATCTCTAGAAACCTGTAATTTCTTAGATCTTTCAAAGTGGTATGATCAAAGGAGAGGTATTTACTCCTCTCCTGGCCTGTGCTCTGCTCTGTGAGCAACCAGGATCACTCTTTTCTGCCCTGGAACTGCAAGTAGGATTCCCTCTTCAAAGGCTACAACATTTCTGCCACAGCAGTGCTCCTTCTCACTCCAAGATCTCCACTCAGGACTGTAACCCAGATAAGCTGCTTGATTCCCCCCCAGTCTGTAGGCTGAGAGCTCCAGAAGCAGCCTCTGCTGGGGCAGTGGCTTCTGCAACCCTGGAACTATAGCTTGGGCTGGGGCCAGACCAAGCTCCTTCTCACCCAGGTGAGAGAGTTTTCTCACTGACCTTTGAAGCTTTCTTTGGTGTTTGTGAGTTGACAAGGCTGGAAACCACTGTGGTTGTTTGTGATTCACCACCCTGAAGCCTGCCCCAGTCCTCTCTGTGCTGGTGCAGTGGGGGCCACACTCCACTCAGAGCCTGGTGAAATAGACCCTTCCTCTTAGTCTTCTAGATTGCCTTGGGCTGGAAATCTGTTTCACTTTGTAATTTTGTGGCTTCTGCTGCTCTAGAATTTGTTTAGAGTAATTTTTTACAGATATTTTGAGGAGTTTGGAGGGAGAGCTCAAGCAGGTCCCTATTTCTACTCTTCCATCTTTACTCCACCCCCTAAAACTTTGTTTTTAAAGTTCATTAAGAGTTTCAGAAAACCAAATCTATTGTCATCATTATCAGTATCACTGTTGTTGTTCTATTCAGGCATCAACTATTGAAGAAAGTTTATTAAATCACTTGAATCCAACCCTGAAATTACCCTCTAATGTATTCTCTTGCATGTTATCAGTTGCCTCATTTGAAGATCTACAGTTTGAGAGTCCTAAGATAGTAATTGGTTAAATAAGGGACAGCTGGACTATGGATTGGACTTCAGGCATTCTCATATGCAGAACTTTAGACTGAGGACTGCGAGGTTCCTTTATCTCTATGTACCCAGAATTTAGAGATTCACCATTCATTCTAGATGGCTATGATTTGCACTCCAAAAACTTTTAAAATAGGAGATTGGGATAATTGAGCATAAAATTCTTGAATGAATTTCGTAATGCAGAGGATATAAAAAGGAGGAAACAGGATGTGAAACATTGTATAGTAGTCAAAGTTATTTTAGCACATGTAGAGTATTATATTTGTATATCTATATGTTGATGTTATATGTGAACACTTTGGAATTTTTACTACAAATATTTTTTATCTTAGAATCTATTCAAAAATAGCCAAACTTTACATCCATCAAACATATACTTTATGTAGTGTCAATCAGTACTGCACATCACCTAACAGTAATAAAAAAGAATCCATTACTGATATCTAAAAGAACATGCTTAACAAACAGAAGTTAGAAATATCTTCTCTAAGAACTAGTGGGATAGCAGGCAGAGGAAAGAAACTTAAACTCAGATCCCAGAAAACACAGGGAAAGAGGATTAAAGCATTCCTTGTACTCTTCTGTGGTTTTTAGAATTTAGTTTAGTACTTATTTTAACTCCTAAGAGAGTTTCATATGTACAAAATTTCATATGTTAAAGCATTTTGAACTGTGGGGTGGTTTTTTGTTAACATTGCAAATGTACACAAAATCGGTGGGGTGGGCTGCCATCTGATAACACACAAGCTTTGCAAATCCCTGAGTTTCAGGGGAAAATGATATTTTGTACAGTTTTTAGAAGCAAATAATTTTAACTTTTATCTACCTGAAGAAGTTGGTAATTGTTGTCATTGTTAATAAATATAAATATGATTTTATTTGCACCATGGGATGAGTTGACAGTCATAGAAAAAAATCTATATGGGTTTCCCTAAGGAGGATTCAAAACCAGTGAAAAGAAGCATAGTCACCTAGAAAAGGAAAGAATTGTGAAGAGAAAACTGGTCCCCAAAGCATAGGACTTGAAAAAATGATGAAAGTTATAGTCAGTTGTACTTTTATTCATTAAAAAAAAGCTTCCTAACAATTAAAGTCCACTAAAAATGGAATAGATTGCTTCAGGAGGTAATGACCTTTCTATTACTGAAAATTTCTGACCAGAAGGTACATAATCATATATTTGGGAAGAGTGCTATGAAAAGGATGGAAATTGTAGACAAGAGTTGAACTGGATAACTTCTGGGAGGGTATACCTTATTGAAGAGAAACAGGATACACAATAATGAAGGCAGAAATGTCATTACGTATTAATAAAGTATACTCATGAAGAAATCAAGGAATCAGACAGAAGAAACTTGTTGAAAGCAGATGGGAAAAGATAGATAAAAGCACACACTAGAGCAAAAGAATTATAGAAATGTACTACAGAACAATGGGATATAAATATGAAATTATCTCATTAAATTACATACTTCTTAGGAGAATAAACACATATGATAAAATTTTAATTTCTCCTAAAGTGTCCTTTTTGATTTTATTTAGTATGAATTGACATACATTAATATTTCTATATATGAGTTCAACCAGAGGCTTAAAGTTTATTTGTGTAGGACTTTCCTTATTGATGGAGATTGATTACTCAGTGTTCTGCATTGATCTTAATCTTCCAGCTTTCACCATCAAGAGAGAAGCTTTATGATTTCAGATTCTCTTGTGAAAGTTCTCTGCAAAGATTTTGGAAAGAAGCAGATATATAGAGGAAGCAGAATCTGCATTCAGCTTGCTACCCTATAAACTTCAACATTTTGGAATTTCCCCCTTTGGTGATCTAAAGCTGTCTTTCTCTCTCTCTCTCTCTCTCTCTCTCTCTCTCTCTCTCTCTCTCTCTCTCTCTCTCTCTCTCTCTCTCTCTCTCTCTCTCTCCCTCCCTCAGTTTCTCACCCTCCCTCCAACTCATTCACTTTGTTTATTGTCTGGCATAGTTTTCATCTGTTTAATTCTTCAGTTTTGTTTGCTATGGGTTTGGATAAATGGGTTTATTTGATTTTTGTTATTTCATGTGTGGTCTTTGTATGACTAGAATTTCATGGGAAGAGAGGCAAGCCTTGAATATGGCTTGGGCACTCTGTTCAAGGTTAGTCATCAAAAGTGCCTCTTGAATCTAAAAGCTATTTCCCCTAGATTAACAATATTTAGGGAGGCAGATAGATATAATTCTAGCCTGATATCTTTTTTCAGACAAGAGCATTGTGGATAGCTTCTGGCACCAATCTCCTATTTCACCACCTGGCAGAAATGAAAGTCTCCCTTGGACAAGGGTGAATAGAGGAGACTCTAGACATATCTATCCATGCCTTCCTGAGATCCACCTATAGATATACCCCAAAAGACACACAAAACCTATATGAAAAAAGCACATCCACCTTACACAAAGAACAGGGTAGGATAGCACATGAAACTGTGAGTTTCCACTGTGCCCAACTTATTCCTTTTTAAAAGTATTTGATAAACTAAACAAGTTAGTTTCAAATATATCTTTCTTTTCTTTGCGTTCCTCTGAATAACATTCTCTCTCTCTCTCCTCACTATCACTACTCTTTCATCCCTTCTCTTGCCTATCAAATGTCTTCCCCCTCCCCTTTAAAAAACATCTCCATTGAAACAGAAAGCATAGTCAAACAAATCTACTTGCTTAACCCTTTTGGAAAACATGCACTTCATTCTGTACCTCTATTCCAAAGGATCCATCACAAAACATATGTCTTACCTCTGTCAGAGCTTCATGATTGGTTATCTGGAGGCATGGTTGGCTAAAATTTTCAAGCCTTTCCAAGTAGTCTTTCTTTATGATACTCTAATCATTTTACACATTGTTCTTTCCTTTACATCAGTTCCATGGCAACTTAGGTTTCTTTGATTATTTTTACCTTTTTTACAATACAATAATGGTTCGTTACATCCATATAAAGGCATTTGTTGAGTCATTCCTCAACTGATGGCCAATCTCCTGAGATAAGAGAAATATCTACCCAAACCTGCTGATGTGTGGGCTATTCCTAAGGAATAACCCCCCACCCAGGTTAGATCAGTTTGTTTTGATTTGTTTTGGCTTGTTTTTTTTTTTCCTCTTAAAAAACATTGTATTTATCATGGAGAATTATTTGACTCAGGAGACTGGTGGTCAGTATGTTCAAATAATTTCTTGGTTATCTGAGTAGAAAATTACATCAACAAGGAGTCAGGGGTCCCTCCTTAGGCTTTAGACCACCACCCCAGCAGGTCAAGAGCAGATATGCAAATCTGAATAGATAGATAGAAAGATAGATAGATAGCTACATATATACATACATAGATGAATATCATATATAGAGCTCATCTAATATGTATATATTGTGTACATATACATATATGTATGTATAAATAAATATTGTAAATATATGTATAGTTTATGTATAGATATAGATATAGATAAATGTATGTTTTGAGGTTAGGAGTAAGACCCTGAGAAACCAAGCAAGGCATGGCCATTATATACATTGAATGAGAGGGCCAAGGCCTTGTGCAGTCTTCTAGGATCCTGCTATTAACTTTAGCATCCATCTATCCATCCATCTATTCAACCATCATCCATACATCCACACATCCATCTATCCACCTGTGTATATACATGCAAATACACATGCATGTGTAAATATATGCATACATAAACAGAAAGAGTTGTACACTACTCTTCTAACACTTTGCATTGCAGGGAGAGTGCCTGCCTGTACTAGTAAGAGAGGTTTCTTTTCCCAGGATTTTCCTATATTAATAAAATATTTTCCCCTTAGTCCCCAATTTAGGAGACATATGTATGAGCTAAAATTTTGAATTAATCTTAAGAAATTACTGAAATTCTTCAGAAAGAATTATGAAAGCATAACTGTTTAAAACCTGCTTTTTTGAACTGATACACTAAAGATGATCAGATGAGGAATTACATTTTTATATAATCACTGATTTCAAACCAGAAAACAAATCTATTTCCATTGAAAACAGTAATGATCAGATCACACAGATAAAAGAATGACAGGTAATAGAAAAAAATAAACAAATGCAAACTTGATATTGAAGTGACTTAAGTGAATTTCATAAACTTTTGATATATACCTACTGTGTGCAGGGCCTTATGCTAGGCCCTGATAATATACAATTTGCATGAACTGAAGGGGAAAAATAATAAAGTAATTTTGCCTAAAATTTTTTTTCCAGACTATGGAATTATTTGATGTTATGCAATTGTTTATTTTGATTTGTATCTGACTCTGTGACCCCATGGACAGTAGCACACCAAGCTCTTCTATCCTCCACATCCGCAGAAATCTGTCCAAGCACATGCTCATTGCTTCCAAGATGCTATCTATCTGTCTAATTCTCTGCCATCCTTGATTTTCTTTTATCTCCAATCTTCCCAACATTAGGGTGTTTCCAATGAGTCCCATCTTCTCATTATGTGGTCAAAGTATTTCAACTTCAGCTTCAGCATTTGAACTTCCAATGAATATTCTGAATTAATTTCTTTAATTGGGGACTGTTTTGATTTCCTTGCTGTCTAAGGAACTCTCAAAAGTCTTCTCAAGATACACAGTTTGAAAGCATCAGTCATGTAATGCTTAGCTTTCCTTATAGTTCAACTCTTACAGCCACACGTTAATACTGAAAAAAAAAAATAGCATAGCTTTGACTCTATGGACTTTTGCGGGCAAAGTGATGTCGAGATTTGACTTAGCTTTCTTTCCAAGAAGCAAGGGTCTTTTAATTTCTTCACTGAAGTTGCTGCCTGTTATCTTTCAGCCCATGAATATAAAATTAGACACAGCTTCCATTTCTCTTCCCTTCATTCCTTAGAAAGTGATGAGACCAGATTCCATCATCTTAGTTTTATTCTTTAATGTTAGGTTTCAAAAGAAAACTTTTATGCTCTCCTCTTTCACCCTCATCAAGAGGTTTCTTAATTTTTTTCATTTTCTGCCATCTTCATATCTGAGATTGTTAATATTTCTCCTGGCAACCATAATTTCAGTTTTTGATTTATTCAGCTTGGCATTTCAGGTGACATACTCTACATATAAGTTAAATAAAGTGACAATATATAGTCCTTTTGTACTGCTTTTCCAATCTTCGTCCAATCAGTTGTTCCATGTTCTGTTCTAAGTGTAGCTTCCTGGCAGGCATAATTCTTCCTCAGAACATCAGTAAAATGATTTGGTACTCCCATCTCCTTAAGAACTTGCCACATTTTGGTTTTTGATCTACACAGTGAAAGGCTTTTAGTATAATCAATGAAGCATATATCTATCTATATCTATATCTATATCTATATACAGATATATAGATATATATATATATGTGTGTGTGTGTGTGTGTGTGTATATGTGTGTGTATGTGTGTGTGTGTATTTTCTTTTTTTTTCCAGAACTGCCTGGCTATCTCCATAATCTGGTGTGAATGTCAGAAATCTGGTTTTGAGCAACTCTGTAACTCTGCCTCTTCTCAAACCAGACTGCTCTTCTGGTAATTCTCAGTTCACATGCTGCTGAAGCCTAATTTGCAGAATCTTAAGTATAACCTTCCTGGCACATGGAATGAGAGCACAGTTGTTCCATCATCCGAGCCTTCTTTGTCATTACCCTTTTTCAGGATTTGGATGTAAACGGATCTTTTCCATTTCAGTGGCCAATGTTGAGTTTTCCAAATGCACTGGCATACTGAGTGCAGCACTTTAACAGCACCATCTTTTAGGGCTTTCAATAGTTCAGCTGGAATTCTGTCACTTCCAGTACTCTTTTTGTTAGCAATACTTCCTAAGACCCGCTTCTTTTATGACATTGTACCTTAAAGAAAATAGACCTTTTGGGAACTACTATAAAGTAGGGCTTCAATGTCTTAAATTACAATTTAACTGCATAATAAAAATCACTTCACTTTCTCATATCTCACTAAATGTAAATAATAACAATACTGAACATAACCACCAAGAGGCAAGTATGAGTGCATGCACACACATGTGCATGTACACACAGCATTATAGACTTGATGTGTCACTGAAAAAAGTGGGATGATGAATATAAAACATCTGGCAAAGCTGGTTCTAGAGTACTTACTGATTTTTCTTCTAGTGATCTTTCAAATTAATTTAAAAAATCTCAATTCTAGATCACAGGACATGGACTTTAACTACATGATACCTTTGAAATAAACAAGGCGCTTATATCTCATTATTCACACTCTGTGGTGGCAGTCCAAATCAAGGAAGCAAAGAAAAGGTACTAGAAAGAGAAGGTTCATATGTAAGGAGTAACATATTTTGAGATCAAAAGCATTTCAATGCAGTATAAGAAAGACAAGGTGACTAAGCTTTTGGATTTCCTCCAGTAATGTTTCCAAAGTTTTCATAGTAATCAATGCACTGAATTTGCATTTATCACCTACTCTCAAGCCATGAAATAGAACTTTTTTTAAAAAATTTTTGATCATAATGAATGCACTTGCATATCAAATATAATGCCTAAGTAACATTTTCTCAATAAAAGGCACTTGGTCACATGTGATTGTACACACCTATAAATTATAATACTGGGAGGATTAAGAATTGGGCTTAGAAGTTTTGAGTTGTAATAGGGCTCAACTAATCTGGTGCTCCCAAAATTTTAGCACCAATATGGTGGTTTCCCAAAATTTTGGTGCCATTAGGATGCCTAAGTATAAGTAAACAATATTCTTTGGAAATGGTACAGGTCAAAGATCCCTTGTCTATCAGTAATGAGATCTACCAAATGAGTGTTTGCTTCACAGGCAGCCTAGATGAGAGAAGACAAAGTCTCAGCCAACAAACAAGGCACTGGGCTAACATATTCTCCAGAGGGAAAGACAAAAACATACAAACACACAAAAACCAAGAAAAAGGATTTCTTTATATATACTGTCAGCTAAGTAATAAGAACCTTATTACACCCAAATTAAGTGGCATTTTCCCTCTCCGATTTTGTTTCATTCAGGTCCTGGGCTATAATGATTGAGGGAAGGAGCAAAAGGTATTATAAAAGTAAAGACTATGGAAAATAGAAGTATATTGAGCTAAACGACTGGTCCAAAGTAAAGATAAGCTTATAGAAAAAAAAAATAAAAGAATCCCTAGCACGATCTCCAGAGGGGTTAAGCACGATGTCTTTTGTTCATTAATGTTGTTTTAGGGAATTTTCCTAATTTGTTTGTTGGTCCCAATTGGTAACAAGGGAGCAATGGGACACGTGGGTACGTGCATACCAAGTGTGAGTCCTTAATCTACTGTTGGATTTAACATTGTTTTCCACAAACCCGTAGAGATTAATATTGATGAGTTTGCTTTACTTTTTATATCCATGGCCTCAAATCAAAACCAAAAATGCTTTCAAAATGTTAAAGTCATTGGTAGAAAAAAATCAGTATTAAATAATATGCAATTATTATTTTATACATTGTAGATATATAATACAGCTCAGAATATTCTTTAAATAATTTCATTTAAATGAAACATAAATTTGAAGAAGTATTAAAATATTCCAATAATATTTACAGAGCGCAGCTAAGTTGACCCTGACTTATTAATCTGTTATTTCTTGCTACCTTAAAGCAGAGCCTTGGATTCAACTAACTGTGAGGCAATCTGATTCAGGTTTATCAACCAGATTACACAGCTGGAAGTCATAATTAAAATAGAAGGTAACAAAGTTAGATGACAGATCCCAAAAGATCTTGGCAGACCAGAAAGCTGATTCTGGTTTAACAAGGTGCAATTTCATGGTTCAAAATTGTAAAATTCTATATTTAGATACAAAAAAAAATCAAGTTAGCAAGTTCAGGATGGAGAGGTGTGGAAAAGGCAGCACTTCTGAGAAAAATCTTGGGAACTAGAAGATCAATATAAGTCAAATTGGATATGGCAGTCAAAAATGGTAATTTTGTTTTAGAAGAATGATATTGTCTTCAAGTATATGAATGCTTGTTATGTGGAAAGAGAATAGATTTGTTTTCCTTGTCTCCAAAGGGCAGAGCTAGAAGAAAAGGAGTAAAGGTATAGAAAGACAGGTTTAAATTAAATATAAAGGGGAATAGGAGCTTTTTTTAATGATTAGAGTCATAAAAGTAAACTAATACCTGAGGAGGTTTAAGCTTTTGGGAGAGCAGAGCAGAGGAGAGGAGAGGAGAGAAACTAGCCAGTAAAACCCAGTCACCTCGGCAACTCTTAGCCATTCAAATTTACCTTTCTTTGGAGATGAGAAGGAAGGGGAGGGGGAGACAGACAGGAGAGGAGGAACTCAATTACCCAGCTAGCTGTGTGCCCACTCAGGCAGCTGTGTCTACTCACAGGGTTGTGTTCGTTCTTCATTGCCGAAGAAGACCATGCCATCAGAGAAATAAGGACAAGACTTGCACTTAACTTTGTTTTGAGTGAGGGAGGGCTGTGCAAGTCACCAGACTCACTTCTCCTCCAGAGCCATCTGAATCCAGTGACCAGATATTCATCAGGATGACTGGAGATGCCTCAGGATGTATTGAAAAACCTTGGCCCTTTTAGGCCAAGGTCTTTGAAAGTCCTCACTTAGGGTAAGGCAATGCCCATTTACTAAGTAGGACTGTTTGAGAGGTAGCCAAGGCATAGCCCCTTTAATGAGGGCAAACCTATAACACTGAATCTGTGATGCCAATGGGCCCCTGCCTAAGGGCTCCTCTGGACCCTCCTAGCTTTAGAGTGATTATCAATAGTGACTGTTGCTGCTTTCCTCCCAGACTGATGTCTTTCTTTTCTTTGCCTCATTTCCCTCACTCCAAACGAAGTCAAGTGCAACTCATGTCATCATTTCTCTGATGGCATGGTCTTGTTCAGCAAGAAGGATGAACACAATACCTGAGGAGGAAGAACGAACCTCTCTCTTCTCCCACACCACACACGTAAATGTTTTCAAGCAAATACTATATGATGACTTATTATGATTTATCGCAAATAATGTGGAAGTAATTCTGGTTTCAGGTAATCAAATGATCTGATTAATAGTCTCTTTCTCTATGGTGCCTCCTTTCCTCTTTTTAGAGGATGGAAATGTCTCTTTCCAGATCCTGCATTTAAGAAGGGAGCCCATATCAACCTTTCTTTATTTCCCCTCTTGGGACACTTCTGAATTTCTTCAGAGTACCCAAGGAAGCTCTTCGTGCTGCAAGATCATTTCATTCCTGAAACTCACACCTCCAAAGTATTCTCTGTCACTGGGGCCCTTTCCTCTTTCTGAGTGGAAACCAAGGACTTCTCTTCCCAGAATCTCCATTTAAGGAGAAATTCCAGGTCAGCCATTTCTTCATTTCCACTTGGCCACAGTCCTCTGGAGTTCTTCATCACCTTCTCATACCCTCCTAACCTCCCCCCCTCTTTTCTATCTCCTTTTGTATATTATCTTCCTCTATTAGATTGTAAGCTCTTTTAGGGCAGTGAAATTTTTATATTCTTCGCCTTCTCCCCCTGCCCCAATCTCAATTGTTTATCAATATGTCTGCCACATGGCACGTTCTTAATAAATATTTATTGACTGACAGAACTCTAATGTCCCTTTGTGAGGGAAAACAAAGTAAGATCTTTGCAGTTTTTGTTTATACAAAGAAGTATGATGCCTAGGAATAATGTGATTAAGGAGGATCCTTCCCACCCATTGTGGGGCCTGGGAAGATTTGTAGGCAATTCCATCCCTTTTGTTAATGATGCACTGGTTCTCCAGGGATGTGATATCCTCTGGCTCTAAAAAAATGTATAGACTCTGAAGCATAGTCTTACTTTGGGCCTTATATTTTGGCAGAAGTTTCCTGAGTCAGATGAGACTATGAGAAGCCACAAAGCAGCTCCCTAGCTTTGAAAACCTAGATGTTGGTGCATCCCTCTCTGGTAAAGATGTAGAGATGTTAATGGTTAGACATTTGAAGTATGTCTGTTGACCTTTGATTTTTCTGTATTTTGATTTTGATTTTCTCTGAAGTTCAGGGTGAGGATTTTTCCCCCTGAACTAACTGAATGATACATGTGTTTAGTTAAAATGATTGTTAACCCTTCAAAAGTTGCCTTTCCTTTTAGAGAAGCAGATCAAAGAAACTGTGAAAGCTGCCCTGCACCTCTGTTCACGTCAGAGTGCTTACTGATATACCCTCAAAATGCTAACATTTTGTTATTCTCCTCCTTTGATTGAAACCTGTAATAATTGAGTTAAACATTTTTTGATCTGATTATCTTAACAGTAAAAAAGATACAGGTTAAGGAACTGAACATATTTCATACTATATAGTCCTATGTAACTAAAGATGGAGCACAATGACCAGTCAAGGGGCCAAAACAACCCTTAAATTCTTACCGGAAATTAGATGTCAGTCATGAATGCAAAGATAGAGCTATTCAAGAGATTAAGATTAAGATATTAAGCCACATTTTTCCTCCCCTCTTTCTATCACTTCAAAGGATGGGGAACTTGGTAATGGAAAGTTACCATCTCTAACATAGATCCTAGTTAACTTATGAGGACTGTATTATTTTCCATTGAATAGATGGTGGTGTTATGCCTTACATGTTGACATATGAGGTGCCTCAAAAGTCTCAGTGCGTTTCAGACATTTAGTAGTTTGAAAAATGCATGAAGACTTTTTGACACACACTGTGGTTCTTGAATTAATGTTGTTTGTTTCTACATGGCATTTGGAGGAGGAAGCAGCCCTTGCTAAAACTGGAGTCAGCAAAAGTATGCTGCATGACCCATATCAGTAAAATGTTGGACTGGAAGCTTACTCAGAAAAGATTAAGAGTTGGGAGCATTAGAGAGACTTAGCTGAAATTTAATATAGAGTCAACTGATTGTTATACACTACGTTGTAACTATAAATTGATTGGACACCATCCTTTAGTCTCCTTGGCCATCAGATTTCTCATCTACAAAATGAGGAGTTTGGATGAGATAGCTTCTGAAATCCTTTCTTTTTCTAGATCTACAGTGTGACTTACTGAGCAGGATGGAATCCCTTGGGAATGTGATTGACTCTTATCATTGTCTCTATGATTCTGGATTTAGGTAACCATTAAATTAGATGGTAGAACTTGTACATTAGCAGCTATTTCTGATGTGGTAATTATTCTGACAAATCTGCAAGCCTTTGGGCAGGGAAAGAATGCTAACACATTGCTTATGTCTGAAGGGACATGTCTGAATATTAAATCAGCCCCAAATAGGTGGATACAATCAGTAGGAAGACAGTCCAAGAAATTCTGTGACAGGATCAGCCTGAGAATCCTGCTTATTTTACTTCTCTTGAAAGTGGAAAACTCTAGTTCATTGACAGAATGTCTGAAAATCATACACTTTATGTAATAGGAAGTTATAGGACAAATATTAAACTCAATCGACCAATGAAACTTGAAATTAAATGTTCATCTCCAATTCTCAGACCCAGATATAATGTCCTTCTTTCAGCCACAATTAATTTATTTTGATAGAGGTGTACAACTGTTCTATGATGAAAAACAATTTCATTGGCAAAAGCAAATCTCTTTGTAGATCTTCCAAGACATGTTAGGGCCAGAAATATTTCTAGGATATCTCTGCAAATTAGTGGTGATGGTAAGAGATCATCCTCAAAACATTGCGTTGAATCTTATTGTTGTACTTTATAAATATTATTACTGATTATGGCTAGAACTGTATAAAATCTTTCTCTAGACTTGGTTATCCATCATCTAAAAGGTATCTAGGACTAGGATTGTCAGAATGCCGTTTTTCAGGATATAGATTTTAGGTATCTGTATTCTACCCAGCCGTGAGATGTTGGCTTGTAGTAGAAAAGGAAGCACATTGAGAGATGTTGCAATTTCCATAGATTTTCAGGTATCACCCAGACCCCAGGAATGTAAGTGGGAAAGGGAACATCTCAAAGTAAATTAACTTAAGTGCTAAATACTACCACATCTTTCACAGCCTCAGCCCATTCTAAGCTTGTCACACCCTCTTTACACTCAATTATTTGTCTTTAAATAATCCCCTCTCCAATTCCAATTCTCCACACAATATCAAGTTCCTTGAAACTAATAGAAGTCTTGATATGTGAAAACCTCCTTCCCTACTCCTGCTTTTGTGTCTCCATATTTAAGAATCAGGGTTAGGGGTGAGGTAAAGCAATATGAAAAAGGAAACCATTATTGTTTTCTCTCTCCTTTTTTCCCTCCTCCCTTTATTAAAGTCTCTGTACTGGGACAAGTTAACTGTGAGTGTGCTCCATCATGTCAGAGAGACCACAGAAAATGCTTACAAAACCAAGAGTTGTCATAAGTAATTAATTTAGAAGTGCATCATTTTGAAACCACATTCAAATTAGTACCAGCAAATACCACCAGCAAATACCCTGCAGGTAGTAGAGAAGTGGGTGATACTGACTAAGACTGGATATTGCCACTCTAGCCCTTTAAAGGATAGAATTTTCAAGAGTAGAAAATAGGATCTTTGAGGACATGCCAAGCAAGGAGCTCTGCTATATTACCTAAAAGTTTTACAAACAAATTATTAAGAATATTTAGGAAACTTTCACTTCTTTGGTTTTCTTGGCAAGTAAATTCAACCATGTTTTTATAGAAACATTAACTTGAGTGAAGTAAAATTTATGGAAGTATCTAGGCTTTTATTGAGGGTGAGAGGTGGAGTTGCATTTTTAAACATTCCTTTAAGTAAAAATTCACCAAACCTTGATTTCATCTGCCTTTTGGTTTGCTGTTCATACAACAATTCTGTTTTCTTTAAATAAAGTATAAATTCTGTATTCCTCATTCTTAGCTATTTCCTTTTCAATTGCCAGGATTTAAAAGTTAAAGGGTCTCGAATATTGCCACACTGTTTTGGAAGTGGATATAATCATGTACCTCTTCTAGCATCTAAGAGGTGGCCCATTACCCAACTGGAAATTCTTGCAAAGAATAATTTCCTTTAAATAGTAATGAGTTGAGGTTTTTTTCTTTCTCTGAACAGCTGTGAATGTTAGCAGGAATAGTTTCACTTCATTTTCCTAAAATATGTGCTAGAGTGCTAATCAGATCCCACATGTAATTGATAAAATCAGGTTAAAGGGGAAAGCTTTGAAAAGAGCAACTTTAAACCCAGTGAACAAATACCCTTAACCTTATAATCAGTATTTTCATTATATATATATATATATATAAAGCTCAAGTTTTCCATGAATCATATTTACTGTGGACTTGCCTTTTTTTTAAAGGAAATTAAACAATAAAGTCTAATGAGCCCTGTGGCATTTGGTATAAAGGGCTTTAGATTATAGGTAATGCATTATTGTTCATTACCCTAGAGACTAAAAAAATCCTTTTAATGTTTTGTTTTTATAGAATGTTACAGATCAGATTTTGCTGTTGCTTACAGTGTATTGTTTAAGTGTCTCTTCCCTGAATGCCAAGGTAGATGCTGAGAATACATTTTAGCTCTTGGGATGTGGTCATTTCCTGTAAATGTAGCCACATAATAGTGTGAGGTTTAAAGGTTTATTTCTTTTATTTAAGTGGTTTACACTATACCAGTTAGACTAAACGCAGAACTCTATAAAGGGTTTAAGGAAGAAGAATCCATTTTTTTAACACTTGTTTCATGGGATCATAGACTTGGAGCCCAAAAGTGCTTTAAAGGTTATCACATGCAATCTGCATTTGGAGAAACTGAAGCCCTGAGAGGTTAATTGTCAGCTACTGTCTGATATATATATATATATATATATATATACACACACACATATATATGTATATATATATGTATGTATGTATATGTATATATGAATGTATGTATGTATGCATTAGGTTCTTCCTGAATCCAAATCCTATGCCCTATTTACCTGAGTAGGAATCAGTTTAAAATGAAATTGGGAAGTAACCCAATAAAGAATAAATAAAAATACAACGTAGATAATGTTAATTTTTGGCTTTTCAACTCAATACATAGCCTATGGGGAATCCATTTCTATTTGAGTTTGCCACCATTATATTTGCTACCTATATCTATAGCTTTTTGCATAGATGAGTATTAAGGTTTTTGAACTCTCATAGACTCCCTCCTCTTGTTAAAGAAACATACTGCTTAGAGTAGTGTTTGTCCTTTGTTGCCAAAGAAGACCATGCCATCAGAGAAATGATGACATGACTTGCACTTGACTTTGTTTTGAGTGAGGGAGGGCTGTGCAGGTCACCAGCCTCAATTCTCCTCCAGAGCCAAATGAATCCAGTGACTAGATATTCATCAGGATGGCTGGAGATGACCCAGGATGCCCTGGGAGACCTTGGGCCCTTTAGGTCAAGGTCTTTGCATGTACTCAATTAGGATGAGGCAAAAGCCATTCATTGAATAGGCCTGTTTAAGAAGTAGCCAGGGCATCGACCTTTTAATGTGGCCAAGAAAAAAAAAAAGACATCAGACTGGGAGTGAAATAGCAATGGTTAGTATTAGGTTTGGGACAGCATAGGACAGGAGGAAGGGAAGGGAAGGGAAGGGAAAGGAAGGGAAGGGAAGGGAAGGGAAGGGAAGGGAAGGGAAGGGAAGGGAAGGGAAGAGAAGGGAAGGGAAGGGGCCAGTAGAACCCAAGTCAACTGGGTATCTTTTGGAGTAGTGAGAGGAAATATGAAACACCCTAACATCTACTTGTCCCACACTTTGCTTTCTTATTTTATCTGAAAGTCAGAAGATCATAGATTTAAGAGTAGAAAAAGACCTTGGAGATCACTGAGTCCAAACTTTTCATTTTGCAGATTAGGAAACTGAGGGAAATAAAGGTTAAATGACTTGATTGGTCATACAGATAACAAGTGAGAAAGCCAAGATACAAGTTTATCTTCCCACTTAGTATTTGGTTCCACTGCACCACTCAAGTCTTCAGGTTCATGTTGCCTTCTCAATCCTACCTCTCTTTGCCTCCTTCTTCCATTGCATATACTGAATGCTAGCGAATGAATGGATTCATTACTTTGAGTTTCTGGCATCTCCTGAATAATATAATCTTCATCTATACCATGTATCCAAACAGAGAAGGGCAAGGGACCAGGAACAATGAAGTCAAATTATGCCTTCTTCTAAGTAAAGAAGCATAGGGAAGAGGAAAAGCTGGGATTAGGACTGAGTTTGCAGGAGTTATGCCAACTCTCCCTCATTGTTACTGACTTTGAACTTTACTTGAAGCTACTATTACCATGAATCTAGATTTTCTTCTCTATTACCAACTTCTCCTCCCCCTTTGTCTGTATAGGACTAACACTCTTGGAAAACTGGCAGTCCTAAAGTTGGGCAAGTGATCAGCTACCAAAGCAGCTATCTTTTCTTTTATGTAGAGAGATTCTCTGGTAATGTTTTTCTCAACATGCGTGCAAATGGAGGCTTGAAGCCAAAAGAAATTGCTTTCTAGGCATACAGCAACATTGTCTTTTCAGTTAGTAACATCCTTTAGAGATAAAGAAAAAAAAACACTCCCTCAATAAGAATCCACATCATCACATTGAATGCATATGTAATGAATTCTTAATTATGCATGTTAATAGAGGGACAGTTCATATAAAAAAAAAAGACATTGTTGCTGGGTTTTTAAATAGATTTTAGGATTTGAAAAACTGAATTTTAACTCTAGAGAATTATGTTAATCATGATCTAAAAAAGGAAATCTTAATGTAGGGTCTGTTAGGTTTTGCAAAAATATTTATTTTAATAATTGTATTTCAATAAAATTAACTTCATAATCATGCTACAAACAATGTGTATTATTTTATTCATTCCAACATATTATTTTAAGAAAGTCCATAGGTTTCACCAAATTTAAAGAAAACTGAATGACCCCAAAATATTTAAGAACCTCTAATATCATATATCACAGTGGGTGGGGAGAGTACTAGGCTAAGATTTTTAATTGCCATAGTTAATCCAGCAAGTACGTAAATCACAATGATTTGAATTTTTTCCATCATTTTATGAAATAGGATATTTGAAACAAGCATATATATGTATGTATGTATGTGTGTGTGTAATGTATGTATGTATTTATATGTAATAGTTAATATCTATATAGTGCTCACTATGTGCCAGGCATTGTGTACTAGACATTTTACAAATGTCATCCCATTTGATCCTCACAACGGCCCTGGGAGGTGGGTGCCATTATGATTCTCATTTACTCTTCCCACTCTCTTTTCCTCTTAAACCTAGATGCAGCTGTTATAGGTATCACACAGACAGTTGAACTGTAAGAAACTCAGCAGATATTTTACAGTGTGCTTTCCTCTTCTCTCAAATCAATAAACATAAACATATTTTCTTCCATTCTCCTTTATTCCATTTTTTTAGTGAACTTCAGCAGTGGTAAATGTCATCTAAAATTAGGTGAAAAATATAATCTCATTCAATAATTATGAAAAACAGAATTATACACCTACTCCAATCTGAAAATATGTCAACTTTCAAGATAATTGCTTAGTCATTAGTGAGAGCATTGTGTTTTCAAATATTATTCTAAGGAGATAGAGAGGTTTAGTAGATTCAGAGCTGGCTGGTCTATGAGTCACAGAGAACTGTGTTCAAGTCCCACACTGAACACAATGTGTAACTGACCCTGGATAAGTCAACACTTCTGAGATTGCCTTTCATTTTTTTTATACCTTGTAGGTATTTAGTTACTTATAAGTTGTCTATCATATTAATAAATAAGTTTCTTCAGGGAAAGAACCATTCCTCCCCCTTCTGTGTGTCCTCAGTACTTAGTAAATTACCTAGCATATATTAAGAATTTAATAAATACTTCAGTGGGTGGATTCAAAAGCGAGTAGCTCAGTAACTGTACCTCAGAGACCCTTATCACACTAGTCCCATGTTAGGGAAGAAGGGCAAGGGAAAAGTGCTTCTTTGAATTAACTCTGGCTATAAGATTTAGGAATTTTTGTTTCCTGAATTGATCTTCACATTGTGTAAAAGGAGCTGCAGTATTATAATAAGACCCACAGCTGAAGGTCTGCTCCTATAATATTTCTGGGAAGGAACTTCCCACAGTTAAAGTGAGGAGCTGAAGTATAAATATGAATTATGATAACTTTTCATTGGCTAATATGTGTAAAGCCCACTTTGGTGGTCCTAAAAAATTTTCTCTCTTTAATGCATTATAAAATATTGAAGGAAATATTGAGTTCCTGAAGAATTTAGAAGATGGCAGTAAATCCTAGTAATTTCAGTTAAGTCTGTGAACATAAGTAAGGAAGCATATGATTCATAAATAAGAAACATACATGTATGTGTAGATGTCTTTATCTATAGAAATAAACATGTATGTAATATGTGTATGTACGTACATATTCACATACATGTAATGTATAATGTATTATTCAGGATTTTACTCAGTTCCCAGTAACAATAATGGGAAGCATACCAGTATTTTGGATACCATTTTTTGCCATGTTTGGAAATCTTTCAAAATTTTGGAGGCAGAATCTCAAAGAGTTTAGGATCTCATTTTATTTTTTGCCAAAAAAATATACTTCTGGTGAAAAATGGGAATATCAGAAACAACACAGATTTTTGGAGAATTCAGATGATGATGAAAAACTAATATTTTACTGACTTAATATTAAATTACATATATACATATAATTTACCATTTGCAAGGTCATAAAATTTACATTAATATTCTTTAAATTTTTAAAATGTATTAAAAATAATTAAACCCAACTTGACTCACCAACACTAACTATTCAGACTAATTTTCCCACTTAGGTAAAAGAAGGTGCAAAATAGAAATCATCTCTCCTTTATTTCCCATTGACAAGATTTGGTTGGAAGGAGGTATAGGTACAGTAGTTTCTGTATTTTCAAAATTGTCTTGCTATAGGGCCAAACAAAACTAAGCTAATTTTATTTTCACATAGTCTTGCTCATAGAAAAGTAGGAAAAAAAGATGCTGTTCAAGTAATGATAGTAACTATTATTGGCTGTATTTATCATCATCTTCATTATGGAAATGACAAATTCTTGCTTCTCACTAAACTTGAAAAATCTAGGATCTTATACATTTCTTGCTGGAAATAGAAGGACTTATGAAGGTAATTCAGGAGCTGATCATTGCCATGAGAAATTATATCCTGTTGTATCAAAGGAGCCAAGTCTTATTGTTTAACCCAGATTGTTCAAGGACATAGTGGAAATACCTCAATACATCCCTGAAGATTTCCAAGAATTAGCAGTTGATGAATATTTATGAAGGCATGACCTGGTAGCTAGAATTTTACATTAGAAGGTCACTATTTTTCAGACTGGTAAAAGACAATTTCACATACTACAAATTTGTTGTTTTTCAGTCATTTTTTGGTCTCTATATTTTTTATTATCCCATGTGGAATTTTCTTGGCAAAGATGCTGGAGGGCTTTGTCATTTCCTTTCCTTTCAGAAAGGGCGATAGAAATGACATCCTGTTCTCAAATTATTTTGATCTCCTCTGCAAAGCCTATTTTCCATAGTACTTCATATAGCAATAACTATTATAATACTGTTCTGAGGCAAACCGGGTTTAAGCGACTTTGCCTAGGGTCACAGAGTTAGTTACTGTCTGAGATTTCATATTATATAGACCTCAAAATATCCTCAACACCTCAATCAATAAATTGTATTGGAAACCAGAGTACTATCAGAGATCAAACTATTGCCCACAACATCTCAGATATAATGCTGATCCATAAAAAAAAACCAAAACAAACAAACAAACAAACAAAACAACATAAGAACAGTAATTATTATAAGTATGGAAAGTGATACTCAAACCCATAAATCAAAGACCAATGTTGTTTCCTCTTCACTTGATGACTGGCTCTTTCATGGGAGGAAGAGAAGGGGATGAAGACCAAGCATGATTAGAATTTAAGATGTGCTCTGGCAAGAATGTCCTTCTTTCCATTTTCCACCTGAACTTTCTCCATGTGCTTTCAGTTAGTCTAGGATCAGGTTTTTGTTGAAATCCATTCCTATGGACTCTGATCGCTAAATTTTCAGTGTCACAGTCCAAATTCAGAAAATGTTTCATATAACAATTTGATTGATCATTTTTCTGATGTCTAAAATTAAGAAAATGATAAATACCATGTAAATAATCTAGATTAAACTTTAAGTCTGGTGACTACACTCTTTTTTCTTCTAGATAGTTGGTTGCTAAATATTTAACATGATACCTCTGTCTAAGATATACTTATTTCCCTTCCTGTTTGCATTTGTAACAGTGGTGGGAAAATAAATGCATGATAAACTGTAATTGAAGCTTCCAGTTATAAAGTCATGGACACATGAAATCTTAGAGCTAGAAGAATTAATCTAGTCTGAACAATGCCTTAAAAGTGAAGGCTTTTTGTTTCATCATTAGGGGATCTTCCAGTTTCTGCTTAAAAATTTTTAGTGATAAAGAATTCATGACTACCATAGGCAGCCCAATCCACTTTTGGGCAGGTCTTAGTGTTATTATCCAGTTAGACACTTAATCTTCCATTTCTAACCCCCACCAGGTCTTTTGAATCCATCCCACTCTTTACTCCTTATGAAGCTACCACCTTTATGTCCTCATTCTCTTACCTAGATTATTGCAACTAGAATTTCTGGTTTGAGTTTCTACCCACTTTAGTTTATCCTCTAAACATCTACTAAAGTAATTTTCCTAGAGTGTTCATCTGACAGCAACTGTCTCGTCAATTAACTCCAGATGCCCCCTGTTGTCTCTAGGATAAAATATGAACTTTAAAAAAACCCTCAAAGCCTGTTCAGTAATATGCCTATGCATAAGCACATACACATATACATGCATATGCATAAGCACATACATACATATATATATGCACACATATATGCATATGCACATACATATAAATGTGTATGGATAGATGCATGCCTAAATGTATATATGTGTATTATGTCTATGTGTAGATAGATATAGATGCAGATAGAGATAGATATGATATGATTATCTCTCTATCTATCTCTTCCTTATTCATATTTTGCATTCCAGTGGAAAATGGACTTCTCTATCCTCACACATTGCACTCCATATTCTTCCTCCATTTGTTTGCATTTCATCACATCTGAGATACCCTTTCTTCTCATGTTTCCCACGTAGAATACGATCCCTCTCTTTCTGAAAGGCACAAATCAAGCATGACTTTATGCACGAATCTTTCCAGGTTTTTCCCCACCCAAGCTTTCTATTTCTATTTCTAATTCCATTTTATTGTTGAGGTTACCAGCATCTTGTCACATACTGTCCCAAAATCTAGGTGAAGAGTATTATCATCATCCTTGTCACCCAACTCTTCACTGTCTTCTATTGCAAAGATCCAATTTCTTATCAAGTTATGTCTATTTTACCTTTTTCATGTATGTCGCATTTTTTCCCCTCTA
Source organism: Notamacropus eugenii (assembly GCF_028372415.1). Classification (NCBI taxonomy): domain Eukaryota; kingdom Metazoa; phylum Chordata; class Mammalia; order Diprotodontia; family Macropodidae; genus Notamacropus; species Notamacropus eugenii. The sequence continues at coordinate 218,813,219 of NC_092877.1, read as the reverse complement.
ACACTGCCTCTGTTTTAATACAAGTTCCTATCACTTCACATTCAAACTACTTCAATAGCTGATTGGTTGATATTCCTGCCTTAAATCTCTTCCTGTAGCACTTTATTTTCCACTTAGATGTCAAAATGATCTTCTCCCATCCCCCAAAAAATGACTGCCATATCCTTATTTAATCAAATCAAATCTACCTACTATCACCTCCAGAATTTAATATGAAAATATCCATTTGATTTTTAAAGTCATTCATAACATGCTCCCAACCTACTTTTTCTTGTCTTCTAACTCTCATATTCTCTGTGATTCAGTGACTAATATTGGATTTAAGTCTCCATGTTGCATGATTTTTTACTCCTTTATGCCCAGACTGGGAATTCTCTTTCAACTCATCTTCCACCTCCTCAATTTCAGAAATTCTTTCAAATTCAAGCTGAAGTCCTAGCTTGTACAAGAAACCTTTGCCAACCCCCTTAATATGTGTTTGAACCTAATTATCTGTCTCCAATTTATCCTGTATCTTGTTTTGTATAGAAATGCCAAAGTCTTTTGCTTGTCATCTCTCCCGTTAAATCATGAGCTCATCATCAAGGTGTTTTTTTTTTCTTTCTGTGTTTGTCTCCCAGTCCTTACAATGGACCTGGCAAAAAATAGGCATTTACTAAGTTTTTGTTGACACTGACTTACTAATCTCCACAACTAGCACCTGCCCTTTCCAACTCCCTTTTTTAAAAAATTTTCTCTTTCTTGTACTATATATGCTTAAATTTATACTTATTGTTTTTCAGGGTAGAATGTATTCCTTAAGAGAAAAGGTTGCTTTGTTCTTTGTCTTTGTGTCTCTAACAACTACCACAGTTACCAGGCACATTATAGACACTTAACAAAGGCATATTTGTTTACATTTGTTTCTATATGGTTATGATTTATGGTTTCATGGGTATGAGGGGCACCCAATCAAAAACACCCTCCACAAATGCAGATTGGCCCCTTGTCTACAATTCTCACTCTTAGAGAGTTCAATGGTTCATTTAGAAGGCAAGTGGTTTATCCAAGTCTGTATGTCCATTACATATCAGAAATGAAACATTAACTAAGGTCTTCCCTACTCCAAAGTATTCCCCACTGTACATTTGCTTTAACCATCCTTTCTGTAACTTTCAGCCATGGATTCTAGTTTTGCTTTTCTAAGTCAGACAGTTTAAGTCTAATCCCTGGACATTATAAGGTTTCAAATACAGAAGGCAGTAATCCTATTCTGTCTTCAAGTTTTTTAACTTCTTTAACCTACAGATTTATATGTCTCATTCTTTCTCATAAGATATAGTTTCAATTGTCCTCATAATTTATAAACTATTCATTAAACATTAAAGAGCTTGCCCTTGTCATTGCTAACATGTGATTCCCAGATTTGAACATACTACTCTAGATTCTGAACAAGAGGTCAGTCAACAATCTTAATCTACACAATATTCTATTTTGCAGACCCAGTACGCTGCTCATATATTTTAATAAAAAAATAAAATGACTAGGTCCTTCAAATACCAACTCTTGTTAATCATTGCTTCCCTATCTGTAACTTATACAATGGAATATTGTTCATGTAAATGTAAGAATTTACCTTTCCTCCTATTAAATGTCCCATTGTTTCAGATTGTGGAGTTATTTTGAATTTCACCTAATTCATTCAGGATGTTAGCTGTCCCACTCAGTTTCCCATCACCTGAATATTTTGTAAATATAAATTCTAAAGGAAGGAGATAAACATTTATAAAATATTTAGTATTCACAATAATCTACAGATGTGAAGTTATCATTTTAATTTTACAATTCAGGAAACTGAGGCAAACAGAAGTTAATTGATTTGCTCAGGTTTCACGGCTAATAAGTGTCTAAAGCCAGATGTGCATTCAGACATTCCTTAATTATTTTTAACATGTTTTTAAAATCTTGAATTCCAAATTTTATCCTTCTTTCCTCTCTTCTCCTTGTCCCCCAACCCCACCACAAAAGAGTAAGCAATAGGATATAGGCTATACATGCGCAATCATGTAAAACAATTTCAGATCTTCTCAACTGCATGTCCAGTCCTCTATGCACTATCGCACCACCTACCCCTTAAATTCGTCTAAGTCATCATCCAAAACTTTGATAAAGTTTTGAACAGAATTAGATCCAAAAGAGGACTCTGTGATACTCCACTAGACAACTAAATCTATGTAGATATCACTTCATTTGTCTACTACTCTTGAGGTACATGTTGTCACCCAACTTCAAATCTCTCTCTCTCTCTCTCTCTCTCTCTCTCTCTCTCTCTCTCTCTCTCTCTCTCTCTCTCTCTCTCTCTCTCTCTCTCTCTTCTCTCTCTCTCTCTCTCTCTCTCTCTCTCTCTCTCTCTCTCTCTCTCTCTCTCTCTCTCTGTCTCTATCTCTGTCCACCTCTGTCTGTCTGTCTGTCTCTCTCACGCACGCACACACACACCATCTCTTTCTTTTTATTTCCCTCTCTGTCTCTTTCTGTCTATCTCTCCTTCTCTGTGTATTAGTTTCTCAGTCTCTTTCAGTCTCTTTTTTTCTCTGCCTATCTATCTGTCTATCTTTGTTATGGATCAGCAGTCTTTCCCCTGAATACACTTTAAGAAACACCAAACTACACTGTAATTCAGAGTGCACAGCAAAAGGGGAAATACATGCATATACACACACACTTTAATAAAGGTCTTATCTTGATTAGTGTGTAGTGAGAGACCCTGGGAAATTTTGTAAGCTGTTTTTGCATGGACATTTCTCATACATTAAAGAACAAATTAGACACATGCACACACAGAGAAATATCTATGTAAATATGTGCATATATGTGTTTATGTATATAGATGCATGTATATGTGTATGCACATGTATACGTATATGATATTGCTTAACATAGGACTCTATGGATTACAGAGAATTTCAGAGAACGTTTAATCAAACTATGACAAAATCAGAACTAGACCATCACTTTTGAAACTAAAGTGAAGGAGATAAGTTAAAGGAATACAGATTTTTTTTTTACCTAAATCTATACTCAAACTGGAAGCTAACTTAGTAAGGTCTAGCATAAAGCAAAATTAATCAATATTTAATCAGTGAGCGTTTTTGATTACCTAACTATGTATTAGGCACTATGGAGGCATAGAGAATAAACAAAATAGAATAAGTAATTTTATAGTCCATTTGAAAAGTTGAATATACATGTTGGAAAATAGAAAAATATACACAAAGCAATATAATCATACTCAAATGAATCTTTAATCATTCTCTTCAATAATACTTACAGTCCATCTATATCTAACTATCCTGTGCAAATCTTGTCCACGTCCATCCGTAAATTTCCAAAGGGGATCCTCCCAGTTTGAGGAGGGAGGGAATTTTGTTATTTTTCCTTTAACATTGTGAAGTACAAGCACAATGCATTTACTGCCCAAAGTCTATCTTTCATTCTTGTCTTGTTATCAACTCATATTCTTTTAAATTCACATATATCTTAAATGGCTTCCATGACTCCACATCCTCATTGTAATTTCATGTTTAGAATGGGTTGCTGCCAGAGCATGTTCAACTTATACTTCTTCACTGCCCTATGGATCATGCTCTGCTTCAAATCTTTAGACACTGTAGTGCTTCATGGCAATCACACAGGGGTGTATCAGCTTTAAAAATGCTTTCCTTCATTTTGTTGTGGAGACTGACCTGGTTAAAACTTCATTTGAGCAAAAATTTAGAGATGAAAGAAATCTTAGAGATTAGAGGTTCTTTTGTGTCCTGAAAAGATTTTGGCAGTCTAATGAAACCTATAGATCCTTCTCAGAATAATGTTTTATATTCATAACTTAAAACGCACAGTGAATTATATTAAATGCAATTTTATATATATATATGTGTGTGTGTGTGTGTCTGTCTATGCATGTATGTATGTATGTATATATGTATGTATGTATAATAGACCCAAAGTTGAAAATCCTTGATTGATTATGATCATTGTCTAATCTGCTTTTACAAATGGACCAGAGAGTTTATGTAACTAAGTCAAAAATCATGCTTGAATGTATGTGCTATAAGTACTACAGGCATTCACAGAAGGATAATTTACTTGACAATGTGAAAATTACTCTAGCCTGTGAAGAATAAATTAGAGAACAGAATAATGATAGATCTAAGGCTGCCCATTTTTCTACAAAAAGGATTTGTTTTCCTTACAAGTCAACCAAGCTGTTCCCGGGACTTAAAGAGTCTCTGTCTCCCTTGAATCAGTATGTTGGTCACTTGAACATGTAAAGGTTCCACTCACATATATTCCTTGCCCTTCCAACTTAATTGGTTTCTAAAAATCATGTGAGTGACTACTCCTGCTCTGCTAACCAAAGACATTTCCATATTGAAATGAGGTGGACCATGTCTGTAGTAAACCTGAATGCTAGTGGAGCCTTGGTGCATATTCTTTTTTTATGCTGGGGCAGATTTAATTGTTCAACAACTAAAGATTTTTCTTTGCTTTAATGTGGTTGGCACTGAATACACTCATTACAGAACTGGATTTGTTTCATTTAATGTTCTGATGTTTCTACAAAACAGAATTTTCTAAATTATTTGTAGCTTCATTCTGGAATTTAGAGAGTGGGGTCCTTGTTCTCCTGATGGATGATCTCTCTATTGGTTCATAGGAATAAAGTTTGAATATTTTCCCTTCTCAATTGTCTTAAATTTGTTTCATGCCAAAATATAAGTTGAATATAAATAAACTGCTGCTAGACTCTTGGCCTATCATATAGAAAAAGAATAGTATGTAGAGGAAAAAGCATATATCTCAGTTTAACCTGGGTCATTGTGACATAGAGAGAGAGAAAACAAGCTTTGGAGCTAGGAAAATATGGGTTCAAATCCTACCATTTAATTATACTGGTTGTATGACTGTGGGCAAGTAATTTGGTACAGTTTAAGGAGCACTAAAGGGGTAGCGAATGGGAAAAGTTTAAGTTGAAGAAGTTGAATAAAAGTTAAAGAAGACCTGATCCAGACAACTCTAAGTTGAAGAGAAGGGGTTAACTTGCACTGGTAGAAGGCATGTTCTTTGGAACCTCTGGATATCAATAAGATTGCAGGTGTCCAACATTTAATCCTGCCTATTTAGCAAAGTATACGTTGGTGGGATGGTACTGAGCTATCCTCAAAGAGTTAACGCAAATTCAAAATGTGAACAAAATTATACCTTTTTTCTTTAAGAAAATCAGCATTAGCCTTTTCTTGGGAAGAGAGATGAAAAAATACATTTTCAATATTTATCTTTTACACAAAGAGCAAAAATGACTGAAGTTAAATTAAACAGTGATTATTTTTGTTTCTATAAACGTCATTCCTCCTCCCCCAAAACACCAAGTCAGACTTTTTTCTTTGACAAAGCTTCTTATTAGTCTAGACACATCTAAATTCTGGACACATTCTTATAATATCACAGTGCATTTGGAACATGTGACATGCACAGTAACGTTAGGGCTACAATATCTTTAAGAAGATAAGATGCCGTATATGTATTTTCCTTAACTAGAAAAAGACTGTGGCAGTAAATGGCTCAGAGAGGAGCCCCATCGTGGTGTGAACTTTCTGATATTTACCAGTCCTTGTAAAAAGATGTTATGTTCTTGGGACAATAATGTTCCTTGGCAGAGACTAACTTTTTCATGCGAATAGGAAAATATAAGAATAGACATTCACCCACTTTGTGTTTGTCAAAACTATGAGTTGGTATCTAAGGATTTTTGTTTTGTTTTGACTTTTAAATAAATGATGTTTCAAACTCCTAAAAAGAAAAACATTTCTTAGGGGCAAGAGGGAGAAATTGCAGACTTCTCTTTGGCTGTTTGCTTTCCCATGGTCAGCATTGAATAGATTGATTACAGAACTGGGATCATTTCATTTAATGTTTTGATGTTTCTACCACTTCAATGCAGAACTTTCTCTTTTACACGTGGATTTGTCCAGGAGTTTATAATCTTTACAGTCCTAGAGTTTACAGTCTGTATATTTTTATCCTCTTGACTCTCATCTCCCTTTTGGTTCCTATGAATAAAATCTGAATGATGTTTTTCCCCTCAACTGAATCATAGTCAACACGTAATCTACTAAGTGTAACTTCACAACAACAATGAAAACCATGGGCTTATTTTTATAAGAGAAATAAACAAGAATATTTATTGGAAAAAAGAAAAAAAGATATGTTGCATAAAGTTTGAATTTCAAGAACTATTCACAGGTTTTGATGAGTTGAATTTGGCAAAAAAAAACCAAAACATAATTTTACTCATATACAAATATACATGCCGACATGTAATGACTTTCTTCTTCAATTTTCCTCTAAGCACAAAAAATCAAAATCTTCCTCATAAGGGAATTTATGCTATCTTCAACATAAAGATGTATGGAAATGTATATACATAAATATAGTCACATTTATCAGAAGAATCATACACACATGTAGAGAGAGAGATGAGATAGAAATGAGAGACAGAGACACAGAGATAGTGAGAGAGAGATTCAAAATGGAAGAGAGAGTTCTCATTGCCTTGGTCACTTGTAGAAGGCTGTGAGACTGTTGGATAATCACAGTGCTTTGTGGACTCATCATAATACAAATATTTTAGAATGATAAAAGTATATTAAAAATGATGCAGTAGCAAGAGCGCTGAAGTAGAAAAGAAATTATATATGTCTAAGGTGCAACCACTGTAGAAGTAAATGTATAAGGAATGATGGGTTTTGCTTTGGGGACTGGAGTGTGAGATGACCATGAGAGAGTTTGATCATTGAGAAAAATAAATTACATTAAACATAAATATGGTATAGGTTTTGTTTAGTGATCTCAATGTCAGTAAAACTGTATTGTCGACTAGATTTTTTATATCATTGGTATAGGAAACTTTGCAGATCAGAAATGTTCTCTGCTAAGACAGGTTGGCACCTTTTCTAAAACTTCTAGTCGTAGTTTCCTAGAACTCTCAATACTCAAGTGACTTCCCATAGTCACAGAGTCAGTATATATCAAAAGATGCTGAATTGGAAAACATGCCATTGTGTTTCTAAAACCATCACTCTACTCACTGAGCCAATCTGTGAGTCAGTAACGTAGCTGTGTTTTGTTTTTTTTTTTTGAGATTTGTTTTTTGTTTGTTTGTTTTACTCACAATGAATCTTTCTAGAAAGCTCAGAAATTTCAATTTAAAATATTTTTCTGCTTTGGTTACTTTGGCAGATGGCTTGCTTTTTTACATCAAAGTCCATATGATAATGAATGCATTTGTTATATATAAGGGGATTACATTCCACTGCAGAGCTCCCTTTCTTTCTAATACATATTATTTGGCTACCTGCTCAATGTAGCAAAGATGTTGGCATGGTTAATTAAAATCTCATTTTAGCTGTCAGCAATCAGTTGCCCTAATTTTCAATCTAGAGCCAGGCAGTGCCATTATATACCACAGTGCTTTCTAGGAGACAAGTATTATGTTGTTTATGAAGACAGTTGGATAGCCAAAAGGCATTCATGAAACTTACCTGCAGAGGGTCATGGCAGGGAGTTAAGTGGAATCACCAGCAGTGTAAGACAATAAGGCTAGAAGCCAGGGATTTTTTAGCAGGGCACTTCTGGGGCACACATCATTTTAATGGACTGAAAATTAATGTGCTTTTAATTTCAATCATCTCTTTCTCCCATGGATATGATTTTGCCCTATCTAGAAAGTCAGGTATATAAATGGAAACTATATATTAAAAATCCTGTTTTCAACATATAATATATAAATAATGATATATAAATTCTGATTTAAGAAATCCTGTCACAGAAGACAGTGGTGTATTCTGCCTCAAACTTTTTCATTGACTAGGCATTTTAATATTCACAAGACTACCATGCTTTCACATTCAATTATATTAAAGTGAAGTTGCAAATTGATATTCTAAATATACTATTAATGTGGTGGTGTGTGAATGTGTATCTGTGTGATATATGTGACAATTCCTATATGCCAGAGTTTATCCTTCATAGACTTCTTGAGATCTATCCAACTGCAGTACATTCATTTAACTTTCTATTCCCATCCTGTCTTTTCCACCACTGGTTCTTGATTTTGCAACAAATCAATGCTACTACCATTGGGGGAAAGTGTATGGCAACTGACTAGCCTATTACTCACAATCCCAAGAGCTCCTCAAACAAATAATTTTTAAAAATCTAGTACATTTGACTCCTATTCCTGAATATAACACTACCTTTTAGAATGTAATTAAGGGAAAATTGTGTGTGTGCGTCTGTGTGTGTGTGTATGTGTGTGTGTGAGCTCTACCATTTCACTGATATGCTCCACTTTCTTTCTTCCTTTTCAGTTTTAGGTCCAGATAGATGTCCATTTGTAGACCTACTCTTGAGGGATATACTGATGAACTAACACATTCCACTTCATGTTATTATCTGGGCAAGAGGTTTCCTTTATCTATTCCACTTCATGTTATTATCTGGGCAAGAGGTTTCCTTTATCCATTTTATTTTTCCTATAGGGTTTGTTAAGTCATTCTCTTTTGAGTGGTCATGATTTTCATTGAAGAGCTATGGAATTTGATAAAACTGACAGAAACTCATTTCAACAGTAGTGCCTGAAGGACCTTGCTCATTATAGACTCTTGCCATTTAAATACTATGTAAGACACCCTCCATAACGGTGGTGGACATTTTGATGAACATACATTTGCACAGGTACTTGTACAATGTTAGAATGGCTCTGACACATTTGATAGATTACTCTTTGGAGAACATGGAAAATAATCACACAGGATGGACAACTATGGATAGGTTGCAATTTGAACACTGAAGGTCATACCTACATAGATGAATTCATGGATTCAATGAAAAATTGAAGCATTTCATACAAACAGAAATCTCTGAGGAAAGTTTCTGAATGAAAAGTTCCTAAATATCATTAAGATTTCAAAAATAGTCATGAATATTGCTGACAGTGTGCTCATAGAAGAAACATTCATTCATACATTAAAAATAGTGAGTATACTTGAGGAATCAAGAATGGATCATTTATTGACTAGTAAGTAAAAGCTGGCTGAAATTCTATTCTAACAAATGACTACACAATAGCACACAAGGGAGGGATTTCTTTTTGAACAAAGGTGTGTAACTTAGCAAGGTGAACTTTATTGCACATAATGCTTTTTTAAAAATTTTATCATTGTCTTTTTGGAAGTTTCATGAGGCAAAACAGAAAGAATTTGCTTAACGCCAAAATCAAAAAGGAAAGAAAATATTCTATAACCATATGTTCATTTTCATTTACAATCAAAAGTAGTGGGTAACATTTTTTCCCTTACTTCATACCTGTTATGATTTGAAGAGGAGATTAAGTTGCAAAAAAGCCTGAATGTCAAATTATTACAAATAACTTTAAGAATCAAAATAAATATTGCTTTTTCTACCAACTAACCTTTCTAGAATGTCACTCAAGACAATGTTCCATCCAAGTTTTCAGTTCAGCTACGTATACCTACAATAAAATAAAAGGATACTGGGAACATGAAAGAAGAAACCAGAGCTCTCAAGGCGATTTAAAAAAGAATGAAATGACAATAAATATCACAAAAAATAATTGCATTTTTGACATCAAAATTTCTTCAATTTTTTTGTGATCTTGACATTTGTCTCTGCCATTTTCACATACCGACATTTATTATGAAAACATGCATTTTAAATAGAAGTTCAAAATAAAGTAAAAATCCTGTGTGGATACACCTTGGGAATACCCTTTTTGCTTTTGATTCAAAATAAAATCAAGAGGAAAATAATTTTGAACTAAGCCCTTACTAAAACTGAAGTTAACAATGAAGATGTTATCATCAGTAGCAAAAGTTTGCAGTATTTATTTTCACATTTATACCACTAAAACCTTTGTTGAATCATGATGATCCATGAGTTTTTTCACCCCATTCCCCACTGAGTATTTCTTAGCCTAAAATGTTTTGTTTCTGAGCAAATCCTCCTTTAATGGCATGTGCATTATTTTATTGAGTCCACAAAATATTATAGACATTTTTATCATTGATATATCAACATGAATATCTCCTTATAGAAATAGGTAGTGAATTGCTAGGAAACGAAAATAAGTAATAATCTAAATCCAAACTGAGACTTTAAATATTATGCTTTCGATGAATTTTATGAACAATATAAACTTTCCTCTATTAGTTGTGTCTATAAAATTATTTTATCTTAAATCAATTCAATGGTCTCTTTCCTTTAAAGAAAAAAATGGAAATCCATTTTTATCAACAACATAAAAAGATATAGAGCTGCAGATGTTCCAATATCACTGATATAAAGAAGTTAGTGAAAAAGAGATATTTGCTTTGATTAGTACCTGAAAAAACTGACAAAGAGGAAAATTAAATGAGGCAAAATTAAAGAAATTCATTCCAGATCTTCAGCTAACATAAGTAAATATATTAACAAGGATTTATTCAGCACCTCGAATGAGCTGGGCCCTGGGGATCCAAACAAAACAAAACAAAAAAAAAAACAAGAAACAATTTCTACTATCAAAGAATTTATATTCCATTTTAAAAAGACAACATGTAATTATGTAAATATATTTAAAATGCATATAAAGTAAATGCAAGTGTTTCCTTTTGAAAAGTTGTGATCAGGAAAGTCTTCATGTAAAAAGTATCTATCACTTGAGTAGAGTTGAATTGAATTGAATGAAATGAGCCATTTTTTATGTTTAAAATTTATTTTTAATTTTCACCACTCACTTCCATAAGATTTTGAGTTCCAAATTTTCTCCCCCATCTCCCTTCCCCCCACTCAAAGACAAGGTGTAATTTAATATAGACTTTACCTATACATGTATATTGAATCTGTTCTTGCATTAGTCATATTGTAAAGAAGAATTAGAACCATAAGAGAAATCTGAGAAAGAAGAAAACAAACCAATAAAAAAAGGAAAAAAGAAGAGCAAATAATATGCTTTAATCTACATTCAGAATCCACAGTTCTTTTTCTGGATATGCATTGCATTTTCCATCATGAGTCCTTTGGAGTTGCCTTGGATCCTTGCACTGCCAAGAAGAGATACATCTATCAAAGGTAATTATTGCACATTGTAGCAGTTACTGTGTACAATGTTCTCCCGTTCACTTCACTCACCATCAGTTCATTAAAGTCTTTCCAGGTTTTTCTGAAATCTACCTTCTCATCATTTCTTATAGCACAGTAGTATTCCGTTACATTCATATACCACTACTTATTTAGCTATTCCCCAACTGATAGGTAACTCCTCAATTTCAAATTCTTTGCTACCACAAAAAGAGCTACTACAAATATTTTTGTACATGTGGGTCCTTTTCCCATTTGTATGATCTCTTTGGGATACAGACTTAGAAGTGGTATTGCTGGGTCAAAGGGATGACCATTTTTATAGCCCTTTTGGCATAGTTCCAAATAGCTCTCCAGAATGACTGGATCATTTCGCCACTCCACCAACAGTGTATTAGTGTCCAAATTTGTCCACATTATCTTGAGCATTTATCATTTTCCTGTTTGGTCATGTTAGGCAATCTGATAGGTGTGATGTGGTACCTCAGAGTTGATTTGCTTTGCTTTTCTCTACCCAATAGTGATTCAGAGCATTTTTTTTATATGACTACAGATAGCTTTAATTTCTTTATCTGAAAACTGCTCGAAACAGGTTATTCTAAGAAACAAAGATAAAGTTAGACATGTTTTTTTTTTCTTTCCATGCATATTTGACAGCCAGTGCAAAAAGTTAGAATAAGGGGCATTACACAAAAGCCTGGAGGCCAATTAGATTGACCTGTAGGTTGGGGAAGAAAACTTGCTATTTAATATGGGCAAACCATTTACATCACTATACGGGTGTTACCTCACTCTAAATGAGTATCTGAAAAGGCCAGAGTGAAAAAGCCAAAGCTTCCCATTGTATCCTGGGCCCTCTCCCATCATCCTGATGCATTGATGAATATCTGGTCACTGGACTCAGATGACTCAGGAGGAGTAAGTGAGTCTGGTGACCTTGGACAGTCCTTCCTCACTCAAAACAAAGTCAAGTACAAGTCATGTCATCATTTGTCTGATGTTATGGTCTTCTTCAAAAATGAAGGACAAACACAGACAGATGGATAGGTTCGAGGAAAACTAGGAATGCACTGCTTAAGGTTCAAATGGTGATTATGGCGTCAAATTTTGAAGAGTTTTGGAACCTAAACAGAAGAGGTTGTATCTGATCCCAGAAAAATTAGATGCCTATATAGATTAAGGAAATGATACGATCAAGCCTGTACTTAAAAAAAAATCACTTTAGCATCTCTATAGAGGAAGAATTGGAAGGGAAAGAATTGTGTCAAAGACATCAAATAGGAAGGGATTATCACAATCCAGGTAAGAGAACATGAGGATTTGAACCTATGTGATCTATTCACTCACATGAGATAATGGTGACAATGATGATGATGATGATGATAACTATAATTTATATTTACCTACCATGCTCCTGACTTTGTGTTATATATTTTACAAATATCTAATTTGAACCTCACAAGTGTGGAAGATAGAGGCTATTATTATTATTCACACTTTATAGATGAGAAAAGTGGGGCAAACAGACTTGTCCAGGATCATATACCTAACAAATATCAGAAGCTGGATTTAAATTCAGGGCTTTCTGATTTCAGGTTTACTGCTCCATCCATGTCCACCCAGCTGACTCTAGTAGAGAGAAGTGGATAAATAGAAGAAATACCATGGAAGTATAAAATAGAATACTTGATAACTTATTCTATGTATGGTAAGCAGAGTTAGGAATCAGTCACAATGCCAAGGTTACCACCCTGGGTTACTGGAAGGGTAGTGGTACCCTTGAAAGAAATATGGAGATTCAGAAGGGTTATGGGATTAGAAAAAAAAAAGGGCTTAGTTTGGTCCGTATTAAATTCAGAATGTGTATGAGACGTCTAGTAACAAATCTCCAAAAGACAGTTGGATATTTGCATCAGGAGCTCAGGAGAGAAATTTGGGGTTAACATGTACATTTAACAATCACCGATTTAAAGACAGTAATGGAACTCTTCAGAATCTGTAGTATTTAAAGTCATAACAGGGTAAATGTATAACAACCAGCTCTCTTAAAACTACACACACGCACACACACACACACACACAGATACATACACAGATATATCTGTATATAGATGCATATATGAATATGCACACATATGTACAAACATGTATGTGCACATCACATTTTAATACACATTATTAATATTTTGTACATCACTTTTTTATGTTTAGATATTGCACAAAGCAATAAACCAAGTATACACTTATGCTTAAAATTTTACAATTGCTTCTTGCAAACTTTTATGAACTGATTCCAGCACATCCCTGAATTGAAGAGAAGAGATACAGGAAGTTGAAAAGCAGGACATGAAAAAATATCCCAGTAAGTGTAAGAGATTGGCCATGTTTGTGCAACACATGGTGAAACAGAGTTTTGTCAGTTATCTGCCCAGTATCATTTCTTTTCTGTTAGGAGCTAGATGTGTGGAACATGCTGCAAAGAAAAGGTATCTGAAACATTGAGAAGCAACCATGTCAGTCAGAGGATCTCTGACTTTAGTGGAGATTAAGAAGAATGATCTATTCTGGCTATTTCTACTGTTAAATAAATGCTAAATACCAGTCTATTTGGCTAAGTAGATATGTAATATCAACTGACTTCTTGACTGACATCTATACGTGAATGGAATAGAAAAAATCATATTCATCAAAGAGTAGAAATTCACATTATACCAAATAAAATAGATCTCCATATGTTGATGAGGAAGCATTTTCCTCTTAATGCTCTTGCTTTACCCATTGAAGCCAGTTAGGAGCCTGTTCATGGTGTATGTTTGTCTAAGCACAACTGAGTTGTACTTAGAAAACTTGTGAAACACAAAGGCATCAGAAAATAAAATTATATTGTTTGTGATAGTTAAGGAGGTTATATAAAAAGTAGTTGGGATTACAGGCAGCAAAGTAATTACTCACACTCACACAAACACACACACACATATATATATATGTGTGTGTATATATAAATTTGCATATATATGTGTGTGTGTATATTATATATATATACATATTTATGTGTTTCCAAGAAATAAATTGATATTTTATGACTACAAAGGGCTTTGCATGTTTGTTGAGCATGAGCAAGTGGTGCTCCTATCAAAATAGAATTGAGTGATTTCTTTCCTATCAAGACTTAGTTAAAAGAGAGGTATTGCAAGAAGATGGAAACCTAATTAGTTTCCTGGCTGACAGATCCATATGTATACAATGGTCAATGTGAGAAATACTAAGAAAGGTAAAAACAAAATAAATCAGTAAGTAGTTATGGGGTATAATTAAAAACTTGATAGATTTCCATGTGTCTAGATGTTGGATATAATTCTTTGGCACTAGTTGATCTCTGGGTATCTCCCCCTTATCTCAAATTGCATTACATTATATTCACCACAGAACTTTTGGTTTAAAGCAATTACTCAGTTTTTTGGAAACATTTAAGCATTAGCACATCACTCATGCTGATGGAACCATTGCCTTGTTCCATCTTTCTACTAGGAATTGCATTGAGAAGGAAAAATGCTTGTCATTATATTGAGCCTTTGATAACCAAAAGCTAAATCATATTTTACTTAAATATTTATGGGTATATGAATGTGGGTTAAAAAACCCAATCTTTGGTCCATCTTATTTTCAGTTGGGAAAACGGGAAAATCATGAAATATAAATATTTGCATTTCTTTGCCAAAACTAATTATTTAAGTATAATCTGAGCCTTGATCAAAGAGTTCACAGGCAAGAAGTATAAAGAATCCAAGTACATCATTTTTCAGATGTAAAACTTGAACTCGGAAAGGTTATATAACTTGAAAAAGTTATATAAGAAGATAGTCCCAGGATCAAGATTTAAAACACTGCTCATATTATTCTAAATCTCTTGGGCTTCCTACTTTGCCCTATGGTTGCCAATCAGTATATGGAGACTTAAGTCAAACTGGTTTCCTTTTTGTGAACTATCTATGATGTAAAATGTAAACATTCTTCTGAGTAAGTTTTAATTATTTTACCTAACAATGTTCTGAGAAAAAGATGTAACTTTGAAAGCAAACAAACAAAAATAGCTTTGGAAATTATGAGGAATCAATGTCCTTCTATACGTTCATTTGGTTTTGTTTTGTTTTAGTATTATCATGTCCTTAGATTGGACAGATATAGATTCCTTTCTTTGAATGGAGCTTTCATTGGAGGTAGTGTCATGTAATAATAGAAAACTAACTGCAAAGTTAGAAAGAGCTTTCTGTCAACACAGAGGCAGTTATGTAACAGAGTGGATGGAACACATAGCCTGAAACCAAGGAGGTCATCGTTCAAATCAAGTTGCAGATCCTAACATGCTATACTAGGAGAGTCCCTTAAGTTCCATTTACCTCACTTTTGTCAGCTGTAATGTGGGGATAATTTAGCTCCTACCTCACACTGTTCTTCTGAGAATTAAATGTGATAATGTTTGTAAAGTACTGAACACAGTAGCTGACAAATATTTGAAATATAGAAATTATTATCATTATTTTACCCTGGGCAAATTAGTTAACTTTTAAATGCCCCCAGGTAACTCTCTAAACTTATAAGTTACAAAATTTGGCTTGACCTGAATTGGAAGAGGGAAGCTCTCTCTGGTATCTTTGTTTGCACACATATGAAGTATATTTTCTGTATATATTAAACATAGCATATGTATATAAACATATGCTCATATATACATATATTTATATTCTTCAAGCATTAGACATAATCAATTATTACAGAATTTGGGTTGAACTGCATATTTCATGCAGCATATATTTTAGAATTTTTTTAAAATGCTTTCATGCATCATGTTTTGAACTGTATTTGATCACAATGAGGAAGACCATATGGCCTTCAGACAACAGGGAGTATGCTTTCAGGGAATGGGGAGGATTTAAAGTCTCCTTTTTGGCCTACCTCAAAATATAAACATATACACCATCTTATTTCCTGTGGTCATTCCTAGCCCTTGGACATCTGGCCTCAGGATCTGCCAAAAAAATACCTGTAATTTTTTTTACTATTATTCCGAACTTGACAAACACCAAGTTAAAAGAGAATTTCCACATGTATAGTCAAATACAGAGAATTATAATTAAACTCTAAATATTATGTATATATGTCTTGATATTCTTTTAAAATATGTAACAAATTCTACATGTTAAGTTTCAATGCTATCCTGTTTGTCTATGATTCTTTTTGACCTTTCCATCTATAAATTAAAATCAAAACAGTTCTTTATTTTCTTTTTTTCTCTATAAAAAAAAAAACAAAAAAAACTTGGCTAACCTATTCCTAGCTCCCCTCCCCCCACTATTTTTCTTCTACAAGGGGAAGAAAAAATCTCTCTAGGAAAATTAAAAAAAACAGATTTCTATATTGCTATGACTGAAAGTTCATCTTTTACCCCTTTTAGAGTTCATTATTTTTATTCAAGGAGATGAATAGCACATTTCATCATTGGTCCTCTGCCATCATAGCTAGCCATCGCATATAATTACAGTTCTCAAGTCCTTCAGTGTTGTTTTATTTAATTACATAGTTGTTGTTTCTGGTTTTTAATTGCATAGTTTTTCTGAGTTCTGTTCTCTTTGCTCTTTATCAATTCATATAAATCATGCTTGGTATCTCTGAAGCTTTCTTCATTTCTTTTTTCTCTGTCTCCTATTTCCATATTACATCATATTCATATATCCTAAGTTTTCCCATCTTCCTTAATTGATGGGTATGTCCCTTCATATTCCTTTTAAAAACACTTCCATCTAGTAAAGTTAATATCTGGTCAGTGGATTCAGATGGCTCCAGAGGAGAAGTGAGGCTGGTGACCTGCACAGCCCTCCCTCACTCAAAAAAACAAAGTCAAGTGCAAGTCACGTCATGATTTCTCTGATGGCATGGTCTTCTTCAGAAACAAAGGATGAGCACACGCTGTTGGTTATTTTTATCTAATTATATTCATCAGATTCTATCAGTCTTTTTATGTAATGAAAAATACTATATCAAATCAAATTGAAAAAGTCTAAGCAATGTCTTTTTCCTATCATAATGTCTGTATGTATCAAAGTAATTTATCAAACTCAGGAATGTACACTAAACAAATAGGTGATATAGAGGATTTGGTCAGTAAGTCTCTTTAAAACATGTTGACCAAGAAAATTATTTATTCTTTGGGTAGACACTTATATGAGCTATCCAGGAAGTAAGCCAGGAGAATTTACAGGGTAGAGGTTCCACTGTTCATGCAAAAGGTAACTGAAATCTTATGGATTACATAGGAAGAAGATCTCTCCCAGGAGTTCAAGGATGCCTCCATTGCAGAAATTTATAAAGGAAAGGGAAAGAGGCTGTCATGTCACAATCACAGGAGGGTTTTTCTCTTAGTCCTTGCTGGTAAGATTCTTTCTAGATTCCTCCTTCATAGGATGATTCTTCATTTGGAAGATGGCTTTCCACCTGAGAGTTACTCTGGTTTCAAATAGGTTCAAAGAACTCCAGAAGAAATGCCAGGAGTGGAACAGAAGTCTGTATACAATGCTCCTCAATCTAACTAAGGTATTGGATGCTGTCAGTTACTATAGAAAGTCTTATGGCTGTCCATGGAAGTTAATCAATACTATATACCAGTTCCATGATGACATGTATACATTTTGGATAGTTGACAATACTGTCATGCTTTCCCAGTCACCAATGGAATGAAGCAGAGTTATGTACCTACTCCTATGTTTTCTAATATGATGTTTTCAGTGATTGTTTCAGATGTCTTCCATCAGGAAAAAAACAATATGAAAGTCAGCTTCCACACTGTTAACAAATTTTTGGCTGGAAAAAACTACTAGTCAAGATTAGATTGGAAGGAGAATTGGTGCATAATTTTTTGTTCACAGATGACTCTGCATTCAGTGAAGCCTCTTCAGCTGAGATGCAACAGAGTATGGATCAATTCTCTGTCACCTCTGCTCATTTTGACCTGACAGCAAACACTAAGGAAATGGGCTTTCCACTAGCACCATGCTATCTATATGTGGAACCTTCGGATAAGTTGACTTTTCTTGGCAATATACTTTCCAGGAAGATCCATATAGAAGATGAAGTTGCATGCATTGCCAGTTAGCGCAATGTCTTGGAGGCTCTGAAGGAAAGTGTGGAAAAGAAGAGGTATTAGACTGTCTATTAAACTGAAAATCTATAGAGTCATTGTACATACTGCACTGTAGCATGTCTATGAAACCTGTGCTATTTTATGGAGAACTCACACAAGGCACCATTTATATGGAGTTGGGAAGAAACAATGCAAAGACACTCTCTAGAATTCTCTGAAGAACTTAAAATCAATTGTGAGGCATGGGAAGAACTGGCACAGGTCTGCCCAGCATGGCATGTCTACATCAAAGAAGGAGCTGTGTTCTATGAACAAACTAGAATTCAGTAACTCAAAAGAACCATGAGATAGACAAATTTAGAGACATCTCCAGTCCTTATTTTAGTGTTACTGTATGTCATTAAAAATAAAATACTAGTGAATTATATTATTAGTTTAGTTGCTGTTGTTTTTGATATTATTATTGTTTTGGGCTGAGGGAGATGGATGAGGAAGCCTGGACCTGTGAACACATAAGCATAGTAAACTCCCACTGAAGAAACTCCCTTCTCATAAAGCTGATTTGCATCACTTTTGCAAGTCACTAGTTGTTGTCTTGAGCATTTGAGAGATTAAATCACTCTTCCAGGCTTACAAAGCCAGGATGCAGCAGAGGCAGGTTTCAAAAACAAGTGTTCTTGAATCCAAAACCAACTATCAGCTGTGCTAATTTGCCTGTGTTTGTATTAATTCTTGTGTATGCATTATATAAAAATCTAAGAAAATGCAAAACAAGACATTTTAAAAATCTAAAAGAAAACCCAAATCATACAGAATTTCTGATTTGCTACAGAGGCAAAATTTTCACTTTTGCTGGGAGATAATAGCTGTAAGATTTTTATTCCGTTTAAATTCACATTTAACATGTAATAAACAGTGGAGAACAGAAACCAGAGTTAAATTGTCCCTTTGAAATCTCCTCCACCACAAAGCGTTTTATGTCAAAAGTGCTGCCCAGGAGGTGGACAGTGGACTCTGTGCTTGCTCTTTTTCTCCTCTTTCTTTCCCTTTTCTGCTCAAATGTGGTCTGTCTGGGTAAATATCTCCTCTCTTCATAGTGAATACTCAGAAGCAAAAGAGACACAGAAGAACTGTCTTGTTAATTCAAAAACTATGTTGCCTGTGATAGGAAGTCAGCTTGTTTAAGTGGGCAGCAGTTTAGAATTGTTGTTGTTTAGAAGAAAAAAATTATTTATGTATTGTCGGCAGTTTTACCCTTAAACAGAAACACTTTAGCTGTCTTCGCCCATCCTTGGTTATTTAAATTATTTTTTAATGTGGCAAAGGCCTTGGAATTAATCAGTCCCATCTGCATGCACAAAAGACATGACACAAGGAACAAAAAACGTCTGAGGACAAAACTGTGCTTCCTTTCACAGGCAATAGGGAAAATTAATGTCATCACTAGGTTGAAGACATAAAGAGATTCAAAATTAAAAATCCTTTGAAAACTTCCAACAAGATTCCTATAATCAGCTGAAAGATAAGTAATGATCAAAGCCCTTTAAAATAGTATTGTTCACTCCATTAGAACTGTTTAAATGTACCCTACTATTCACCAGAAATTATACAAGATTACTGCAGAAAACTCTGCTATTGTTTCAGTAAGGCGCCCAGATGTTTTAAGGATGGCTTCCCCTACTAACGTAAGGTTAAAAGCCAGAATTTAAAAAAAAAAAAATTAAAAACCAGCTGCAGTTATAAACCTTAATTACTAGGAACATATCACCTCATAGGTGCTCAATTGCCCTAACAAATTGCTTTATACTGGTTTACTTGGGGGCTGGATTTTTTGGGGGAGAAGACTGGAAGCTGGTACCAGGACAGAGTAGAGAAGGCATAAAAACCATCCACATTCTATCACATTTTTGCATAGTCTCAGACTTGGAATGATTGCTCATTAGACAGCACACTATTGGATAGTTGCAGTTGTTACGACTCTTTTTTCCTGCTGAAGATTTCTTTTGCATTTAATAAACATCATCTCAGCTACACTCTAATCAGTGCCTTGAGATAAGCACACTTCACACTTCATTCCACTCCTGTTGGACGACATTGCCCCAGGGATGTTACCCACAGCAGTGTCAGGTTGGGATCTGAGAACATTCCTAAGCAGGAGTCCAGAATAATGAATGTTTGACAGCTTGACTAAATCTTTAGATTTATTATCTGATGCACTGTGCACTTTTAATAACAACATTGCCATTGCTTTGTTTGATAGCAACTTGAAGTGGCCACCTTCTATCTGCTACTTTAAACATTTAGGGGTAACTGATGTGACTTTGTTTATTATCATTAGCTGAAGAATGGGAAAGTTACCAGTGCTTTTGAGGTTGCCTGCTACAAACAGTTTTGAATGAATTCTAATTCTTATTTCATATACTGGGCAATATCTGATTACATGTCAAAAGAAAACATTAGGCTCTACAACAGAATAAAGCGAAAAATAGAGAGATGCTCTAATTCTAACTGTAGTTGAGAAGAGACTTCCTGAAGCTGGGTAGAGTCAGTGTTAAGTTAAAATGGATTCATTAATTTGTTCATGCATTCAATAATCATTAATTAAGAGCATGCTCATACGCCAGGTACTTTGTAAGACACTCAAGATAAAGAGAAAGAAAGAAGGGAAAAAAGGAAGGAGAAGATAATAAAGAAGGAAGGAATAAAAGAAGGAAGGAAGGAAGCAAGGAAGGAAGGAATGATGGAAGGAGAAGGGAAGAAATGAGGAAGGAAAGAAAGAAAGGAGGGAAGCCAGGAAGGAGGGAAGAAGGGAAGGAAGGTAAAGAGGAAGGAGAGAAAGAAGGAAGGAAAGAAAATAGGAGGAAGGGAGGAGGCAAGGAGGGAGGGAAGGAAAGAAGGGAGAAAGAAGGAAGGGAAGGAGGATGGAAGTAAGCAATCTCTACCCTAAAAGAGCTTATCTTCTACTAGGATTTAAATAAATGCTCATTCTTTAGTAAATAAAATATAGAGATTGATTTTATGATGAATGAAATTAGAATTAAGATATATTTTCTATATTCTATTGTACTATGCTTATTACAAATTACTATTATCTATCTATATGACAAAAGTCAATGAATTCTAAACATGAATATCTAGCCTTATTTTATTCAGAATTTTGGGGATGGAATAATTTGAGGAACAAATAAAAGAAGAGTATATAATATGATGTAATGCTACATGTTAATAGTAATATTACAATAAATATTTCATAGTACTATTTCAGAAGGATGAGGACATCTTGGAAAGCAAATATCTCTTTTATTAGGAGTAATATGAGTTTTTCCCCTTCAAATTCTCATGAAAATCATAATTATAAAGAATGTCAAGGATAGGAGACAAAATGCCTGTCATTAGGGACCAAGTCAGGGTCTACTCCAAAGGTTCCTTCAGCGTTTCATACTGTCAATGACCATTGTAATCCCCCAACAAAACCTTCAAATACAATTTCTGATAACTTATCCAAGTAACTCTGGGAAAGTCCTAACATCTCAGTTCCCAGGCAACTATTTAAGATTGTAATAGCAATACTATTGCTATTCTGTACTTGTAGAAAGATTTTCCCATGAGCCAGAGTGTAGCAGTAGGGGTCCCTCATCAGTGATATCAAGGGAATTTGTATGTGTGTTATCTACCTGTTTATAGTCTTAATTGAAGTTTTTTGGTGCTAGCTTTCTATTCACCCTCCATGGTGCCAACCTACATCATGGGGTTTAGAGGAGGAGTGAAATTCCTTACCAGGGCTTCCCCATACATATCAATGAAATCATACTTCTAGTGTAGAAAGCAAACAATAAAAAAAGTATGAAACAAATTAACAAGACAAAAATGTTTGAAATCTAGATAGATGCAAGCATACGTGTATGTATATTGTATACACATGCATATACATTTTTGTTTTGTTTCACACATAATTGTCCTTTATTCCTGTCTCTCCTTGCCCTACACAGGACATGTGATTACGCTGACATAGAAATCTAGTGATGAGGAAACCTCCCACTGCCAACCACTAATGCTGGGTGCCACTTGGCACCAATGAAATTGAATTAAAATTCAACTCTTTAAATGTTCACTATGAATATATATATATATATACATATATTGATTGAAGATATGTGGTGAAGTAGAATATAGTTTAATAATACTTCGATTAACAGGAGCTTTAAAAGAAAAGAGTTTCATTCATGTTTTGCTTTTCAATGAATATTGCAAGAGAAACACAAGTTGTTTCTAAATCTTTACATGACTAAGCACGGTAACATTACTCACTTTTTAATTTATTGACTCCGGTGAATAGTCTGAGAGTTACTGAAGCATTCACTCTAAGAGCTCTCCCACATTGTTCTGAAAATTATCCTAGGAAAATGTTACTAAAAGTAAAACCAATCTTGGAAAATATTTTTTTTAAATAAAATGGATAGGAAGTTCTAAAGGCTAATCAATGATAACTTTCATTTTTTTACCTTTTCCAGCCATATCTAAATATAAAAAATAAACTTTTCATTTTATAGTATATGAATAATTCATTCCACTGCAGAGTTCAGTTTTCTGCTGTTATTCCTCCAGAAGACAAACTATTAGAAATGTATAAAAAAACCCCCAGAATTCTAAAATCTGTTCTCTGCACTTAGATAGGTAAGTATATCTATCTGGCTAGCTATCTATCTATTAATCTATCTCTATTTGTGTTAAAAATTTAAAAAAAATGTTACAAAGCAACTTGCCCGATAAAAATGCATACTAGGGTATTTTTCTCACTTTATTTTCACTTACTCATGTCAAAATTTGCCCCTTGCCATGATAACAGGGGCAGTTTAACAAGGAAAATAGTCTAATCGGCCAGACCTAACTTTGGTAGCTCTTGCTTGAAATTTAGTTTTCAACATGAATTTATTTTAACGAGGACCACGTCAACCTGCCCTTACTCACCTTCACGGGAAAGAGGTATCTGCACGTATCAAATTGTAGATATCATTGTGTAATGTACATGCCCAATCTTGACAACAGAGTCCTCTCTCTCTCTCTCTCTCTCTCTCTCTCTCTCTCTCTCTCTCTCTCTCTCTCTCTCTCTCTCTCTCTCTGTCTGTCTTTAGAGAGGACAATCAAACAATCACCATGGAAACATTGCTTTTACATCTCTTTCTCCTAAAGATTAAATCTCCAACCCCAATCCCCTTAGTAAAGAAAGACAGAGACAGAGAAAGAGAGAGAGAGAGAGAGAGAGAGAGAGAGAGAGAGAGAGAGGGAGGGAGGGAGGAAGAGAAATGACAGCTTTATCATTGATGAGGTCCCCATCTGATTCCTTGGGTACCATTCTTACCACACCCAGATTCATCAAACTGTGTCCCCTACATTACGCCTATATTCATTTTTTTTACACAATTTTCTAAGGAACAAGAAACATCTGTCTTTTTCAGTCTCTTCACAGCATCCAACCACATGGACAGATGTTTCCCAAACCACGTTGTCTGCGAACATTTAAAGGAATACAGTATTTGCATAAACACTGGGAATTCCAGGCTTAGTGCTTTCCATACTGTTTTAATTTTTAAAATCAACATTTTTTTGTTCTGTACCCATCATTTTGTTTTACTCCTCATAAAGCAGACATTGTGTGCACACATCTGTTAAATCTGGGCTGCATTTATTACAGTTCTGTTCCTCCAGAAACAGGAAGGATTAATTACCACAGACTGGCTCTAGAAGCACCCCCGTGTTTCTTAACACACAAAATTAATTCAGAGTTGACAAAACTCTTTCAGACACAACCTGCTTCCTGCTGATGGCGCTTTATTAGCATATTCTTCCCAGAAAAAAATGCCTCATAGACCCTTTTTACCTCTCCTCTGAGTTCAATTTGTAAAGCACTGAGTGACAGGCAGCAAAATGGCTTGAATATATCTAAGGCAAGTTGCCAAAATCCTCCCGATAGAAGCACTTTGGAGCCTTTGTTCTGAGTACATTAAAGTCACAGAAGGTCCATGTACTGTAGACAGTACAGGGCAGGCAGGATGTTCACAGTAAGACAAAACAGCAGGTGATAAATGACATTAAATAACAGTGAGAATTTACCACAGACTAAATTAACTACTGGAGTGAAATGTTCTCAGCTCTAAGGCTATATTAACAGTGAATTTATAATTAGACGATTATCATTCTTTTTAGCGTTTGAGGAAGTCTATATGTAAGAATGATGAAGACAGCTCTATTTGACTCCAGAGACACACGGCTGGAAGTGGTTCTAAAACGTTAGAGAATAATTCTTCTTTCAGGCCATATAAAGTCATTTATAAAAATAAGTGCTTGGAAGTGAATTAGATTGTCAGATATCTTACAAACTGAGATTATTAATAATTAGAGCTGCAGAGAGCTGACATCCAGAGGATCAGCCCCTCACAAATAAACTCTTGTAAGTGTTCTTGAAAATGATCAGGATTGGAAGAGTATTCAGAAAACTTCAGAAAGTAGTATTTCCTAGATGCCCTTACATTGAGTATTCCTAAATGCTCACCAACTTGGAAGGAATGTCCCTTATTAGACTAACAGCATACATAACATATTTTTTGCTTGTTTTTGGTCTTTGAGTTAAATTAAACTTTTCACTCTAGATCTGGTAAGGATCTATTAAATGCAATATAATCATTTGAAAAAAATGTGTCAAATTAATAGGATGAGCTTCCAGGTTTTCCTTTGGTTTCTTAGAATTTACCAGGTTGCAACATCTATTTCATCTTCTTTCTGAGGGGAAAAAAAGAAATCTAATGAATCATTTTTAAAGATGGCAACTGTTTTCTATTGCATTGGTATTTATATCAAATGAATGTTTATACTTAAAGCAAATGTTTCCATAGTTTTCACTGTTTCCATAAACAGAGACACAATTAGGAATTTCTATATCTAGGTCAAATTAATATTGGGGAAGGAAATTGCAGAGGCCAGTCTGCCTTTTTTTTTTTTTTTTAGGTGCAATCACTTTTGTAAAAGTAGTAGCCTTCTACCGAGAAAGTGGCCGAGTCCCCAAAGGAAGGATGATGTCTCCTGACCCCAGGCTACTCAAACCCTAGAAAGAGAAGAGGAGAAGGGGCCAGCAAGAAGACGTGAGGAATGAAAGCCTCAGTAGGGACTCATGTTGCCCAGATGTAGTACTGCCTGGTGTGAGACCAACAGAAAACTTTGAGGTACAGTCTCTGAGTTGGATGATTGTAGGGAGAAAATATTCCCTCAAGTTTTTGAAATGCTGAGGTAAAGCCATGGCTGCTCCACCAGATTTAAATCTCTATCCATCAAACTTTCTTCATAAAAAGGAGAGCTTTTTCACATGGTGGTAGGAAGTGTAAATAGGACTTCTACAGAATTTGCAAACTATAGGATCTTGTGTGGTCACTAGATAGGTTTTTCCTTTAAAGCATGAGTACAGTGTTTTTGGCAAACTAACGCTGCATGTCTAGACACATTATAGTGCTTGGTTACAATCGCATTTCCACAGTAAACCTGTATCCGTTCATTCATAACTTTCTCAAAAATTCTCCTTTTTGGACTCAAACTCTTGGCTTGGTCATAGACCAAAGGTGAATATTTGGAAAGTTTCTGCTAAATCCATTTCAGCTGATATTGACTTTAATGGCTCAAAAATAATTTTTCCATATGCCCCACAAGAATTATTACCAAAACATAACCCATACAAGCAGGAATTTTACAAATAAAACTTTCCATGTGACTAGTCTTCTGAGAAAGAATCTCAAAAGCTGGAATAACATATGCAAACTTAACCAAGTTCCTTACTTGTACACACATACATGCACATACACATACATGTATTTGTGCATATGTGTGTGTTTTTCCCCACTAAAACACAAATTTCCCCACTAAAACACAGTTTCATTCTTTATATTTCTTTGGTTGCTTTGCTATCTATGTTGTGCTGAGGTAGTTTAAAATAGTAACTTGGCACTTTTTTTTTGTTGGTGATGCTATTATTATACCATTTATTACACTTATTGTTAATCTTATAATGATTTTTCTCTTCATTAGAAATCAATTTATGATCTGAAACTGAACCATTAGATATGTAGGGTCACTTGTATAATCATTCCATGATTTTTTTAAAAAATCCTCTTTATAAACACTTCATAGATCTGTTTTTTTTTTTTCAAATGATGGATGTCAATTTCAAGACATATTCTGTCTTCTAGAATTTTGTGAAGATGCTAGAATGGATGGTCATCCATTGAGAGTGGTAACAGGGGTTCAGGTATGTTGCAGTCATGCACAAAATACTAGCTGCGTTTGTTGAAAGTGTTTCCTTCACAAACTGGGCATGGTTCAGGAATATAATAAATCCACAGTTTTACCCAATAAACTTTTGAAATAAGCAAAGTTTGTCTTGAGCTCTTCTCCAACACTTGTTCTATGATTTGCCCCTTAATTTCATTGTTACTTCATTCTCTCATGAATTCATAGGTCCCATGGTCTCCTAATCTCTTCTAGTCACAAGGAATAAATCAAATGACACTTACGTTTTAAGGTCTAGACCTGCAAAGGGGTCGTTGAGATCATCTAACCCCTTTATTTTACAGCTAAGGAAGCAGATGTAATGGACCAAATTCATACAGCTAAAAAGCAGCAGAAGCAGAATTCACACTAAGGTCATTTTTTAAAGTAAAAATTCAATTTCATTTTGGTCATTTTGTTTTGTTTTCTCATCATACCACACCAAGTTTTAATGACTTAATGTAGTACCTTTATCGGGTTTTTATTTCACCCCCCCTTTCTGAGAGATCCCACAGAACAAGAGAAACAAATCCCAGGAAAATAAATTAAGAATAATGAGTGCAAAATTCAGAGGGGTACATTTAAGGTCAGGTCAGGAAAGAGATCTTCTTACCAATTAGAGTTATCTTTAGATATAGAAAAGGCTGTTTCAAATGGAAGTGCATTCTTTCTCGGATGGTCTTCAAGCATGTGCGGATTGCTACTTCAAGCAGAGGTTAGGTGTGGAATGTTGTAGAGAGCATACCTGTATAGATGTGAGTTATAATCTGTAGCTACTTTCAAATTTGAGACTATATGATTCTGTGAATGCTTCTCTAATGTGTCAAGAAAGAGGGGTGACTTTTTTTTTTTTTTTGTTATGAAGACTTTTTTCCACAACTGTCAAGCCATACCATACAGTTGACCACCATAGAGGCAAACTATATAATGGAAGGGGCAACAGGCTGGCAATAGTCAGGAAGTTTAGATTCTAGCTGGCAAAGCTCTCCCACTAACTTGTACAGCTTCCAGAAAGGGACATGAAATCTATTTTCTCATCTCTTGAAAAAAAAGATCTTGAATTAGATCATTTTAAAGAATCTCTTTACCATTAAACATTCTTGGATTCTACGCTCTTGTATTTATAAGTCTGCTCCTACACTAGGGGGAGAGATGGAAAAAGTGAGGGGAGAATGGAAAATAATTTTGACTCTTAGTATAATGTGATCAGTGTGATCTTCAGGGATTTTGTGATATTCTTTAGTAACGACACATACAAGAAAACAATTGTTTGAAATGTCTGTCTAAAGAGAAAAGAAACATACTGCTTAGGGTCAAGTAATGTTAAGTGATGAGGAATAAAAGATCATGAAGAATTGCATTCATTTTAGTGGATAGATTGTTCACAAAATATTAGAAAAGTGTGAAAGTGCTGAATTCTAATATTGAGAATAACTTTCTCACTACAGCATGTAAGACCAAACTTTTAAAAGTCAGAAATGCTAGAAACCAGAAGCTTAGAAATTAAGACCTCGCTGCCACAGGAGAACATAGTAATAATATGAAAATGAATTAACCAGGCCCTAGAGAAGGCTCTTGTGGATGAGGATATAAAAGTTGGGACAAATCCAAATGGGATTACATAGGAAATAATAGGGAGACATGAATTGGAGGTAAAGAATGAAAGATAGAAGGCATCAGAAGACATCATAACTCATCCTATAATTTGTCACAGAGTCTTTTAATAAAAACAGCAGTTTTACAGTCTACACAGCACACTTTTCCCCCAAGCTGTCCTCCCACAACAAGGTTATGCTTTTAGTAAGATGGACGCAATTATCATTCTCCACTACTCCCTTGCCTCAAAACATTACTCTTCCTGGTTTGTAGATGATCAACTAGTTCTGAAGCATCATTATTGAGCCTGAAGTGGTTAATCTTAATAGTCACAAGAGGGGAAGAGATAAAAGACAAATGAAGGAATTATGTCAAATTCCATTCGCAGCATTGATAAATAAAGATATATTGAATACATTAATTGCATTTCTTATATCATAAGGCTCTGTCATTGACCCCTTGAATAAATATTGATAATTTTCCATATTTCTCAAAATTCATTTTATGATTTTAAAGCAAAAGTCTACAGCACTATAAAACATCAAATGGCAGCCCTTGGGAGCTTTGTGGCACTCTGTTGTCATCAATTCAGGTTAGGTGGTTTTAGGTTTATTATGCCAAAAATGGCTGGAACTTTTGGTATTTATTTCTCTAAATTCAGACAGAATCCAGGTTCTGGCTCCCTGTGAAGAGGTCAGGTTGCATCTTCCACGTTTCATCAGATATGATGTACATAAAGCCCTTTTCCATTTTCTTCCTTGATTTTGGTTTTCTGCCCTTCAATACTTTCTAGCTCTGCTCTTCACAATTTTCAGTGGAGAAAAAGTATGCCAGTTGGGACTGGGAACCTCTTCAGCATATCTGTTTAGTGCAATGAGTCTTTGGACCAGACTTTTGGCATAACGTGGTGGCAATCAGTCATGGTGGAATTCCTCTTTACTTGCTTCTTATTTTTAGCACAGAAATTCTTAAATTTGCACTGACCATATCAAATCAATGATAAAGCCTTAGAACTAAAAAATAGCAAAAGCACATAACAAAAGTCAATAAAATCCATTTTGCAGACAGGGCAATATTGTGAAGACCCTATAAATGGGGACAAATAATGCCCACAACTCTTTTTGTAATGGCAGTTCAGAAGGGTTAAATTACATAGAATAATCTGTAGATTCTTTTTCTCCATCTGGAGGGAAAGTGCAGAAAATGGGTATTTTCATGGTTAATGTCACAAACTAAAGATGGGAAGAAATGTCAGAGGAAATATACATATGTATTATTTTCCTGGAAAGCAAGTGATAAAAAATAGAACCTGTTCAGGAACAAAGTTTTTCCAAAGACAGGGTTTAATAATTTCAAAATAAGGCAGAATTTCAAATATTTAAAAAGATAATATAGATGAGTTTATTAAATTATTTTTTCAGCGTAACAAGGATTATTATAAAATGTCTCTAACTCATGTTTAAAAGAAAGTGAAACTTCTCATAGAATTTATACACATATATGGATATATATAACAACTATAATTCATATGATAACTAGAAGTATTTTGTAAAGACAATTATACATAGCTAATATTTATATAGCATAGTAAGGTTTTGCAGAATGTTGATCGTCTTAGCAACCCTATGAGGTGATTTTTATTATTAATACTATTTTATAGATGATGAAATTGAGATTGAGAGAGGTTAAATGGCTTGCCAATAATCTCACAGCTAGTAAGAATCAGAGACAGGATGTAATCAAGTCTTCCTAACTTCAGGTCCAGGACTATATTCACTAAGCCACCTAGAAAATTTGGCTATGGGAATATATTTGTTGGAAAAAAAATTTTCCTACTGCATTAAAAACACAATTAGAACATTACGGTTGTAATTTGAGGTCACAATCTGGTTCATTAGGGCCATCAGAGACAATCACAGTGGAATTAATTAAAGTCTTTGGGAAAGTATCTCAGTCTCAACTCTCATTCAAAGTCATGTGTGCCACACTAGTTCTCTTCTATAGGAGACGCTTGTGCATTCTGCAAATAGTGATAAAGCACAATGTGTAAGTACCCTTTGTAGAAACCATATATTGATTCAAATTCACATTAAGACATCTCATGTCTTAGAGAGTGTGAGGGAAACAAAAAGAGAAGACATACAACAAGGCTAAGTATTTCATGGTAGCTATAGAAATCAGATAAGAAAAATAAATTGAAGTAATTAAAGTAGGTAACAAAATTATCACTCTTTGCAGATTATATGATGGTGCAGTTAGAGAATCAACAAAAAACTGTTGGAAATAATTAACAACTTTAGCAAAGTTGCAGGATATGAAATAAACTCACAAAAATCACCAGTATTTCTATATACTACTAACAAAGTCCAAAAACAAGAGAAAGAGATATTTCATTTAAAATAATTGTACACAATATAAAATATTTGGGAGTCTACTTGCCAAGACAAACCCAAGAACTATATGAACACAATAACAAAACATTTTTCACACAAATAAAATCAAATCTAAACAACTGAAAAATAGCAATTGTTCATGGGTAAGTTAATATAATGAAAAAAACATTTCTACCTAAGTTAATTTACTTATTCAGTGTTATATTGATAAAATTACCAAAAATATTTTATAGAGCTAGAAAAGTAAGATTAACTTGGAAGAAGAACAGGTGAAAAATATCTAGGAAGTTGGTGGGAAAAAATACAAAGGCAGGCAGTTTGGTCATACCAGATCTCAATTATAAAGTGGTAATCATCCAAACTATTTGGTGCTTGTTAAGAAATAGAGTGGTGGATCGAAGGAGAAATTAGGTACACAAAATACAGTAGAAAACAGCCATAGTAATCTAATATTTGATAAACTCAAAGATCCAAGTTTCTGAAACCATAATTCACTATTTGACAAAAACTGCTAGAAAAAGTGGAAAACAGTATGCCCGAAATTACATATAGAAATTATGTACGATTCAGTCATGAAATGTGGTAAACCATAAGCAAATCAGGAGAGCGAGCAATAATTTAATTGTTAGAAATATGAAAATGGAAAGCATTTATGAACAAATAAGAGATAGAGAGAATTACAAGATGTAAAATAAATAATGTTATTATATTAATTTAGAATTTGTTTTGCACAAACAAAAACCAATACAATCAAGATTAGAAGAAAAGCAGAAAACTGGGGTGGGGGGAATTATAGCAAAAGGCTTTGATAAGGGCCTCATTTCTAAAATATTTAGATAGCTGAGACAAAACTAAGAGAATACATGAGGTTCCCCAAATTGATAAATGGTCAAAGAATATGGACAGTTTTCAGATGAAGAATTCAAAGCCATCTATAGTCATATGAAGAATGCTCTAAATCTCTATTGATTAGAGAATTACAAATGAAAATATCTCCAAGGTACCACTCCATATCTATCAGATTGGCTAGTAGGACAGAAAATGAAAGTGATAAATGCTGGAGAAGAAGTGGGGAAATTGAATCACATGCACTGTTGGTAGAATTGCGGACTGATCCAATCATTGAATTTGAACTATGCTCAAAGGGCAATAAAACTGTACATACATTTTTGTTTTTGTTTTTTAATTTATTTATTTAAATTTTCAACATTCGTTTCCACAAAATTTTGGATTCCAAATTTTCTCCCCATTTCTCCCCTCCCCCCACCCCCAAAACGCTGAGCATTCTAATTACCCCTATCACCAATCTGTCCTCCTTTCTAACATCCCTCCCTTCTCTTATCCCCATCTTTTCTTTTGTCCTGTAGGGCCAGAAAACTTTCTATACCCCTTTACTTCTATTTCTTATTTCCTAGTTGCAAGAACAATAATCAACAACTGTTCCTAAAAGTTTGAGTACCAACTTCTCTTCATCCTTGCCTCCCCACCCATTTCCTTTGGGAAAGCAAGCAATTCAATATAGTCCATATCTGTGTAGTTTTGCAAATGACTTCCATAATAGTTGTGTTATGTAAGACTAACTATATTTCCCTCCATTCTATCCTGCCCCCCATTGTTTCTATTCTCTCTTTTGTTCCTGTCCCTCCCCAAGAATGTTGACTTCAAATTGCTCCCTCCTCCCACTGCCCTCCCTTCCATCCTCCCCCCTACCCTGCTTTTCCCCTTCTCCCCACTATCCTGTACTGTAAGATAGGTTTTCATACCAAAATGAGTTGTGCATTTTATTCCTTCCTTTAGTTAAATGTGATGAGAGTAAGCTTCATGTTTTTTTTCTCTCACCTCTCCCCTTTTTCCCTCCACTAAAAAGTCTTTTACTTGTCTCTTTTATGAGAGATAATTTGTCCCATTCCATTTCTCCCTTTCTCCTCCCAATATATTTCTCTCTCACTGTTTAATTTCATTGTTTTAAGATATGATCCCATCCTATTCAATTCACCTTGTGCTCTGTGTGTGTATATGTGTGTGTGTGTGTGTGTGTGTGTGTGTGTGTGTGTAATCCCACCAATTACCCAGATACTGAAAAAAAGTTTCAAGAGTTACAAATATTGTCTTTCCGTTTAGGAATGTAAACAGTTCAACTTTAGTAAGTCCCTTATGACTTCTCTTTGCTGTTTTCCTTTTCATGCTTCCCTTCATTCTTGTGTTTGAAAGGCAAATTATCTTTCCAGCTCTGGTCTTTTCATCAAGAATGCTTGAAAGTCCTCTATTTCATTGAAAGACCATTTTTTCCCCTGAAGTATTATGCTCAATTGTGCTGGGTAGGTAATTCTTGGTTTTAGTCCTAGTTCCTTTGACTTCTGGAATATCCTATTCCATGTCCTTCGATCCCTTCATGTAGAAGCTGCTAGATCTTGTGTTATCCTGATTGTATTTCCACAATACATGAATTGTTTCTTTCTACCTGCTTGCAATATTTTCGCCTTGACCAGGGAACTCTGGAATTTGGCCACAATGTTCCTAGGAGTTTCTCTTTTTGGATCTCTTTCAGGCAGTGTTCTGTGGATTCCTTGAAGACTTATTTTGCCCTCTGGTTCTAGAATCTCAGGGCAGTTTTCCTTGATAATTTCATGAAAGATGATGTCTAGGCTCTTTTTTTGATCATGGCTTTCAGGTAGTCCCATAATTTTTAAATTGTCTCTCCTAGATCTATTTTCCAGGTCAGTTGTTTTTCCAGTGAGATATTTCACATTATCTTCCATTTTTTCATTCTTTGGTTTTGTTTTGTAATTCCTTGGTTTCTCATAAAGTCATTAGCCTCCATCTGTTCCATTCTAATTTTGAAAGAACTATTTTCTTCAGTCAGCTTTTGAATCTCCTTTTCCATTTGGCTAATTCTGCTTTTTAAAAAATTCTTCTCCTCATTGGCTTTTTGAACCTCTTTTGCCAATTGAGTTAGCCTATTTTTAAAGGTGTTACTTTCTTCAGCATTGTTTTGGGTCTCCTTTAGCAAAGGTGTTGACCCGTTTTTCATGCTTTTCTTTCATCTCTCTCATTTCTCTTCCCAATTTTTCTTCCACCTCTCTTACTTGGTTTTCAAAATCCTTTTTGAGCTCTTCCATGGCCTGAGCCCATTGAATATTTATTTTGGATGTTTGGGATACAGAAGCCTTGACTTTTATATCTTTCCCTGATGGTAAGCATTGTTCTTCCTCATCAGAAAGGATGGGAGAACATATCTGTTCACCAAGAAAATAACCTTCTATAGTCTTTTTTCCCCCTTTTTTGGGCATTTTCCCCAACCAGTTATTTGACTTTTGGGTCCTTTGTCAAGAGCAGGTTATACTCTGGGAATCTGTGAGATCTCAGTTCCTCCAAGGTGGCATGATCAAGCGTGTACTGGTCTGGATGCAGAGAGGAAATTTTGTGCCCAGAATTTTAGCAGTTACTTTTCCAGAGCCACCTGGACTCCAGTTCCGCCAAGTCAGCACTGGGGGCTGACTTTCAGATAAGGTAGATGGGCAGGGTCACCATGTAGTGTAAGACAAAGACCACCTCTGCCAGGGCCTCCACACAGGGCTGAGGTAAGACTCAGCTCTTCAGTGCCCCTAGGGATTTTTATGCTCTAACAATGGAGTGGTCCATATGGGCTGGTGTGCAGCCTCTGTGGCTGCTGCCTGCTTCTGGAGCTATGGGAAGGCCCTTCTCCCTTCCTGGCCAGCTTAAAATACCCTGTCACAGACCTTTGGTGCCTGTGGGTTGAAGCATCTGGGAACTGCTGCTACTGAGACTGGGGATTCTGCGACTAGAGATTCTGCCCCCAAGGGCTGTTCTTGAGCTGCACCATGTGGCCAAGACTGGGCTGGCCTCTGCTCTGGGTCAGTGCAACCAACATTTCCTATGGATCTTTCAGGTCACCCTGGGCTGGAAATTTCCTCCACTCTGTTGTTCTCCTCTTCTGCTGCTCCAGAATTTGTTGAGAGTCCCTTTCTACAGGTATTTTATGGGCTGTGTGGGGAGACCCTGCATATGTGTGTCTTTCTACTCTGCCATCTTGGCTCCACTCCACTACCCCAGTCTGTACATACATTTTGATCTCACAGTGTCATTACTAGTATATATCACAAGGAGATCTTGGTAAAAAAAAAAAAAAAAAAGGAAGAGGACCTATTTGTATGAAAATATTTATAGCAACTCTTTTTGTGGTGTCAAAACACTTGGGAAATGAAAGTATGTCCATCAATTAAAGAATGGTGAACAAGTTGTGGCATATGAATGTAATGGGATAATATTTTGTTATAAAAAAGATGAACATGTTGATTTCAGAAAAAATCTGGAGAGACTGCCAGGAACTGATGCAAAATGAAGTAAGCAGAATCAAGAGAACATTGTACACAGTAACAGCAATATTGTATGATGATTTATATTGTATGATTGCATGATCATTTATAGTTATAAATGAATTATCTCTTCTCAGCAATAAGATGATTCAAGACAATTCCACATGACTCATCATGAAAACTGGTGTCTACATTCAGAGAAATGACTGATGGAGTCTGAATGCACGTTGAAACATAATATTTTCACTTGTCATTTTTTTAGATGGAAATATATATGCACTTATATAAACTATATCAAATTACTTGACATCTTTAGGAGGGAAAATTAAAAAAAAGAAATGTTAAAATTATCTTTAAAGGTAATTGGGAAAAAATAAAATACTATAAAAAACTCAGTATTTCAATATTTTAGTGCATATAGGTCCTCACAGTTCAACAGTCTATCACTGGATGTAGCTCTCAAGAATAGTAAATAGAAAGGCATAGCAGTTATCTCTTATTTTAACTTCAAAGATTTAGAGGTATTCTGTAGATTACCCCTAGTTTTCTTTATATATCTATGTTTCCATACTATTTACAAGAACTGCATTGATAATGTGGAAAACAATGCTGATGTTAAGATTTAGTATTTGGATAACATTTAAAGTACATTTATTATTTTTTTTTATTTCCACAAAAATCAAGGGAAATAAATGTATAGTATATTTTTTTCTATCTTCATGGTATTTACAGGTACCATTTACTTTAGTGGAGGCAGGATCTCATCAACCTGATTACTCTCACCAGTGGTGAAAAACCTAACCCATCTTCACTTTCTGAATCTCTACAACTCTTATCTAGATCATTCAGTAAATCATTCCTAGAATATTGACTCACTTTGCTAGAGGGACTTTTAACATTGATGCATATCAGAACAGGCACAATAAAATAGCTCTCATTGTGGTACACAATTTACCTTGAGGAGAGCATCAGCAAAATGCAAGGCATATCAGTTAACACTACACTGAAAAAATGCTAATTATGGGCTTGATAATAGATTAGGAACAGTCTAGCTAAATGTGAAGAGTGCATTAGTAAAAGGCTACTCACCTTAACCTTGGTGGTATCTTAGGTGACACTAGCTCACAAAACAGACTTTTAAAAATGATTCTCGGTCTTATAGTAGGCTCTTCTGGACAATTAAAAAAAACTTTTCAGTGATTTCTTCAGAATCATATTAAATGGGAAAAAAAGGTTGTAGGCAAATGCACCATTTAATTAAAAAAATTAAGTTTAATTTATATATTTGGTCAATAAAAGATTAATACATTATCAAATGCATTGTTATAAGGCTGAATTTAACATATTTCCTCAAATAATTAAAAGCAGCAGTATCTATGAAGCAAGAAAACTTAATACAAGTATTTTTAAACAATAAATTTCAAACTAATCATTTTTTTCCAGATGAAAGGGAAAGACACAAGAAATAATTAAGAATATGAAGTCTGGCACCTGGGCAAGCCCTAAATTAGAATATTCTGATTTATTTTCATGGTTTTTCTAAGATTAGGATGTTGCAGTCACTTTAAAATGACGTTTGTTTTTATTTTAAAGAATGATGGATTGACTGATTGATTGATGTATTTTCTCTTTGATACACACCTGATTCAATCTATATGCAGTTTCTCTTCCACAGTAAAGCTAACACTCCCCAACCCCAATAAAGTACTGAAATTGGTTATCAGGTAGAGACATGCACAGGGATGGAGGCAGCTTAAGCTAAACAGAAAGTAGTTGCAATGATTGAAACTTTCAAATATTTGCATTTCCTAGTTTAGTGGCAATGAACTGTAACAGAATGAAACCTCCACTCTTTGAAAGTGAACTGACTGGTTTAGAAATAATATGACTTCCTAAGGTAACAGAAGACTGTTCTTTAAAAATCAATAAATGAATACAAATCAACACCTCTTACCATCCTGCCTTCATAGAATATATTTCACCTAGAAATTCTTATCTTACTTCTTTAAATTTTGGTTTTATGGTTTATGGAATCAAAATGGCATAAAACCCATTTTTAAAAAGCCCCAAATAAGTTCTCATAAAGATATGGGAAAATATCTTACTGGATATCCCCACAGGGTATATTTATTAGATTTCTCTAGCTCTTGGGATATAGGGTATGTTTGGGGAAGACTGGTACCTCTGGTATGAGACCTGCCTACCCCTTTACAGGTTTGTCTTCCATCTTTGGTGTCTACTTGATCCATCTAACTCTCACCTGTGGCACCAAGAAACTGTAGCATGTACAGCAACCACACCCAGCTAAGCTATTTGGACAGACAGGCTAAACCAGGTTAAGGGTAACTGAGGGGTATCAAACACATGGGTGAGTTGAGGGAGATTGTCTGCACCAAGCATGTGAAGACTTTCTCTGATAGAATGGATGACTCAGAACAATTTGTTTCAATGATCATGAAGAGACCTGAAGCAGGTGCTGAGGAGCACCTAAAGCTTGGTTAGACATTGAAGACTCCAAGATCATCCACTGAATCTTGATCCATCACCAGTTGTCTTAATTATGTCCTGCCACTGGACTGTGATCACTCTAGAAGAGAGAGTAAGGCCAACAACTTCGTCCAACTCTGCCTTGAGTCTAGATTATATACAAACCAAAAGACATTACCCACACCATTTCCCACTTTTACCTATCTTAAAGTCCTGTGGTGACAGCCAAGCGATAAAGCAGCACTACAGATACACTTGGAACTGTAGTCACAAAGGTAGCCCAGGTAACAGGATCATCTTCTTACTGGAAGCAGCAGTGGGATTCAGTAGCCCCTTGTGTGTCTAAGTAACCTTTTATGAATACCACTGCTGACTTTCTGGTGTGAGAAAGCAGCTAGAATGGGTCCCCTAAAATTGTCTGCCTACCCAAACATGGTCTGATTACCATGGCAGGTGGAGATCCCATCCAGTGGTCACAACACACACACATAAAAATATGTACAAAATGTCTGCAAATATGATTCCACTCACTATCGGTACATGGAATGTGTGCACACTTATAGACAACTCAAAATCCAGTAGACCTGAAAGACAAACAACACTTTTTGTGAGAGAACTCAGCAGGCATCATATCCAAATAGCAGCCCTGAGAGAAACAACAAAATGAAATCCACTTTACTGAAGTCAGAGCTGGATACACATGTTTTTTTTTTCTGGAATGGCCACAGTAAAGGGGAATACCATGAAACTGGTATAGGGTTTACAATCATAATGAATCTAGTAACCAAGGTTATAAGCCTGTCAAAAGGAATTAATGACACATTTAGGACAATGCAACTGAAATTTGCAAGAAAATGCCATGCCACCATCATCAGTGCTTATGCTCCCACCATGATGAACCCTGATGAGGTCAAAGAAAAATTTTAGGAAGACCTGAAGACCCCTGCCAGTGTGCCAAGGGAACAAACTTATAATTCTGGGAACCTTTAATACTAGAGTAGACTCAGAATATCAAATGTGGCAGGGAATCCTTGGGAGGAATGGAACTGAAAACAGCAATGGTCACTACTGCAGACTTGTGCTTCTCATGGCCTTCTCATCACCAACACTGTCTCCTGTTTACTTAAACAGAGATTTGGTACACAGAACTGTATTTGGTCATCTGGGTCAGAACACTAGGAAACATTAAGAATGATTTAACAAAAATGATGGGGAAATCTAGAAGCTGCTAAATGAAAAATGAGAACTCTACAAGGTTTACCAGCAGGGTAGTTCATCCATGTCTTAGGAAGATGGCATTTATTTCCATCAAAAGTAAAGTACAAGTGAAGCTTAGAGAGATGGAGGATTCTTGAATCAGTTAACAATTCAAAGTACTTTTATAATGCTTTGAGGGCTATTTATGGGACAAAAACTTATGGTACATCTCAACTACTTAGTGCTGATGGAGTCACATTGTTTAGTGATAAGGACATGATCCTAAAGAGATGGGCTGAACACTTTCATAGTGATCAAACAAAAAAGATCATAGTTTTGGACGTCATATTTCAAAAAAAAAAATAATCATCAAGGAAAACTGATATCCTAGTTATCCTAGATCAGGTCTGCACAACTTATGGGCTCCTCTGCATTTTTGGAGGCCACTCCAAATCCTTTGGTATGATCCAAATGGCCTATAGGCTGCAGTTTGTGCAGGCTTGTCTTCAATAAACTGAAATATTGATGTTCTAAAACCAGAGAGTAAAGTATAAATTGAAAGAATCCATTGACAATCATCTGAAAGAAATCCAAAAATGAAAACTCTCAAGAGTATCATAGCCAAATTCCAGAGGTCCCAGCAACCAGAAAGAAATAACTCAAATACCATGCAGCCACAAACAGGATTACACAGAATATAGCAGCTTCTACATTAAAGAACCAGAGGGTTTGGAATATGATATTCCAGAAGCCAAAGGAGACAGGATTACAAGCAAGAATCATTCCCCAGCAAATCTGAACATAATCCTTCATGATAAAAAAGAGAAATTTAATAAAATAGAGTACTTTCAAAATATACACTTAACTGTATGTAGAAATCCTTCTTACCCTGTAAGTAGGTTAAAAAAAAGGGATGGGAGTGAAGAGGGATGATAAAAAGGGAGGACTGATTAAGTGAGGTGGTGATCACAATTAAAACACTTTTGAAGAGGTACAAGTTAAGCAAAGAAAAGGAGAATGATAAATAAGAAGGAAAAAGGATGGAGGGAAATACATAGTTATTTAACATAACTGTAAATGTTCCCCAATTGATAAATGGTCAAAGGATATGAACAGGCAATTTTCAGAGGAAGAAATTAAAGCTATCTATAATCATATGAAAAAATGCTCTAAATCACTATTGGTTAGAGAGATGCAAATCAAAACAACTCTGAGGTACCACATCACACCTATAAGATTGGCAAACATGACAGAACAAGAAAATGATAAATGCTGGAGAGGATGTGGGAAAGTTGGAACACTAATTCATTGTTGGTGGAGCTGCGAGCGCATCCAACCATTTTGGAGAGCAATTTGGAACTATGCCCAAAGGGCTACAAAAATGTGCATACCCTTTGACCCAGCAATATCGCTACTAGGACTATATCCCCAAGAGATCATAAAAATGGGAAAGGGTCCCACATGTACAAAAATATTTATAGCAGCACTCTATGTAGTTGCCAAAAACTGGAAGTCAAGGGGATGTCCATCAATTGGGGAATGGCTGAATAAATTATGGTATATGAATGTAATGGAGTACTATTGTGCCATAAGAAATGATGAACAAGAAGACTTCAGAGAGGCCTGGAAGGACTTATATGACCTGATGCTGAGTGAAAGGAGCAGAACCAGGAGAACTTTATGCACAGCAACAACCACAGTGTGTGAGAGTTTTTTCTGGTAGACTTAGATTTTTGTAATAACACAAGAACTTCTTACCAAAAAAAAAAAAAAAAAATCCCAATGGAGGATCTCAAGGCAAAATGCCTGCCACACTCAGAGAG
Source organism: Notamacropus eugenii (assembly GCF_028372415.1). NCBI lineage: Eukaryota > Metazoa > Chordata > Mammalia > Diprotodontia > Macropodidae > Notamacropus > Notamacropus eugenii. The sequence goes on along the minus strand of NC_092877.1, from coordinate 218,772,766 downwards.
AGAAATATGGAAGTCACTCACATATTGTAGCAGATCATGTTTGTGTATGTGTATGTGTTTGTGTATCATGTTCTGATTTGTTATACGATTTCTTTCATTTATCTTAGTCTGACTACATAGCATGACTATAGTGAAAATATACTCAATAGGAAAGCATATGTAGAATCTATACAGAATTGTATGCAGTCGTGGGGAGGGAGGGGGGTAGTGGGGAGTAGGTGGTGAGGGATAAAATCCCAATTGTATGGCAGTGATTGTTAAACATTACAAAATAAAAATATAAAAAAAAAACATAACTGTAAATGTGATTGGGATGAATTCATTCATAAAAGAGAAGTGGATAGGTGTATGGATTAAAAACACAAATCCTGCAATACGTGGTTTACAGGAAATACATTTGAAACATACAGAAACATGTAGAGAAGCTGAATTATTATGCTTCTATTATGTTTCATTTGAAGTTTAAAAAAGCAGGTAATCATGATCACAAAGGAAAAGCAACAATACGACTGATTAAAAGAGATATGGAAGGAAATTACATTTTGCCAAAAGGCAGTATAAACACTGAAGTAATAATCATACACATACCAAACGGTATATCAGATACATTTTTAAAGAAGTTAGATTACAGAAAGGCCACTCTCCTGTCCGAGAATGGAGCATGATCTGGCTTTAGCCCAGCTTCAGCTCCAGCCCCAAGGTTGCAGCAAATGAGGAACCATCAGCTGCTTCTGGAGTCCTCCACTTAACAAGGAGCTCAAAAGTCAAAATAACTGCCTGGGAAAAGGAGCAAACTAGGCAAAAAGAAAGAAACTAGAGATTTTGCTTTCTCAGAAAGAGGCATTCTCTTACATCACTGATGATGAGAAAGATCAAAACATGCAACCAGAAGAAGACAACAACGCCAAAGCACCTGCATCCAAAGCCTCCAAGAAAAATATGAATTGGTCTCAGAGAAGTAGATGAAAAATTGGGAAGAGAAATGAGAGTGATGCAACAAAATCATGAAGGAAGTGGTAACCAGAAACAAACACTTTGGTAGAGGGACAGGTCAAAGGAGAGAATAGAATAAATGGAGGGTGGGATAGAGAGAAATATAGTTAGTCCTGCATAATATGATTGTTATGGAAGTGTTTTGCATGTCTATACATGTATAATCTTTATTGAAATGCTTACCTTCTCAATGAGTGAATGGGGATGGGGGAATGGAGAGAATGTAGAATTCTAAGCTTTGAAAATGAATGTTAAAAATTGCTTTTACATGCAACTATGAAGTAAGATATATTGGCAGTGGGTTATAGAAATCTATCTATTCCTATAGGAAACTAGAAGGGAAGGAGATAAGCAGGGCAATGGGAGGGAGGTGATAGAAGAGAGGGCAGATTGGAGAAAAGGGTAATTAAAGTAAATGCTGCCCTTGGGTGGGGGGAAGGAGAAGATATGGTGAAAATTTGAAATTTAAAATTTTGTGGAAGTGAATGTGAAAAACTGTAAATAACTAAATTTAATAAATAGATAATGAAAAATAAGTTAAAAGAGTTAGAGAAGGAAGTAGACAATAAAATTATACTAGTGGAGAACCTCAATTTTTCCATGTCAGATCTAGATAAATCTCATAAAGAAGAAATAAATCAGAAAGAAGATAAGGAAATGAATATAATTCAACAAAAGTTATATGTGATAGATCTCTGGAGAAAACTGAATGAGAAGAGAAAGGAATATACTTTTTTTTTCTCAGCAGTACATGGCACCTCCACAAAATTTCACCATGTATTAGGGAATAAAAATCTCACAACCAAATGCAGAAAAGCACAAAATATTAAATCCATCCTTTTCCAGATCATAAAGCAATAAAAATTACATGTAATAAAGGGACATGGAAAGATAGACTAAAAATTAATTAGAAACTAAATGATCTAATCCTAAAGAATAAGTGCATCAAAGAACAATCATAGAAACAATCAATAATTTGAATAAAAAGAATGGCAATAATTGGACAAGATAACAAAATTTTTTGAGACACATCCAAAGCAGAACTAAGGGGAATTTTTATATATCTAAACCATTAGTTGATGTGATTTTTTAATAGGATGATAGTATCAGAAATGCAAGGATGACTTTATCACCAATGAAGAGTAAATCAATTATTAGGAGATTGTTTTGCCCAATTATATGTAAATAGATGTGACCTTAGTCAAACGCATGGATGTCTACAAAAACATAAATTGCACAAATTAACAGAACAGGAAATGAAATATTTAAATAACCTCATCTTAGACAATGAAATTGAACAAGTCATCAAGGAACTCCCTAAGGAAAAAAACAATCCCCAGGGTCAGATGGATTCACAAGTGAATTTGACAAAACATTTAAAGAAAAATTAATTTCAATTCTATACAAACTATTTGGAAAAAACAGGTGAAGGATACCTAGGACACTCCTTTTATGACACAGATATGGTGCTGCTACCTAAACCAGGAAATACAAAAACAGAAAAAGAAGATTATAGGCCAATTTTCCAAACTAATATTGACACTAAAATTTTAAGTAAAATACTAGCTAGAAGATTTCATCAATATATCACGATGATCATACACTATGATTCAGTGGGTTTTATATGAGGAATTCAAGGCTGGTTCAATATTAGAAAAATTATCAACATAGCTGACCATATCAACAACAAAACCAGAACAAATCACATAATTATCTGGATGGACAAAAAAAAAACACCTTTGAAGAAATATAATACCTATTTCTATTAAAATAAAGAGCTAGAGAGCATAGAAATAAATGGAGCTTACTTTAAAATGATAAGTAATATTTATCTAAAATTATTAGCAAGCATTATTAGAAATGGGGATAAGCTAGAAGCCAATAAAATCAGAGAGAAAGCAAAGATGCCAATTATCACCACTACTACTCAGTATTGTAGAAAAAATTGTTAGTTATAGCAATAAAAGAAGAAAAAGCAATTGAGAGAATTAGAATAGACAATGCAGGAATTAGATTACCACTCTTTGCAGATCAGATCATGGCATATTTAGATAATCCTAGAGAATCAATTAAAAACACCATCTGAAATAATTAACAATTTTAACAAAGTTTCTGGATGCAAAATAAACCCATATAAATCATCAACATTTCTATATATTACCAACAAATTCCAACAGTGAGAAAGAGAAATTCCATTTAAAATAATTGTGGACAATATAAAATATTTGGTAGTCTACCTGTGAAGACAACACCAAGAACTATATGAACACAATTGGAAAACACTTTTTACAGATGTAAAGAATTGAAAAAATAATTGATCAACAGTAGACCAAAACAATATAATAAAAATGAAAATTCTCCCTAAATTGACATATTTATTCAGTGCCATACTAATCAAACCAACAAAAATATTTGTTAGGGCTAGAAAAAATAACAAAAAATTCATATGGAACAACAAAATGTAAAGAATGTGAAGGGTATTAATGAAAAATAAGTGAAGAAAAATAGTCTGGCTTAAATAGTATTATAACAATTTGGAACTGGCCAAGAAATCGAGTAATGGTTCAGTGGAATAAATTATTACATGATACCTTGTAGCAAATGGCCATAGAAGCTTAAGTCTTCAATATACTCAAAGATCCAAACTTTTGAGACAAAAACTCATTATTTAAGAAAACTATCATGAAAACTAGAAAATTGTATGGCAGAAACTAGATATTGATCAACATCTCCCATCATACATCAAAAGAAGCTCTAAATGGGTACACAATTTAGATATAAAGGGTGATACCATAAGTTGGGAGGGCATGGAATAGTTCATCTAGCATTTCTGTATTTTAGGATCAAACAAGAGAGAGAGATTACATGATGTAAAATGGATAATTTGATTATACAAAATTTTAAAAAGTTTGAATGAACAAAATTAATACAACCAAGATTAGAAGGAAAGGAGAAAAATGGTGGAGTTTACAGCTATCCCACTAATAAAGACCTCATTTCTTATATAGAGAGAGAACTGAGTCAAATTTATAAGAATATGTCATTCCTCATTTGATAAATGGGGAAAGGATATCAACAGGCAGTTTTCAGATGAAGAAATCAAAGCCATCTGTAGTCACATAAAAATCCTATGAACCACTATTTATTCAAAAAATTAAAATTAAAACAACTCTGAGGTACCCATCAGATTGGCTAATATGACAAAAAAGGGAAATGATAAATCTTGGTGGGGATGTTGGAACTGGGACACTAATTTGATAAAGTTGTGACACACTTTTGATGAAGTTCTGAACTGATCGAACCATTCTGGACAGAAATTTATAACTCTAAAGGCTATAAAACTGCATTCCCTTTGATCCAGTAATATTACTGCAATGTATCTACACTGTCTGTACCCAAGAGAGACTTTTTTTGAAAGGGGGAAGAAGCCTATTTTTACAAAAACACATATAACATGTTCTTTTTGTGGTGGTAAATAACTAGAAATTGAGAGGATATCCATCAGTTGGGGAATGGCTATGCAAGTGGTGATATATAATTGTGCTATAAGAAATGATGAGCAGGATGAGATCAGAAAAACCTTGACTTACATGAACTGATACAAAGTGAAATGAGAAGAACCAGGAGAGCACTGTACACAGTAGCAGTAATAATTACAATGAAGAACTGTGAATAATTTAGTTATTCTCAGCAACACAATGATCTAAGATAATTTCAAAGTATTCATGGAGAAAAAAATGCTATTTCCTTCCAGAGAAAGAATTTATGTTTTCTGAATACAGACTGAATCATACTATTTTTCACTTTCTATTTCTTTCTTTCTTTTCCTGTTTTTCTTTCCTTTGAGATTTTTTTCACTTAAGGACTAATATGTAAATGTTTTACATATATAACCTATAACAGATTGTATACCATCTCAGGCAGAGTTCAAGGAAAAGACAGAGGGATAGAATTTGGAACACAAAAAAAATTGCTAAAAATTGTTTTTTACATTTAATAAGGGGAAAATATAATATTATTTTAAAAACTTAATGAATCATAAGACTCTTTGTTTTTCCTTTACTAAAGAATCCATATTTTGCTCTCCTGATATGTGTATTTTATGTATGCATGTGTATTGTATGTATATGTATACACACATGTGTGTGTGTATTTGTGCATGTGTCTGGTGTGTATACTAGACATCTCAGTGACTTCTGGGAGTAGAGAATATATCAATCTTTGTACTTTTATAACCTATATTCTCATATCTATTTTTCCACCTTTAATGTCTTTCCTGACCTCATCTTGCATCTCCAATTGACAATAAGAGAAATTGCAGTGGAGGTTCTGTTGACATCTCAAACTCCAATTTATTGACATTTCCTGTCAATTCTACCTTCATGTTATCTCTTGGAAAGATTCTCTTTTCTACTCTAACATTTCCTTCACCCTGGTGCTGTCTCTCATTTCTTCATTCCTATACTACTTCAATAACTTTATGACTGATCTCCCTCTCAGATCTCTCCCTACTCCATTCAGCTATATATCAAAATGATCTTAAAGTGAAGTTCTGATTATGTCACAGACCTATTTAATAAATTCTGGTGTCTCCCACGCTTTTGCTTGCATTTTTAAAATGTCAATCATAACTAGCCCTTTTCTATCTATCCAGTCTTCTTATACCTTACTTCCCTCCATGAACAACTCTGCAATTCAGTGAAATAAGTTTCTTTACTATTCCTCAAATATGAGATTCCATCTCCCAACTCTTTTGTATTTTCAAAGACAGTTCATATTCCTAATAGTTCCTCCTTCATTAAATCTATCTCTTGACTTCCCTCAAGTCTCATCTAAAATCTCATTTTCTGTAAGAAGCCTTTCCTAGTCCACATTAATCCTAGTGCTTTTCCTTTAAGATGATCTCCAAATTATTCTATATATGTCTTATTTTTACCTAGTTATTTGCATGGTGCTTATCCTATTAAATTATGAGCTTATTGAGGAGAGACTGTTTTTACCATCTCTAGCATATACCACAGTTCCTGGAGCACAACAGGAACTAAATAAATGCTAGATAACTTGAAATATCTTGACCCAAAATGTAGCACAGACTGTGACACAAAGCACAGAGATGTTACCTACATTTTTTGAGTATGGAGCTCCCAGAAATAAGTTTTTATTGCCAATGAAATTTAACATCTTCCCTACAACTTGTCCTGAAAGTGACTTCTACAATATGTGTCAGAGGTGGGACTGAAGGCAGGGCTTCCTGGTTCTAAGACCAGTTATTTATCCAATGTACCAAATTATCTTTTATTTGGTACTTAGTAAGTTTTTAATAAATATTTGTTGATTTTTCAATGATTAATTCAGTTCTCAATTCTGAAAATATGAGTTAACATAAATAAAACTGACCATCATTAGCTCCACTTAAGTTCCCTTTCTTGTCTGATTTCATTGTTTTCAAATACCTGCCTCAGCATGAAGGCAGATATCAGTTGTGAATGCTGAATTATAATATGCCTCTTTTATCCAACAATAAATAATTCTCCCTTCAAATTCTACATATTTGTATTTCCAGCCTAATTCCCTCTGGCCACTTTAAAAACCGGAGAGAAATGCAACTTCTCATGTCTTCTTTATTTATTAACAATGATATGTAGTTAATTGCAAATGATCCCTTTCCAAGATACACATGACTTTATAGTCTTCCATTCATTGATACTTCAGAAAAATTATAGCTGTTCTGTATGTAATAGCATGCTGGTTTTTTTAGAATAAACTCTTGATTTCCATGCAGCATTATCAACTTCTCAATTCAGTAGTGATCTCAATAGGTTTTAAATAGTATTGATTTTATCATCAAAGCTTCCTGAAGTATATTTATAAAATGTTGAAGTTTTCTTAAAGTTAGATTCTGTAACATGTCCTTTTATTTACTTATAAGTGAAAGGGAATCAAATTTCCAGTTTCTTAAAGATATCATATAAATCATATCTGTATCTTTGTATTACTAATATAACATAATATCTCCAATATAATAGAGACACAATGAATGTTTTAAATTGTATTGGAAATCACCATGAAGAGTTAAAATATTGGTGGGTATTTTACTTGCACTTTAGAGATGTTGCCCTCCTTTATGTTCCCTGAACAAGCTATTTCATGTCCTGACTATTCATTTTCATTATCTTTCCCCATGTTTTCTTATCTTTGCTTCCTGACTACTATTAAGTCTCATCTAAAATTTTACATTCTACCAGAAGCTTGATAATTAATATGTATGAATAACTTAGATGTACAACTTATTGTACATATGTATATATGTGGCATATGTATGTCATATGTATTCACTTTGCATATGTTTCTATATGTATATATTTGTGCATGAACATTTACATATATAATCTAGTCTAAATCTATGTATGCATCTGCAACTCTCATTTTCACAAAAATGACATTTATACTAGCAAATTTTATTATTGAAAGCTTACTAGAGTGCCTGGCATATAGTGGGCAATTAATAAATGCTTGGTAACTTGTCGTCTCATTTCTTTCTCACAATAGCCTTGAGAAGTAAGCACTTTTATTATTCCACTTTTGTAGATAAGAATTTGAGGCTTAGCGATATTAAGCAATTTGTCCAGAATCGCACAACCTATATCTGAGGCAGAATTGGAGCCCAGGTCTTCCTGACTCCAAGTCCATCACTCTTTGCCATGCACCAGATGATTTCTCAACTTCCCTTGATAGCCTTTTATAGGAAACTCTATCTTATGCTTTTCCCTTATCTTTTATTGTTTTTATCTTCCTCTATCTGGGTTATAAAAGAAGCTGTCAGATTTTTTTTGAGGTTGTGTCACTTCCAGCATGGCTTCTCCCCCCAAATATATTTTGACCTAGCCCAGCCTCATAACGTTATAGGATATACTCAGTGAGGTCCCTGACAACTCAACTGAGATCAGACTAACAGAATTCATCAAAGAAAGAGTGAGTGAAATGCCTTTTTAATTGGCTTCTCAATAGAATTATAGCAGATAGGTCACTATTCCCATGATGTTTCAAGGACTTACTTTGACAGCATTTATTAATGGTATCACTTAGTTTATAGATAAAGAAACTGACATATAGAAATTCAGTGATTAGTCCAAGCATGCACAGACCATAAGAAAATTATTCTGGGAAAATAGCAGAAACAACTTTCCCTAAACTTGATCCATATTATTAGACTACCTTCAAAGTCACAGTCATAGCATTCTGGGTACCCAAGGAAAGTTCCCAAGGATATGAATTGACAGAGCTATCACAGACTCCTACTAGATATTTCCTGTTCCTGACAAGAAAGCATTGGTGAAACCTCCTGGACAGCAAAAGAAGACAAGATTTTTTGCCCTGGTCTCAGTCTCTTTGCCCATATCATCTTTGCCCACATCATCAATATACAGAGTCCATCACTCCACCATCTTTCTTTTTCTTCCTAACTCTATCACTGTCCCATCCTTTGTTAGGTCAAAACAATTAAAACCTTACTTTCAAAATCCTTCCTGAAAAGCTCAGGCATATTCTCCAAGTCATTGACAAAATGTAATAGAAGATATGGAGTGTCTTAAAAGTTCCAAGGAAAAAGAAGTTTGAGAAACACTGTAATAAAATCATTTTGCCATGGTCAAAGGGGACATGAGATTCACTGATATTTCAAAATCTTTACTCTATTAGTTTTAACTACCTCCCAAATTGATTTTTTCATTTTAAATAAGGACTGCTAGCAAATTGGGAAAAGTTACAGCTTTGAGTTTTATGTCTCTTACTCCTTATTTACCACAGAAATTGCTAATGAATGCTGAATGAATAAAAGGCAGACAGACACTAATGGGAATTGAGTATAAAATGTCAGAGCTGGGAAATATCTCTGGGATTATCTACTATTATCCTCCCACTTCCCAGAATAAGAATTTGAGGACAAATGCAATGAAATGCCTTGATCTAGGTCACAAAACTAGTAAATAATGAAAGTGGGACCCAGTTTTTTTGACTTCACACTTAAACAAAAATTGGAATACATTTCAATTTTTGAATTTTTTTCTGGATTGGAAGAATTTGAACTTGATCCATTGTTGGTCAGCATAGGAAGAAAATAACACAAATAATTTGCTTAGCTTACTACATAATTTCATTCTACATCCAATAGTTTTCTCATTTTAAGGATCTAAGTAGTATCGTTTAAGTCATAACTTAAGAAAAAGATGGCATTGTATTTTTTAACGTAGTCTTACTTCCAAAATAGAGAATAATTTATACTTTTCTTAGTACTTTTCCACTTTTTACCTTTATTGAGGTTCAGTATTATGTAAGAGATGCTACCTTTAGAAGCAGCACTACTGAAACTCTTAAATACATGCTTTTCCAAAGACTAGATATGTTACGTTGGGCAAGTCACTAAGCCAATATGAAGTTTGCCAGTTGCCTCAGGTGTAAAAGATGAGCACTGAAAGTTACATGACCTTTATCATAGGGTTGATTGTCGGAAAATTATTTTGGATACTCTAAATTCTTCAGATTTAGTTGCTGTTACTGAACTAGTTGTCTTTCCAGCAGAAGATGCATCAAAACTGATAATGTGGCATTCTCTACTGTACATATTTAGTGGAGAGTGGACTTCCTTTGACAAGATATTTTTTTCAAAGGAAGTCCATTAAAATAGAAAATTATCACTTATATTTTAAAAAAATTAATAGGTTTGTACAGTCTAATCACTGATCTTTCCTTCCAAAATCTCTTAATATATCATTTCATTACTTATTTCACCAATTTACATTTTAAGAAGTTGAGCAATATAATTTAGGTTGTGAGTATTAACAAAAATGCCAGTGAGCTTGATTGTTTATTTTACATATTGCCATAATGTAGAGTGATTTATCTTACATTTTGGTTCATGCTTTAAAAGTTTTAAAATTGTTCCATATGCATTAACTCATGTGAGTTTCACAAGAATCTTGTTCACATAGGCACAACAGCTATTCCCATTTAATTAATGAGAAAACTGAGCCTTAGAAAGGCTGAAGGATTTGCTCAAGGAAATATGGTAAGCAAGTGGAAAACTAAGAATGTTAGCCAAGGTTTTCTGACCCGTAAGCTAGTTTCTTTCCAAAAACTGTCCCAAATATTATTTAAAAATAATAAATTGAAGGTTTTCATTTCAACCTCAAGGGCAAGGAGTTAGAGCAGAAAATGTGTTTTGACACTCTATCACTGATCTAACCCATTGTGAGCAGGTATTATAGGTCCTTCTAGTCAGTGGGGAATTTTACATACCATATGGGATGTAATGCTTGGACAAAAGGGGTGAACTAAGGACAGTCTCTGACCAGTTTTAATGGGTTTCATGTTTCCATTTTTAGCAAATTATAAAAGTAAAACTGTTTTTGTAATTTGATCCAGTCCATTTTCTTACTCAAGTAATATGTCATCAATTCTTATTTTACATATTGATAATGCAGACATTTTAATCATCAAAATTATAAGAAAGAAAAGAAAAGTCATCATCCTTTGAGATCAAACTACTGGCAGTGTTTTGGGATACTCTAAGATTGAGCACGCCAAAAGACAGACTCAGTGAATTGGTCAGTGTTAAAGGCTCAAAAGAAAAAGTTCTTCCTTCTTGAGTACAGTTAGCATTGCTCACCAACAAGAGGAATGTTATAAGATGGAGAAAATAGGATATAGAGTTATGCATTTCCTAAAGTTCATATTTAAGGAATATTGCTATAATAATAGATTTAAGAAAGATTATGCTTTCATACTTTTGAATTGTAAAAAGAGCAAACCAAAAAAAATCTAGATTAGTGGAACTCTGTTCCATGACACTATTTAAGAGTACAAAATAGCATAGGAAAAGGAAGCCTTAGGTGAATTTCCAACATTAGTACTCTCCAAAACAGATGGCTTTAAAAGAGTGTTCCAGAGATCACAGTAATTCCAAAGAGGATCTCTGGGGTCTTTGGAAATAAGATAGAAAAAAAAAATCTTTGCCTGTTTCATCAACTCCTGGTCAGCAGCAATAAGGAAAATTTATCAAATTGATGAATGAATGTATGAATGAATGAATGAATGAATGAATGAATGAATGAATGAAAATATTTGTTGAGTGATTAATTAAAATATACACCATTCTAATCACTGGGGATACAAATAGAAAAGCAAGAAAACCCTTTCCTTCAACTTGTTTTTGTGTAGTTATTTTTTCAGTAGCATCTGACTCTTTGTGAACCCATTTTGGATTTTCTTGGTAAAGATACTGGAGTTGCTTGTCATTTCCTTCTCCAGTCCTTCCTTCAAGTTGCATAAATTCTGATAGGGAGACACAACACATCTGCTTGAGAAGGAAAATTTGGGGCTAGACTTCAAAATAGGATAGCTATGTTAACTCCAAATTCATTTGGGCTGTAAGAACAATGATTGTTTGCATGTATATGTGTCACAAGAATGTTGAAAAATTAAAGCAGGGTGGGACAGATGACTTTTATCCATAAAGTGCCATCAATGTTGAAAGCATATAGATAGTAAACTTTTCAAGGAGTATCTGTTAACTTAAAAAAATTAGAGATGGAAAGAATTCTATTTTATGACTATTAATAGAAAATTATATTGTCCACCAAAGTTCTTGAAAAGAAATATGCTTTATTATTCACAGGGTATAACCCTATCTCTTATAGACTCTCTATCTTAAAACATCACTGAAATGGACTGTCAAAGTATTGCTTTTAAATTAATGTGTTTAAGGATACAAAGAAATTAAAATGTGTGGTCTTTCTCTATCATGTTCTTAAAAAATATAAGCACTTGGAGATAAGATGGTGCTCAGATGTTACTGAACATGTTCTAGATAACAAGATAACAGCACGGCATACTATGAAGACTAAAAGATTTAGATTTCAGAGAGTCATGAGTTCAAATCCTGACTGATACTTACTATGTATTAATCTTGTGGAGGAAGAGCCTTTATTTCTGTAAATAGAGAAACAGATGATAGAGATAAAGAGATGATATATATATATATATATATATATGTGTGTGTGTGTGTGTGTGTGTGTGTGTGTGTGAGAGTGTGTGTGTGTATGCATATACATTTTCATGAATCACATTTCTATTATCCACATACAAGGTTATCGTATGAAAAATGTTTCATAAACCATAGAAGCCTATGAAAATGTAGTTGTTTTATATTGCTTTTTCAACTCCTTGAACAGCTTTTGTGCATAGTAATAATGACTGGTCTTTATATAGGGGAAAGTTTATAAAGTTTTCTACATGAATTATCTTATTGGGTTCTTATGAAAACTCTGTGAGATAAGTGATCCCAATGTTATTTTTCCATTTTACAGACAGGAAACAAGTTGAGAAAGCTTAAGTAATTTGATCATGGTCATACAACTAGTATATTTCTGATATCAGATTTGAAACTTGTTCCTCTTGACTCAAAATCCCACAATCCACTAAGTCAAACTTCCTTTCTTGATTCTCTCTTTCCTTGCAACCATTTAGTAAGCATGTGTTTAATGGAATTGACAGGAAGAAGGAGTGTCTTGGTCATAATTGAACTGTGGAATGCACTTCATTAACATCTCATATCTTTTAACTTCATGTTGGCTTTGGTTCTCTTTCAGAAATGAGAACTGATACACTTTGAAAAGAGAGTTTCATTATGTGAGAAAGAGTGGGAGGGGAAGGACAGAGGCAGTAGCAGAGGAAGAAAGACAGAGAGACAGTTCAGAAGTAGAGAGAAAGAGAAGAGCTAAAGAGCCAGGAACAGAGAGAGAAGATATAGACAGAGATAGAGAAAAAAGACAGAGACCGAAATAAAAGACACAAAGACAGAATAAGGAAACAGATAAAAAGTGACAAAGAAATAGAGAAACTATAAGGCAGAACAGAACCTTCTTTAGCAGCTAACCTCTATCCATAAAGTGCAAGGCTAGAATTTGTTCCAAATGTGTTCAGTTATTAATTTATATGCACTATTCTATTTATTCTGATGGACTTGTTTTTCACTAGTGAGAATGAATAATACAACAGTGATAGATTGAATAAATAAATGAAAAAATGCATTAACAAATCAGCAAGAATCTAGTGTCAACTACCACTCCAGACACTATGGAAACAAACTAAAAAAAACCTTGCCCTCAAAGATCCTGTATTTAATTGGAATGCAAAAAATATGAGTAAGACAGTTCTTGATTTTGAGTTTGCCTTACACATATATACACATGCATACACATACTTATAAACACATGCATGTATGTATGCATATACATATATACTTACACATACACACATACACCTAGGTACATATATACATATCTCTATGCACATACATGTACACACATATGTATACATACATATATATGTATCCATATGTATATATGGAGGAGTGGGGAAGTTTTTGTTTGAGGATCCAGGGAAACATAGAGTGGAAGAAAAATGTCATATTGCTATGCCCTTACCAAAAGAACTGGAAGTATTGATCTGATTAATGTTACTAGTACAAGAACCAGTATCAAGAAGGTTTCTCAAGTACAAGGGTATGGAGAGTAATTTAGGATCAGTTAAATATTGGAATCAATAAAGGGGGAAAAATCCATTGATTAAAAACCTATCAATTGTCCGACATTATACTAAATACTTTTCAGATATAGTCTCAAACAGGAGATTAATATCGTCACATATAAGTGAGTTGCAAAGGGGCTCATTAAATCCCAGGGCAGAATTTCAAAGTTGAGTGAATTAGCTCATCAGGGAAAGGGGATAGAATTCCCTGAATATCTGATTTGGAGGGTACGTGCTAGTGCCAATTGAGAGAGGTAAATGAGAGACAAGATATCAAAGTTGGACATCTTTCCATTATATAGCACAGTAAAACTGGCATTAATTCCAAATTCTAATCCTTGACTCCCTAATTTTGTGCTGTCTGGATTTGCAATTTCTCTGATTGTTTTTGGTGAGTCTTTTCATTCATATGCAACTCTCCATGACTCCATTTGGGGTTTGTTTTTGTTTCTTTGCAAACATTATGCTATGGTTCTCCATTTCCTTTCTCAGTTCATTTTACAGATTAAGCAAAGTTAAAGGACTTGCTCAAGGTCATATACCTAGTAAGTATCTGATGTTGCATTTGAACTCAGGTCCTCCTGACTCTAAGGTCAGCACTCTATCCAATGCGGCACTTATCTTCCCTAATTTACCTGATAATTAAAGCTTTATTTTTGTTTAAGTTTGAAGAACCTTGATTTGCGTACAATTCTATTTACCTTCCTCCCCTACCTTCCACTCACTTACACACACACACACACACACACACACACACACACACACACACACACACGCACACACACATATATTATAATATGTTTAAAAGCTATCTGTTAAAAAGCAAAATATTTAAGGAAGGCACCTGCAATACTTTCATGCAAGAACAGTCATTAAATAGTCATTTGAATGCATTCTGCTATTTTCAACACCATTTGCCACCTTATCTTAAAAGCTTTTCTCCACCCTATTCATACCCTACTTTTTCAGCACCCTCATCACTTGCTAGTTTTTTCTGATCATCTATCAATGGGCCTTTTCTCATCAAATTACATAAAATCTCCTTCCTGAAGGTACCCAGTTGGCAAACACTTTTGAGGGAAATATTTGTGCATTTAGGGATGATTATTTGAATAGAAATAGGAAGTGCCATTTTTGTGAAAACTAGTGAAAAACAAGCTTGCCAAGAATTTCACCTATCCCCTTCTTCACCATTCTGTTCCATTTACTTGAAAAATACAAATTTTGGTCTAGTTGGTATGTGCCAAGTACACAGTATATACACAGACTCATAGTGTTTACAGATCTTAATCCCTTGTGAAGTGATTTCCTCATATGAGAACCACTGCAGTTCTCTGTAAAACAAACGAAAGTGCTGTCTACTTCCATGGATTTTTTCTGTCTGGTCAGGAAAGAGTCTGGAGATAAAACTACTTTGAGATAATTGTTCCTTATGATAAGTGTACGGATGACAGCTTAACAGTTGTTTGAGAAAGAACAGATATATATCTTCTTTAAGTAGATATACAAGAGTGATATTTTTATCGGCTATTTCCTCTAGGATTTTACTCAAAATATACTCTCCTGATATGTTTCTGGCCACAAAACAAACTGAAGTAAAGATAAAATTTCAGACACTTGAAGAACACTTAGCCACTGAACACCAAGCTTCTTACTACTGCCTAAAGAAAGGTTTCTGTTTTGGTCTCTAGGGGATTGCTTATTGTAAGGTCTCCTTCATAATGGGAGAAGTGCAGCAAATTTAAGCTTTAATAAATTATAATACAAGATTTATATATTCCTTAACTGTCCCTCAGGATTTGGTTTCTCAAGTGATTTTTACCACCCTTCAGTAGAATACCACCTCTCGTAAAGTAGATGAATTGAGGGTAGAGGGATGTCTGCCTTCAAGTTTCAGTCACAATAATGCTAGTAACTCACTTTGTGATTTTGGAGGAAATCATTTCACTCTTCTGAGCCTCTCTTTCCTCATTTGTAAAATTAATGGTTTGGGCCAGATCCCCAAAACTCCCAGTAGTGCTTTATAAGCTCAGAGATTTAGACTTAGAAGAAACCTCAAGGTCAATGCAGGTCAATCCTTTCATTTCTCAGATGAAAAATGTGGGGCCCAGGGGGTTAAATGCCTCGCCCAAGTTCACTCAAGTAATAAGCCTCAGAGATGGTCTGTGACCCTTGATTCTTGATTCTCTCCCTTCATATCTAATTGCAAGTCATGGCATTATATTCCTAATTCCATAGTCCTCTTCAGGAATGAAAGACAAACCACAATTCATGAGTACTCTGAGTTGCACCAGAGGTGACCCAGCTGGCCAGTTCCTGTTGGAAAACTCAGGTCCTCTCCCCTCCCCTCCCCTCCCCTCTTCTCCTATCCTCTCTCCTCTAGTCTCCTCTCCTATCTTTTCCTCTTCTTTCCTCACATGGAGAATCATGCCCTTACCTGAAAGTGTTCTGCCCAAAGGAAGGTAAATTTTGATGGCTGAAAGTTACCTAGTCATCTTGTGGTTTACTGGCTAGATATATTCCTCAAAGATCATGCCTTAAACCCATTTCACTATGGCTCTCATTGATTGGTCAACAATAGGTCCCTGCCCAAGGGATGGTTACTTTTTAGGCTCTGATGGCTGAGTAAATGTAATTGTTTCTCTTCAGGCCAACAACCCTGAGGGTTCCCCTCCCAGTTATTGCTATTTTTATTATTTCTTTTTGATTAAGGGGACCATCCCTTGACTCTCTTCTTAAACTGGTCTAATCACTGAATGGGTATTACCTCACTCAAAATGAGAATTTGGAAGACCTTACCTTAAAAAGTCTCCCACTTCACCCTGGACATCTCCAGTTCTTCTGATCTATATCTGATCACTAGACCCAGATGGCTCTGGAGGAGAAAGTGACTTTACCCAGCCCTCCCTCACTCAGTTCCAATTCAATTCCAGGTCATGGCCTCATCTTCCTGATGTCATGGTCATCTTTGAGAATGAAGGACACCACCACCACAACACAACCTGTGAGCATCCTTTCCAACATACCATACAGGAGGAAAACACCTTCCAGGCCTTGATTACCACAAAAGCCTTTGGCAGGAAAGGTGGAAGATGAAACAGGAATATCACATATGGTTCTAAAGAGTCACATCCCACTTTTTTCTCCCAGTGTCTACTTTTCTTTATGCATTCAATGAAGTCCCCTTGACCACCATGGACCTTGGGACATACTTCCAACTCAATAGGTAATAACTAATCAACATTAGGAATGGTAGAGGAGGAGAGTAGCTTGCAAATAATATGTTCTCCCTTGACCACAAGTCCTTTTTACCGCATATAGGATTCTGACCCCTCAAAGCACAGAGTCTTTTAGTACTGAATAATCACCATTCCCCATAGGTCTAATGCTCCCCTCCTTGGCTGCACATTACTTTCTTTAATTACAATGAGAGAAATGTATTAAGCTTTAACTTTATAGTAGCCATACATAAACCTGCCATGCTTTACCACTTTAGGTATGGGTGAGTTCACATTTTAGAAAAAAATTCCTAAAGCACAAGTCCTTTTTATATTCATTGGCCACAGCTGCAGTACCGTTAATTTCTCATTCCTCTCTTCTGAGGCTCCAATAATTACAAAATGCCCCACCCCTAATAATGTGTATCATCTGGAGCACATTACCTCATTCCTTGCAATCCATCCCCAATTATTGTCCTCCCCCTCAAACACTTCTCTCAAATTGCAACCCATGTCAAAAAGAAATTCCTAATGAACACTCAAATTGCCTAAGTCTCTTTCTAACTAGGTTGATGATGTGGCTCTTGAATTTGGATTACCTTTAATCCATTCCACCAGTACAGCTTCTTGCAGGATTTGTGACAACATAGGCAGCTTTTTCATCTTCAAACATTTTCACAGAGCAATACCTTTACCCTCCAGGAAAAAAAATTCGTAAATTGATGTCCTCTGTGTTTCCATTTCCTGAACTTGACCTCTGCAGCTACTTTTGCTACACCCTGGTTTAACCTCACCATGCACTATGAGGTCAAACTTGAAAGTTCAGGCAGAGTCCCTGAATGCTCCACTGCTTGGGAATCTGAATGTGGGAAGAAAGATACTGTAAGAAATACACTGGAATGCTTTGAGGTACTTTCCAGAAGATGAACAAGATTGTAAAATATAAGCAAAAAAAGAACTAATTACAAACTATTTCGTTGTTTTAAAGAAACAGAAACAACAGTAAACAAGCTATATGTAACTGTTATAACATATAACATTCTCTTGGGTCAGGGGAAAGAGTCAATAGGAAAAAGAAAATGTAATCCTCCCAATCCATTTTTTTCTCTTATTCAGCTTCTGAGGTTTAAAAAATCAAAATTTTGGGAATCTTAAAAATCATATGAGCAAGGCTACTTGAATCATATGATATTTTATATTGAATTAATTAGTTTAAAAACTAAATGAGTTTTTATTATGGAGAAGACTTACTTTCTCATCACTGGGTAATTTCAGAAACTTCCTACTTTTATATATGGAATATTCACTTTTCCTGAATGAAAACTGAACTTATTTATTTTTTCTTTCTGAGCTTAGTCCTAATACCTTCTTCCACATGCATCTTATATTGGATCGATGAAGTAGAAGCAATGCAACTCAAACAGGAGCAAGATTCATGAAAGCAGTTGGCACAGGAAGTCGTGGGTTATATATTCCTTTAAGAAAAAAGGGAAAACAAAAACTAAGGACACACAATTTGAACATCTCTCTCTGTTTCTGTCTCCTTCTCAATCTCCATCTCTGTCCTGCATGTGGGTGCATGTGCACACACATACACACACACACACACACACACACACACACTACAAAAAATAAAACAAAGGAACCAAACAAACACAAAATAAAGACAAACTACCCACGTAAGTAGTCATCTCCAGGTTACATATTACCCATGATGCAATATTTCTTTTTTATTCTCTTTTTTGATACCATATGTATTATCTATTGTTACTACTCTTTTTTCCTCTTTATTTCTGTTAGTCCCAAAGGATGCTTTCAGTTTCTCACCGTTTCATCTATCCTCCACATAGCTGCCAAAATGACATTTCTAAAACATATATGATTACGTCACTCCCCCCCCACTCAAAAGTCATTTGTGACATTTTATTGCCATTATAATTAAATATAAAAGCTTCACAGCAGCATTTAAGGACCTTTCCAGGATCATTCCCCTTTTCACAGACATTTCAAGACAAGAAGACTTCTTGCTGTTGCCCATGCACTGCATTCTTCTTCTTGCAATCAAGCTTGCACAGGGCCGATATTTTGGTCCACCATATTTGTCATGTGCTTATCCATCATGTATTCTTCTAGAATCCCTAGCTTCCTTCAAAACCTATCTCAAAGATGACCTCCTCTTTCCTGAGTCAACCCCACTTAGTGGGTGAATGTTCTTCTTGTCTTGAAATAATTGTGTAAAGCTTTGTATAGATTCTTTGTATTTACACACACACACACACACACATACACATGCACATGCACATACACACACACACGTACACACATATTATAGTTGTTGCTACTGTTGAGTCATGTTGGGCTCTTTATGACCCTATTGCGGTCTTACTTGGCAAGGGTACTCTTGTGATTTTCCATTTTTTTCTCCAGTTCATTTTACAGATAAGGAACCAAGGCATACAGTCTTAAGCGACTTGCTTAGGGTCACATAGCTAGTAATTGTCTGAGGCCAGATTTGAACTCAGAAGATGAATCTTTTTGACTTCAGGCCCAGCACTCTAACCACTGTGACACCTACCTACTCATGTACATAGATAGAAAATTAGATGCATATATAGATATATAGATACATGTATATACACATACATATACATGCATATATAAATATTGAGAGATATTGATACGTATTGATATATGTTGACATAGCAATATATGGATAAAGATAGATACAGCTATACTGAGATATAGATATACATATACATATACAATCATACATGTATGTGGATGTGTATCATAGAGCTATAGAGTGA
The DNA here is from genome assembly GCF_028372415.1 of Notamacropus eugenii. Taxonomy (NCBI): domain Eukaryota; kingdom Metazoa; phylum Chordata; class Mammalia; order Diprotodontia; family Macropodidae; genus Notamacropus; species Notamacropus eugenii. Next base: position 218,753,163 of record NC_092877.1, on the reverse strand, counting down.
TAGATAAATAAATTATTTGATTAGTTATGTCCAACACTTTGTGACTGCATGTGTTTTGTTTTTTTTTACTTTTGAAAAAGATACTAGATTTTTTTTTGACATTTCCTTCTCCATCCAATTTTACAGAGAAGGAAACTGAGGCAAACAAGGTTAAGTGGCTTGTCCAGGGACACATATCCAGTAAGTATCTGAGGCCATATTTGAATATGAATATGCACATGTCCACACATATCGCACACATATAGGTGTATGTGTATGTATATGTGTGTATATATGTATATGTTTAAATGCACCATGTTGTGCTAAGTGCTGGGTATATGACGTAAAAAAAATTTAAACAGTATCTGGCCTTAAGAAACTCGCTTTCTATTGAGGTCTTCATATGTGTGTGTGTATATGTGCTTATACATATTTGTGTCTTTGCATGTTTGTATATGACTACACATGTATATAACATACACCACACATAATGCACACACATGTGCTGCATATATGTAAACATATGCACATATTTATACATATCTGTGGTGATGTGTATGCATATGTGAACATACCTGCGTGTGTACATGTATGCATGACCTCCACAGAATCTGAGTTTTTGGAGGCCAAATTTCATTTCATTTTTGATATTGTATACCCAGCACTTAACACCACACTGCGCATAGAGTAGGTATTTAGGAAATGCTAGGTGCGTTGCTGCAATTATAAATATGTTTCGGAGCATCCATGAACTTAGATGAGAAAAAATGCTTTTGTTTCAATACTATTTATTTTCTTTATAATCTGAAATATTTCACTTTAGCATAAAATATTATTGTGAGAACAGATCCCTAGACCATCACACTGTCCAAAAATTTGTAGCATGGAAAGACCAACACTAGCTTTAACATTTGTCACTGGAAACTAGAGTCAAATATGGATTAAATGAAAGTGATTTTAATCTGCTCTTCTATACAGTAATACAAAATAGTAACGATAACACAAAATCTTCGCTCTAGTAAAGTGGTTTTAAAATTGATAAAAATCTCCCTTTTACAAAATCTTCCCTGAAGAAACAAACTAATATATTCTAAGTATATACTTGTCTCATCAAACATACCACATGGGGACCACATTCTTGGCAGTGGTCCAAATGTAAAATCGATAGAATCTTCCTTCTGATTGGTCACTTGAAGATTTTCGTAGATATTTCTCACAGTGTTGTTCAGTTGTTTCTAATTCTTCTGTTCTCCAGTATCTCTCAAAGCCTCTCTACACTCATGTTTGTTGCTTGCATGGCACCATCTATCCATCTCATCCTAAGCTTCCCCTTCTCCTTGTGTGTTCAATCTTTCCCAACATCGGGACCATTTCCAATGAGTCTTCCCTTCTCATTATGTGGGCAAAGTATTTAAGCTAGAAGATACTGCTGATTTTAATTTTTTAAAAATTTATTTAAAAAATATTTTTTTTAAATTTCCATTATTGTGGAAATGTACCACAAAGATTATGCTTGCTTCCTCAATGTAAAAAGGTTTTCCTATTAGCTATGCAAACACAATTCCATACTTGGAAAAAAAATGTGGGATAGGGGCATGGCAGGAGTGGAAGAAGAATTATATTTGCAGTTAGATCATCTGCAGAATTATTATGTTGGTCCTATATGCTGTCTTCCATTATTTTAGATTGTTTTCTATAGGGAAGAGTATGCTTTATGTATGAAATTGTTACTTTTTGCTGACAGACTTTTAAAGCAACAATTTCACCCTAAACTGGAAGTCCAGACTACTGTTAACAATTTTATCAAGTTAAAGGCATTTTATCAGTTTTTCAAACCAACAGTACGCCTGTACTTGTTTGTAAAAATAATTTATGAGAATGCACTGTGAATTGGAGAAGCAATTTAGAAATCATCCCAGCAAACATTATTGCGTTTGTTAATAGATTTATTTTAGTGACCTCGATTTTAATTGCTTTTTACCCTGTCCTTTTTCAGAAACACTTGTACAACCTTAAGAATGGTGGTGCCCATGTCGATCACACAGTAAAGCAATACACAACTGAAAGAGACGTACGGGGGAGGGCACACATGCCCTCTGAAGAAACAAGCAATTCAAGCCAGAAGTCACGTGTATTTCAGACATGGAAAATGGTTGGATTTCAGTAGCCAAAGCACAGTATGCAGTTAGCTTCAAATGCCAAATTTTGCATGCCACAAAAGTTGCTGTACATTAACACTCATTGGTGTATACATGCATGCACACACAACACACTGTCTTCTGCATTCATGTTGAGGAGACTTAAGAATTTTGTTGAACAAAAGCCATTCTGCTACACTCATTTGCAAAAGGATATAATTAGTTGTTCTTTCAGTTTCCTGGATAAAGATGGAACATATGAAAAATAATAGGCTGTCAATACCCTAAAGGGTTAGCAGTATGAACTCGACAAAGGAATATATTTTAAGACAACAACAGCTTTTTTTTTCTGAATATCTGTGGTATTTTGGGAGACCTTATGGTATGAAAGCATGTGTTTAAAATGCAAAGTAACTATATTTATATTTTATTTATTTTTATCCCAAAGTGCTAAAAATGCAACCAATCACAACTTTTAAAAAAAATACCGCAAAATGTTTCTCAGCTGTAAATTTATAGAGCACAATAGGGTAGAAAAATACAGTTCTGAGATAATTAAATAATTTATAAGGACACACTTTACAACAAGAAGAAATTGTTACGGTCATATATGTAAGCTGACAATGATTGAAGTAAAAAAAAAGAATGCGGTGCATATTAATGTATGTTCACTACACCTATGCATGGAATAATTTCATTAAATTTAAGTTCAGCCCATTTGTTAAGAGCATGCAAATTCTTAAAATTGCATTTTATTCATTTCTCTGTTATCTGTAATAGCACTATCAAAAGAAAACTAAAGAAAAAAAATAGGGAAGAGAATGGGAAGCAGCTGGATAATCTATAAATGCAGTTCAGCAGTTAAGTGTTAGCCATAGAAATTTCTCATTTTGATCAGTTGAGTGGATTTACAATAGTAGACAACAAAATAATAGCCTTTTGCTGGTTGTAAGGCATTTAACAAGTACTATATAACTCTCGTATGCAGCTATATAATTTTTGTTTGGGGGGAGGGTGCGATCTGGATTTGTGATCTCATTGCCATGGGGAAATTCTGGTATGGAAATGTCTTCCATCAACGTAGGTCAGCGACTGATATGTAACATTATATTAGTGAGTGGTTAGGAGATTTGCAATAGATCACATAGTGAGAATGGGTTTGAGCTAAGACATATGAATCTAGACCTTTGTGTCTCCAAGACTGATCCTCTAGTGATTGCATCATTCTGCTTCTTAATTATGGAAATAATTGGGGGGGGGAAATATTCATTCAGGGCTTTAAAAGTAATAATAATAAAATGATTGTTTTGAAAATGATTTATTTTTCTTTTGTTTTTATAGCATATAGATTTCCCTTTATATTCCTCCCTTTCCCCCTTCAAAACAGATAACTTCTATTTAAAAAAGAGAAAATATTTATCCAAATCAATAAATACATTAAAAACCCTTACATTATATGCAATATTCCACACACATGAGTATCCTCAGCCCCTTTATAAACACACTTCTGAAAAGAGGTAGAGTGAGGTATATGTTCACACTGCCTTTAGGGGCCTAATTTCTTCTTTATAGCTTTTCAGTACTATATTCACTTTTGATTCTTTTTTGCAGGTTACTCTACATTTATATTGATGAAGATTGATTATATCGTTTTCCCAGTTACCTCACTTTGCACTATCATGTAAGTCTTTCCATATTGCTTGGTCCTTTTAGGACAGTGACATTTCATTACATCCATGAACCACAATTTATTTGACCATTCCACAATCAATGGAATAATCTTTTTCCCTATCGCAAATCTTGTCTTCAAACTAGGGCACCATATTGATGCTCCCTCAAATACTCTAACTTAACAATTTTTCATTCTAGTGAATCCCCAAGACGTGCTTAACTCTACCTAGACTATCCAGAGTTGGGAATATCATTGATCCTGTCAATTATTGTACGTGTTCTACTGCCATGTTGACAGACTCTGAAATTCCTTTATCTTCTCAGCATCTTTTATCATTCCATCTTTCCTTGTTCTTATATGGCACTCCTAATCCTGGTCTTCAAGCCCATTATAACATGTAGTCTCTTCAGGTTTTCCCCAGGCCATCACTCCTACATTGACTATAATGTGTTCCCCATTCTTTCTCCACCCCTTGTTGTACCAGTTCAACTTGACATGTCTCCTGTCCCTATTCCCATCACAGATTGTATCCTGATACAACCCAATTTCATATTACTCCTACCAGCAACTGCCTTCATAACTATTCATGTGCTACTAAAAGGAACTTTGCCAACTGAGCCCATTATAAATTTATGTCACATAGTCTCAAAAGGGGTTTAACTTCAGTAAGGTAACCCTTTTACACATTCCTAATTTATTAACTACCCTACTCAGTATTAAGTATATTCAAACTGTCTTATCTTTTCTCTGGTTTCCATAACATTCACACATACCCTTCCCTTTAGCTGACTCACTTAGCTCCTATTTCACTGAAAAATTAAGATTCACATTCTCCCCACTTCCTTGTTTCAAACCAAGACAATACCATTCCTGCACTATATCTTGCTTTCCTCCAGATGTGTATGAAAAGATGGTACTTCTCTTAATCAAGTCAAATCCTTCTCCTTGTATTCTTGTCTGTTTCACCTTCTCAAGGAATTCATTTCCTAATAGCTGCCCTACTTGGAACTCCACCATCACCATGTTCTAGATACCCTCTGTACACTCACTGACTTTTCAGCATCCTTTTGTGAATTGTCTTCCCCTCTAGATTGTTTGCTCGCTGAGGGCAGGGAGTGTTTTCTTTTTGTATTCTCAGCACAGTGCTGAGAATATAGGAAGCATGTGTATTCCACTGTATTCCTTTTTTATTGCATAGCATTTTATTGAATTGCACTGGACTATATTGTGTTTTGTGATTATCAATTTTATCATCCTTATTATCTTACTAATCTTTAAAATTTCCTTGTCTACTAACTGCTTTCCTAATGCTATTTCTCTTCCATTGGGAAAACAAACAAGAAACTTTCATTTGATTATTTCCATTAGTTATCTTAAAAATGAAGCAACAAAACAAAAGCATAGTCTTTTGGTCAATGCTATGATCCTGGAGACATATGCTATAATGGAAAGATTGCTTGATCTGCTCTCCTATTTTCATCAAGTGCACAATCAGCACATGAAAATTTGATTCTCCTGACGTTTTTAGTCCCATGAAAAAAATTCCAATCACCTTTTTTTATATAAAAATACTACCCATGATTTCTCCAATTGTATTATATTGTATCTTCTGAAATATTTCCAGAAGCAATCCTTCAACGCTTTCAAAATTATGTCACTTTTAGCAAGAATTTCTTCTGTGTGACCTTGGTCTGGACCAATTTTTCTCCTTTTTTTAATCTTCTTGAGTTATTTCCATTTCCTCATATATTGAATTGAGTTAGATTCCAAATCAAGTGACTCCAAAGGCAATAGGTTCCAAATGCCATCAATGATTTGTTTTCCTCCTCCAATTTTCTTCTCTATATTCTCTTGAGAGAATATGACTTAATTGGCTCTCTACTAAATTTTCTAGACTTGTTTGCCTCTTTGTTTTACATGTACATTTATTATATAAGTATAATTCTTGAAGTATTACTATTTAAATTTGCTAACACCCTATGTAATCAGTTTACATGTCTAAATCAGATATCTACTAACTACAGTGGTTTCCAAACTCTTTTAATGACTTCACTGTGACTATTGCTTTGTATGTATTAAAATTCTAAAGGAAATGGTGATAACTAGAGCATATATGCTTTTCCTTTATGTCCTACTTCCTTGTAACAATAGTTTATCTACATAGATCAGACTTTGTCTATTGTAATTTTTTATAGTGTCTCACTCTTATTTGCTGCTGATATTGACCAACTAAAAAAACAGTCTGATTTCACATGGAAGACCAGTTCAGAAATGAATCCTACATAAATAACAGATTACCTTCTGTTATTGTAGTACATTTTACCTTTTTATTACATATTTCAGTATTTTCCTTAATCAGTGACTTCTGATTGTCCTCTTAAAGAAAATATTCAAATGTACAGAAATGAGAAATCTGAGCACTGTGTGAGCCATGGACTTGCATTTCTTAAGTAAAAACCATAATTTCATCATTTTTATGTTAACAATTTCAATGATATCAGACAGACAGATCAATCGAGTGATCAATAGATGGATCTTGACTTGATTTGTTTGATTTTGTCAAGTTCTTTACTCAATTTCTCTTCATCTTTACTTTTTTAACAGATGTTTATATGTAAGCTATAATTATTTTCATATTAGTTTTCTTATACTAATCACAAGATTGACATTCTAAATAACTAAATATGTCATAAGATAACATTCTCTATTTTCTTTGTGTACTTCTTGAAGAAAACTGCAGATTTCCATCAAAGAACTGTCTCTGTAGGCAGGTTGAGGTATTCTTTTTTTCTTTTTATAGATATGTATAATAACAATATTTTCCCCCAAAATCAAGCTAAAATTTGTCTGTGCAAAGTTTCTTCATTTCTGCTCATTCTATGCTACTTGTTAGTTTGTTGCTATGGGGTCAAACAGAAAAAACAGAATTATCCTTTCTTGTGTAAATCCTTTCCATATTTGAAATTCAACCTAATTTTCAGCTTCTCAAAAATTGTGAGTGAAAGGCGCTATTCAAAACAGAATACAGTTCTTTGAATGTGTTATATCTTGCATATTATTAAGTACTTATTATGTTCCAAGTACTTTGAAAAGCCCTAAGGATAGAAAATGTAAAAGCAAACAAACAAAATAACAAAAACCCCACATAGTTCTTGACTTCAAGGAGCTCACATTCCAGTGGGGGAGACACTATATACGCAATTATGCATTTCCAAGATAGCATGTGAATAGATAGAAGAACCCTCGTCATTTACACCATTTTTGTTATTAGCTTATTATGGTAATAGTTCATGCTGTTGCTTTAGTTAGCTGGTATTCCCACATACTTCTCTCCTATTGTGCTTTATTAGATAATGATTTGAGCTGAGGTAGAAAACTGTACACTAATATTTATTCAGTGTAGCTTAACTAATCTAACTTGCCAAGGTGTTTTTGGATCATATCTATCTAATCTCCTTTTGACCTTATCCTGGTACATGGTGTGAGATGTTGCTCTATGCCTAGTGTGTGCCAAACTGCTTTCCAGTTTTCCCAGAAAACAGTGTCAAATGTTGAGCTCTTACTCCAAAAGTTTGGATCTTTGGGCATATTATGGTCATTTACTAGTGTGCATTGTTTGCCTAAACCATTCCACTTATCCACCACTTTATTTCTTAGCTGGTACCAGATTATTTTAATGATTACTGCTTTATGATAGAGTTTGAATTTGGAACTGCTATACACCCTTCCTTCACATTTTTTCCCATTGTTTCCCTTGATCTTCTTTTACTTTTTGTTGTTCTAAATGAAGTTTGCTGTTTTCTCTAGCTCTACATAAGAAATCTTTTGTAGTTTGCTATGGCACTGAATAAATTATAAACCTAGGTAGAATTATCATTTTAATTATATTGGCTCAGTCTACCAATGAACAATGACTATTTCCTCAGTCTTTAGATTGTTGTGATTGTGTTTATGTTGTCTCTGGGTTTGTCTTGGCAGGTAGGCTCCCATTTTATATTGTCTGCAATTTTTTTTAAATGGAATTTATCTTTGAATGTCTTCCTGATGGATTTTGTTGGTAATATGTAAAAATACTGATGATTTATGTGTTTATCTTTACATATTACAACATTTCTAAGGTTGTTAATCATTTTGACTAGTTTTGCAGTTGATTGTCTAGCATTCTCTAAATACACCACCATATGATCTGCAAAGAGTGATGGTTTTGTTTTCTCATTGTGTATTTTTATTCTTCCAATGTATTTTTTTAATCTTATCATTTTAGGTAGAATTGCTAGTGCAATATTGAATAGGAATGGTGATAATAGATACCCTCGCTTCACCCCTGATCTTATTGGGAAACTTCAAATTTATCCCCATTATAGATAAAGGAGATATTATCTCTAGATTATATATAATATACATTATCTATAGATTATAGATAGACTATGTGGACTATAGATTATAGATAATATTATCTATAGATTATATATATATGTATATATATATATTATCTATAGATTATAGATAATGCTTCCTCTGGGTTTTGCATAGATGCTATTTAACATTTTAAGAAAGGTTCCATTGATTCTTATTCCTTAAAGTGTTTTTAATAGGAATGGGTATTGTAAACATACATATTAAAATAATAAATATAAATACCTATGTGCTATTGAGAGTATAATTTTCTGTTATTACAACACATTTTAAATGTTAAGAAAAAAAAAACACCTTCATTTCATTCTCATTCATTACAGGCTTAACTTGACCTAAATTAGTACTACTGCTAGTACTACTACTACTACTGCTACTACTACTACTACTACTACTACTACTACTACTACTACTACTACTACTACTACTACTACTACTACTACTTTAGATCAGGTTTTGTGTGACGGCATACTTTGTTATTGCAGCTTGTAATTTTGGAAGTCATTCTCACTTTTATGTCTGACCCCACCTTATTGTTAACTGTGCACCTATTCAGCTTTCTCCATCCCAGCTTAACTTACAGACCATTCCTTTGTCTGTTCTACCATCCTCCAAGCATCCATCAATCTCTCAGTTCAAGTCTATGATTCTGCCTCCCCCCACACGCACTTAGCTTATTTGATTCTGGGGGTCAGTGGAAATGTTTATCTCTTTTCTCCCTACAATTTAGCTGTGCATAAAAAAAGCTTCCTATTTCTTTCCTTCTATCACATGACCAAGCAAAAAACTCAACCTAGTCCAGAATCATGTAGTCAGACTTACATGTCTTCCTACTGGTCCTGATCACCAGGCACTTTTCTACATATGTATTTATAAGATCTGACATCCAGACCTGTTTTTATCATTCTCTTCCTCTCCTAGGAGAGTCCCCATTACACACACAGGCAATTTTCAAGCAAACTGGTTTCAGTTCAGATGTCACTAGTGTGTAAAATCATAGCTAGGTTTTGAAATATATCTTGATCTTTAAGAGTTCTCTATTAAAATGTACATTCTTCTGAGAATGGTTTCATCTTAAACTATTAGATCTTACAGATGCCTCAGTTTTCCTTATCAGTGAAACAAATGAGTTACATTCAATTACTTCTAAATAAATTTTGAATCTGTCATTCTGGGTCTTAATAATTAATTGATATCAAGCTGAGAAAAATGTTCAAAAAAGGAAATATAACATGGACCTCTGCAACAAGACTTAAGGAGGCTATACAAAACTAATCCTCTAGAAGTTGCAAGCATGACTTAACTCACTATGCTGATTTAGCTGACCTTAAACTAATAAATAATCCACACATTTGCTAGCTGGTCCACACCTCTGTGTAATCATTTATCTTGAGATGTAGGTAATATTGAATATTTTGTATTAAAACTGGGAAATAGGTCAGATGAGGAGAAATATTTCTACAATACTGATTAAGTTCATGGAAGAAAGAAGGGATAAAACTTTTCTTAACAAAGAAATATAAAAATTAACTTTCAAATAAAGCAATAATTATTTAATGTTTTCAGTAGATAATAGACATGGTTAAATTTCTCCCTTTCTTCATCTGTTGTCCTTCCTCGTTCATAACTTTTGGATCCCTTTCCCTTCATCCAACTGAGCATATGCATACACAGTACTCAGAAAGAGGAATATATTATGCATCTGAATTAAAATTATTCCTTGTATATCTCACTTTGATTAGAAAACAATTAAATATATTACTTGATCATTAGTCTTTTTTGACTGTACTTTCAAAATTTCTTTCAAACTATGCTGATTTGGGAAATAGCTCTAATGCTCTTATAACTTTCTTGGCATTGATGATTAGGGATAAAGAGCCTTTAAATCTTTTCCAGTAGATGTGCCAAATGAGGTCCTAGACGGGTAGAGGAAAAAGAATTGCATGAAATAAATTCTGATTTCTGAGCTTCTCAGGTAGGTTTTGTCTATTTTATGATGAGAGTGAAAGATTACCAGAAGAACCTTGTTCTTATTTATTTTTTCTCAATTATATCTTCTTTGATGTTCTTAATTTTTTAAAAAAAGGTTAGGATTAACAAGCAAAGATTAGTATATAGAAAGGAAGGTGAGTAAATACAGAATGTGAATTAGTAGTTTGTGATGTTTTATAATAGTGACAGGTTCAAGAATTTGGGAGCTAATAGATATTCTGCATAATAATTTAAATTAGAAGAAAATTTGCCAACTGGTCCTTTCAATTATTGTTTTAGATATTGGTTGATATCTCTGCTAAGCACAGAAAGAAATTTTAAACTTTCCCCCTACTGAATTAATGTGATACTGGGCCCTTTTATAATAAATAATTATATTTCATAGCCTTTAAAATACTTCACATAAAATAGACATACTGATGATTTTTACTATAGTATTCTTGTTAAAATCATTATTAGAAGTGAATCAAAATCAGGAGAAATAATCTGTCTATATGGACACATGTATATGTATCTTTATGTATATATTTGTACTGTTATATATCTATATATATACATATATATACATGTCTATAACTATGTATATCTACCTAGCTAGCTGTTTATCTGCCATAGTCAATAGTGACTTGACCTCAAAGACAAGACATAAGAACAAATCCAAGATATAACACATACATTTTGTTTGAAACTGGGCATGTCACTTATAACCAGTTTACCCATAATATCTGTTATTTGAATCTTATTTCACCCATGAAAATGTGAGCTCCTTAAGGACACACAGTGTTTATTTTCGCCATACTTTCTAGAATGCCTGGCATGTACTAAGTGCTTCAATACTACACCAGTGTTTTCGAACACTGTGAATGTATGCATTTATATATGTGCATATACACATATGTAATAATATGTGTATGCACACATTTGTATATATATACATATATATATATACACAGCAATACATGAGAATACATTTGTATGTTTATATATATATATATTTGTGAATATGTATAGATATTCAGAAAATCCTTACTGAGGGTGAGTGATAATTCTTAAGTTTCAAGGGATCCTTCTATATCCAATCTACTGTTTCCTCTTCTAATTAATTTTCTTCCACATGTCTGAAAACATGATATCTGCCAGAGAGAGACTATCCCAACTTTAAATCTTTCCAGTGAGGAATATTTGGAAATAATTTACCTTACCCAGAAAGTTTTAACTCTAACCTTGTCACTCATACCCTACTATGAGCATCTTCCCTTTTATATAAGTGTCATTAATTTAAAAATAATTTATATGCATACATAATTATATGTGTGCATATATGCAAACATAGGAGTATGTATGCATATATATGTACATATATATATGCACATACATATACATACACAAAACAATAAAATACTTTTTTTCTTCTTTCCAACTCTGAAATTAAATATATTAGGGAGAGAATGATTGTGAAAATATATTCTTCAGCTGAAATCCCAAATTCCAAATTTAGCCCATTTTAAGAAGTCAGAAATCATTTGAAAATGAATCATGAGAGGGTAGAAGGAATATCAATAATTGACCATAATAGTCAATAATGACTCTGAAATATGATGTAATTGTTATTAAAATTGCAGCAGTTTTCAACGAGTCTTATCCTTTATTTTATATAAGGTGCAGTATGAATAGATCCAAATGAATTCATTATGAATATGTTCATATTATGCTGCAAAATGTAATCAGATAGCCAGCATTTATGAAGAATGCTATAAAATCAAATCATCAGTCCATGTCCTCCTCCTGTATTTAGGCCATGGTAAATATTTGCAACCATGAAATAATTCTATAAAAATAAAGTGAAAACGTACTTAATAAAATTTTGAGTGTTGGAGAAGTCAGATTATATATTAAGCAATTCACTATGTATTCCAATGTTCTAAAAATATTCATTATATTCTTGCATTATCAAGAATTATGAGTTACCAAGAACACCACTTTTAGCTGTAAATATTTTGATCTCTACATATTTCAATGAGTTTGCATGTAATTATGAGATCATAAAAATAATAACTTAGTTTCATTAAAGCTTGATGTATAATACCTTCCAGACCAAATGGATAAATATAGCTAAATTTAATTTTAATTCAGGCAATGTTTTACCTTTCTATGAAGTAGGTTAATAAGGAAACATTAAATAGAACTATTCTTATTCCAAAAAATCTGAAATAACATTGATAGTACTTCAAGTATGTATCAACATAACAACAAAAGATATAGGAACCAAACCATTTTGACTCTATTGTTTACTAAGCCAAATGCAAGTGGAAAGGAAACATATAGGGCCAAAATATACTACCACACCTTAATTATCAGAAAAATATGGGAGGTCCTTTTCAAAAAGTATTTCTAGTAGACAAAAAGGAAGTTGATAGGCCTCCTTCAGGCACTTCTTAGGGTGAAAACTTGTATTTTGCTGGCTATTTTGTTTTGTAAATATTGAAGTTCATAATGAATTAACTGACAGATAGGAAAATGTGTATTTTTTAGCCTATCCAAAAGTGAAGGGAAGAAGGAATTTTACTGTGTACACACATATATAGATAGATTCTGGCAAAATTTTTAAGTATTGTGTGGGAAAAACCATATAAAATTTGTTTAAGCCCAATAGATCACATTAAAAGTTTATGTCATATGTGTATATAGATATATGTATGCACACATATATGTATGAGATATGTAATATATCTATAGATATGTCTTATATCTATAGATATCACACATAACATAATTTAAGGATTTGAATATAATTCCATGTATAGTATGATGGCACTATGTCAGAGAATCATGCAAACATGAAGTACTTAGGGTTTGCTAAAGGGAGTCAATTTTTTCATAGCTAAAGATAACAAGCATAGATAGATAGATAAATAGATAGATAGATAGATAGATAGATAGATAGATAGATAGATAGATAGACAGATGTAGATCGATATAGACATACACATGCATTGTGCACACATGTATTTATATTATATACATATATGTGTATACACATATTTATATTTGTACATGCAATGCAATATGCCAACATGTGCATTTGTATGTGTTCTAGACTTGTGATTTTGTTGGTATAAGGAGTTCCCAGGAACTTAACTCAATTCAACTGGTCCTGGGCTAAGAGTTACAGTAGGTTATCTGGAGAAATGAGAAGTCATGTGACTTATCATCACCTAGAAAGTCTACATAAGAGTTCGAACTTCACTGATTCTTGCCTACTTTATTGATTGCTCCTGACCCAATTTTTCACTTTGCTTACTCTAAGAAATAAGATGATTTCAAAAGACTTATGCACAGTGATGTGCACTTTTTATGGGAGTCTACATGTTGAATAACTGAAAGTTTGGTCAGTTCATTGAGTTACTTTTGGGAAAAATAATATATCTAAAACTTAAGATTAACTTGGATGCCATTTTTATTTTTCACCGACCAAATTTTTATTTTGAATATTTTTCTTCACCAGAAAGCAATCATCTGGATAGGTATCATGCTGAATTATAAGAATTTATATTAATTTTTCTTCAAAATTTTAAATCATTTTTTAGAATGATGTTTTAGTGGTTCTAATATTCATCAAGATATATCATTTTTCTGTTTTTCTTTTGCTACATATTGTTTATGAAATATATGGCAGTGTATACTAACAGATAGTGCCCCGATATGTCACATTATTTTGGGCCCTTTGGGGCAATATGCACTGATATCACGAATTAAAATGTCTTCAACTTTTCTTACCTAAATGAGGTTTGCATTAACATACAAGGTATTTCATTTAATGGAAATCTCTCAATATATGACAAAAAAATGTTCTAAGAATATTACTTTAGGCAAAGTTATGATATTTCCTATAAACAATTTCAAGATTCCTCTGAGAATTAACTCAGCAGATAAACTTAAGATAAGAAGTTTATCTTCATGTGCAAGGTGGCTTGTTCATTTTCTATTTTAATTAATCCTAATCCTAAGAAAGTACTATATGGTTTTTATCTGATTATTCACATAGCAAACTAAATATTTCAATTGACCAATGAAATAATAACTACAATTTCTTGGTTGCACAAATTTTTGAATTTTCCATTTGCCAAATGAGCTTCTTCCTAATCTGTGGGAAAACTAGTGATACATCTGCCCAGAATTCTTCTAGTATTCTCTATACACTACGGGTAACCAGAGACATTTTACAAGATTTCCTTGAGTCAAGAGTTAAATAAGACAAACTTAAAGCAATAAATATGCCTGAAGCTTTGTCTAGTCTGTGACAATTAGTCTTGATTTCACCATTTAGTTCTAAAGGAAAAATTGTAAAAGCAATAAGTAGTTTTCAATTTCTTATAAAATACAACTGTTCCATAAGGGAAGGTAAGAAGATCTTCAACTCAGAGGAGTATCAGCTTATTTCCAGTGTAGTTAAATCTCCATGCAATGATGAAACCAAACCACTACTCCAGTTTCATGTGTCATTGTAAAAGTGGCAACCACTCAACTTATAGTGAAAGATTGATCAGTCATTTTTGTGTTCAAAGGAACTTGGAAAAATGTTTATACAAGTTAAAAAATGGTCAAACTAGATTGGGTTTGGGCACACAAGCAATTGTAAAAACAAGCCCCTTCCCTATTTATTTTCTAAATAAGGTCATAGAGTTAAAGCTGGAACAAACCTTAAAGTTTATAAGCCCCAACCAACTGAACTGGAAGGAAATTTAAAGACCATTGGGTATAACACAGGCATTTTGCAGATGAAGAACCTAAGTTAGCAGCTGATAAGCTATTTGCCCGGGATCACAAAACCAGTCATCTTCAAAGGTGCACTTTGAATCCAATTCTTCTCCAAGTTCAGTGCCCTAACACCGTTTGTCCAATTTAATAAGAATGCTCTAATTAGAAGTTTACAGAAAAAAAGTTTCTCTTAAATTCTGACAGTTGGCAATTCACAAATAAGTGATTATTTTAAACCCAAATACCCCCATTCTACTTCATTATTAAAAAAATAGCCAACTGCTATCAAGTTTTGAAATAAACATTATTTGAATGTTATAGCACAAATGGAAAAGACATGAAAGCACTAGAAACAAACAATCATATTTGCCTGTCTATTTCACCACTTTAAAAAAAGGTAATATACTAAATTTAGGGATGCTATTGGAGAATGAAGTGAAATTTTAGTGGTTCTTGCATGCCATCACTGTTACAAGCATGGTAGAAGATTTACTACATCTGCTACCCCAACCTAAACACATACACATGTGAAAGTCTTGATAACCCCAGCACTGTGACATGAAGAAACAATCTTGCACAAAGAGTAGTCTTCTTTAGGTATTTCCAGGAGTTGAAAAGAAGCCCCTGGTACCATGCCAGACTCCTAAAAGAAACAATGAAATGTTCTATCCTAAGATAGAACAGAAAGTAAGGTTTCTTTTGTGCTACACCCTCATGTTATAATGAGAATACTGAAGTCAAAAGGAGTGAAGCAACCCGAACAAGGACAGATGGTAGTTAATACTAGAACTAGTACAAAACCCAGGATCTCTGGAAGTGTTCAATTGCACTTTGCTACATCGATAAGTGTGGAGAGATGTGGAATGTATAACTAAGAAATTTAAGATTATCACTGCAGTGAGCAACTGAAAATAGCAGTGCCCCTCAAGTCTGCAAGTTAGGGAAGAGAATTTCTTATTTAAAATTTAAGAAAAAGAAATAAATAATAAATAGGCAATAAGAACTTCTCAGTAGCTACTTTTTTATCATTTTCTATTTGAAAGTGAGGGTAAAGGGATGTCTACATCTGTAGTCTTATCAATATAAGAAATCCTTGTAATAGAAACTTCTTCAATTAATGCAAATTAACTGTTCTTCATTACATTATTCCTCATTACATCTAGGAGGACACTAAATAGTTTAGTGGCTTCTCCATATTCACTATAGCTGTTCATATGCCAAAAACTCGAATCAAAACCAGATTTTTCTAATTGAAAAGTTATCCCCATCAATTATATCAAATGGCTTCTTAAAGAGATTGTAATAGGAATAAATGTTTCTTTTAATTCTTTCTTTTCAGAGTATTTAAATTGTTGAAGCTACACTCTCATGAATAATTAAAATGAAGAATTGGAGCACAGACATGTCTCATTCAACCAATATTGAAAAATACATGTGGATGACCATGGTTTATGAATGATCAAATATGTTAGTAGCTTCCTTTAATTCATAATTTCCTACTTGAGTAGCTATCTTAATATCTAAATGAAAACACATGAACAAATAAAACCATACATATACATCTTTAATCACCTGTTTTTAAGACATCAAGTAAGTTCTGAAGGAAATGAAATCAAATAACCATTTTGCCAAGATATGAGAATAAATTGGTATATGAGTTGAAAATAGAATATTTTAAATGGGACAAGAATTATACTGTAGTGGAACAAGTAGTGGAACTGGATTTAAAGGATCAGGATTAGAAAATCTTACTTTTGTCATTATTTAGTGAAGCCACAACTTTTCAGGACCTCAGTTCCTTCATATGTAAAATTAAGGGATGTTTAACATGATGTCCTTTTCTTTTAAGTATTTTGATAATCATGCCAATATAATTGGTCTACTTTGTAGTTGTACGCATTTTCTTTTGTGTGCTTGAAAGCTCTATTCTGAGAAAGGATCAATAGGCTTTAGTAGATTGCTGAAGGGATGAAGGACTGTGATGTTAAATGTTTAATGACAATTGCATTGGAAAAATATATGAACTCATTGAACATCTTAAATTTAACTTGTATTAGAATTCTTTTTTTTTCTAAATCTAGACATGCAAGAATCCAATAACATATCACTGATCAAAAGTTGCCAATGTGCAATGTTTAAATGTTCATATTGAAAACTTAACAGCAGGTTAGTACAAGGTAGCATCATGGTACATGAAATTATTTTTTAAAATGGTAAAGGACTTGTGGTGTTGCAAGGAGTATTTATTATCATCACTACTATACAATGTTTTGTCTTTGTTTTCTGGAAATGTTAGTTATAGCAATAAGAGAGGACAAATTTAAGATATTAGAACCATCGTGAGGAACCAAAGCTATCATTCTTTGCAGATGTTTTGATGGTATACTTAGAGAACTGAATAGATTCAACTAAAATAGGGGAAATTATTAGCAACTTGAGGAAAGTTGCAGAATACAAAATAAGGCCACACAAATCATCAGTTTTTTATGTAATACAAACAAAAACCAGAAGAAATACACAGAAAAAGAAATTCAAATTCTCGTAACTACAGACAACACAAAATACTTGCCAAGACAGACTCAGGAACTTTATAAACACAAATTTTTTTTTCATGCAAATAAAACCAGATTTGAACAATTGGAGAAATATCAATTGTTAATGGGTGGGCTGGGCCAATAAAGTAAAAATGACAGCTTGACATAAGTTAATTTGCTTATTCATTGCCATACCAATCAAACTACAGAAAAAAAAGCATAAATCTAGAAAAGAAACATAACAAAAAGAAAATAAAAAAATAAAAATATTGGGAGAATAAAAAGTCAAGAACATTAAGAATTCAATGAAAAGAAATATGATGGAAGGTATACCAGATCTCAAAATGAATTAAAAACAGTCTTCACCAAAAACAATCTGGCATTTCCAAAAAAAAAAAAAAAAATGGTGGATCAGTGGAACAGATTATGTACACAACATACAGAATAAATATATGTAGTAATGTACATAGTATATAGTAATCCAATGTTTCACAAACCCAACGATCAAAGTTTTCAGGACAAGAAATGATTACTTGTCAAAAATTGCTGAGAAAGCTGGAAAGCAGTTTGGCAGAAAGTAGGACTAGAACAACATTTCATGCTGTATACTGAAATGAGGTCACACATGGTCTAGACATAAAGGATGAAGTCAAGCAATTTAGGGGAACATGGAATATTTTAACTGTCATATTTATAGATCAAAAGGAAGAATCTATGACCAGACAAGAGATAGAGAGCATTACAGGATATACTTATAATAGATAACTTGACTGGAAAAGTTTTTGCACAAACAAAAGCAATGCAGGCAAAGTTAAGAAGGAAGTAGGAACCTGGGGGTGGGGTTGAGATTTTCAGCAATTCTTTCTAGTAAAAGTTTCATTTCTCAAATATTAAGAACATAGACAAATTTATAAAAATATGAGTAATTCTCCAAAATGTTTAATCTGTTTACAACTTCATTAAAATGCATTAGTGTCTCAATTTTCCCATATCTCTATGAACATTTGTCATTTTCTGTTCTGTCACATCAGCCAATGTGATAGGTGTGGGTTGTAATCTCAGAGTTATTTTAATTAGCATTTCTGTAATGAATTGTGATTTAGAACATTTTCCCTTTTACTTTCAATAGTTTTGATTTCTTCTTATAAAACCTGCTTGTTTATATCGTTTGGGGACACCTACTAGTGGTATTGCTATGTCAAAGGCTATGTATGGTTTTATAGTCCTTTGACCATAGTTCCAAATTGCTCTATAGGATGGTTTAATCATTTCACACCTCCAAAAACAGTATATTAATGTCTCGCTTTTCCCACATCCCCTCAAACATTTGTCACTTGCCTTTTCTGCCCTATTATCTAATCTAATAGGTATGAGGTAGTACCTCAGAATTGATTTAACTTGTGTTTCTCCATTCTATAGTGGGTTAGAAAATGTTTTCCTATGGTTATAGATAGCTTTAATTATTTCACTTGAAAACTGATTATATCTTTTAATCATTTATCAATTGGAGAATGGCTCTTTTTGTTTAAAATTTGACGCAAAGAAGCTTATTTCAATTATTTTTCCCACAGTTACTATTGCTAACTGTTTCTCCTTCCATTCTATTTCCCCTATCCCCATTTATTCCATTATCTTTCTTTTCACTGTTCCTCCTCCAAAGTATTTTGCTTTGAATTACTCTTTCACCCAATTTTCCCTCCGTTCTGTCACCCCTTCTTCTTATCCTCTCCTCTTCTATTTCCCTGAAGAGTAAGATAGATTTCTTTGCCCCATTGCATGCATGTCATGTTTCCCAGTTACATGTAAAAACAATTTTTAACATTCTTTTTTTTAAATTTTAAGTTCTAAATTCTCTTCCTTTCTCCCTCCCCACCCACCCTCGTTGAGAAGGCAAGCAATTCAATATAGGTTATACATGTGTAGTCATGTAAAACACTACCATAATACTCATGTTGTAAAAGACTAGCTCTATTTCCCTCTATCCTATCCTCCTACTCCCTTTTCTATTCTCTCATTTCACCATTTCCTCCCCATCAGTGTTTTCTTCTAATTACCCCCTCCTCCAATCTGTCCTCCTTTCCATCACCCTGACTCTCTAATCCCCTTCCCCTCCCCACTTTCCTATAGGGTAAGATAGATTTCCATACCCAACTGATTTATGTATATTATTCCTTCCTTAAGCCAGTTCTGATAAAAGTAAAGTTTATTCATTCTTTCTCACCTTTTCCCAGTTCTCCTCCAATGAAAAAGTTTTTTCCATGATCTTTATGTGAAATAACTTGCCCCATTCTACCTCTCCTTTTCTCCTTCTCCCAGTATATTCATTTCTTTCACACCTTAATTTTTTTTTAAATATCATCCCTTCATATTCAATTCACCCTGTACTCTCTGTATCTCTCTGTCTCTCTCTCTCTCTGTCTCTCTCTCTCTCTCTCTGACTCTCTGTCTCTCTCCATGTATGTATGTATGTGTGTGTATATATATATATATATATATACACACATATATATGTATATATATATGTATATATTCCCTCCAACCACCCTAATAAAAGTCTTATGCATTGCAAATATCATCTTTCCATGCAGAAATTTAAACAATTCAACTTTAATCATCCCCTTATGCGCTCTTAGGTGCCAAGATGGTGCAGTGAAAGCAGGAATCCATCTAAATTTCCCCATAAATTCCTTCAGAAAATTCTAAAGGGTGAATCTCAGCAGATTTTGGAGAGACAGAATCCACAAAGAGACAGGGTGTGGCATATTTCCAGCCCAAGACAACCTGGGGGGTTGACAGTAAGGATCTGTTGAACCAGGTTGGAGGAAGAGTCCAGAGTGTGTGAGCTGCACCAATACAGACTCAGACATACCAGAAACAGAGCAGACCTCAGTGGACTGAATCTCTTGTGGCAGAGGTGATTCCAAGACCTCTCAGTGCAAGATGGGGATCTGTCAAAACTGGATGAGAGAGAGGCACAAGACTGTGCTGGTCTTGCAGCAGTGTCAGCAGGTGCTCCTGGGGCTATTGACTCACAAACTAAGCATTCAAAAGTCACCTATTTAAACTTCTGTGACAACAGATGATAGAGGAAGCCAAGGATTGCTCTTACCCTCCCTTCTTGATCTTGAAAAAAGCTAGAGAATATTGCCCCAGGAAAAATTCTGGAATAGTGGAGCCAGGAGAAAGGGCACTGTAGCTTGGAAGGCTAGGGGGATTAAAGTAAAACGTCCCTCTTGCTGTAACTAAAGGGGATCAGTGCAGGACAGGAGGCATCCCAGAAAGCCCCCTTGAGAAAACCAATGAGAGAACATGAGCCCCACAGTGATGGAGCCAGGAAGTACCAACCCCAGAAGCCCAGGGGTGCCTTCAGGCAACCAAGAGAATTGACAGACACCAGTAAGGATGGGCATCAATCAGTGACTGAGCCCCACCTGTGCTCTAGCACAGCCATAGGGGAATAGGAGACCTCCAGTGACCAGACTCCCCAACTTCTCCATACCTCACTCCTTGAGCTTCAGTAGAATCCTGAGGAAATGGAGAAATAATGTACTTAGCCTCACACCAACCAGCTCCAGCTCAGGACCAGGTAAGCTATATCATTATGTATCTTCTAGCTGCCGGAACAGAGGCCACAGCCCACAAAGCCAGAAAGCAGCCTGCTAGCTTGCGGCAGAGGCCCCAGTGCCCCAGAAACAGAGATCCACTTTGAAAGCCAGTAAAAGGGCAATCACAATGGGCAAAAAGCAAATTAGAAAAGCAAATATCATAGATTTTTACTGTGGGGACAGGGAAGATCAAAATATGAATTCAGAAGAGGAGGGCATTGATACTATACCCAAATCTGAAACAGCAAAAGAGAATGTAAACTGGTCTTAAACCCCAAAGAACATTCTTGGAAGACCTCATGAAGTGTTTAAAAACCAAATTAGAGAAGTAAAAGAAAAATTGACTGATCCTTTAAAAAATGTAATTGAGAAATAGAAAAAAAAAAATCAATGAATAAAACAAGTCCTTAAAAAGTACATTTGCCCAGATGGATAAGGAGGTGTAAAACCTAAGTAGACAAAATGAAAAGAGGTAAAAAATAGATTGAAGGAAAGAATTCAATAAAAATTAGAATGTTGGGGGGGAAGCCAAGATGCTGGAGCAAAAGCAGGGGCTGTCTATAGCTCTCCACTCAAACCTAGTCAAATACGTGTAAAAAAATACCTCTAAACACAGAACCCATAGAATGACAGAGTGAAGCAAATCTCCAGACTAAGACAGCTTAGAAGGTCAACAGGAAGCATACATAGCATGGTACTGGGAACAGATCATGGTTCAGCTTCTCTGGTACCTGTGGCAATTTCCCAACCCCAAAACACCAAGGACATTGCAAGGTCAGTGGAAAAAATCTGTTGGACCTGTGTGAGAGAAGAGTGATCTGGCCTCAGACCCAGGGCAGTGGAGGGGATGGAAGAACCTGTATCAGGCACAGTAGGGTCAGAGTCAGTGGCTGCTTCTGGAGTTGAAGGCCCAGAGATTGGGGGGGGGGGGGGAGGAGATTGAATGGCTGACAGTACATCCCTCCCACCTACCTGTTGGGATTGGAAGCTCAATTCCGTGTGGACAGTCTCGGGCGGGTAAAGGTGGGAGCTTCTAAATCTTAGAGCTCTCACGAGACCCCCCCAGGAAACGGCTGGGTTTCGAGGTGAACCGAGCTATCTCAAGTAATTCCGCCTCTTCCCGTGAGAAACGTGATGGGAGAGAGATCTCCCCGCCCTCGAGATTGTCCCGGATCTGGGCACACTATTGTTATCTAACAGCACGGTATTCAGATGCAAACTATGCGGCTGAAGGTTAAGTAGGATTGAGGAAGCCTGAAAGCTCTCTTAGCACGTGAGGAGCCAAGAGGACAGTAGGCTCCGCTTCTCTTCTTTCCTCTCTCCCCTCCCCCTCTCTCCCCGCTTGTACTTCTACTTCCAATCCCTTAAGATCTTAGCCTCTTTAGGAAATCTCCCCCTCTTCCTCCTAAGGAAGACCCCCCTGCACTTGTAACCGAGACCCTGAAATAAAGCTCAACCCTTGTTTGCCTCTGGAACGTCCTTTCTCTCATATCAGCATCCGGTTTTGGCCAACCGAAGACCTCGGAGGTGAGGTAAGAAGACTCGGGTAGCCCACACAGGCCTCTAGGCCTGACACCTACCCACTGGAAGCAGAGCTTTACTTTAATAAAGAGCCTGAAAGTCAAGTAAATGGCTAAGGAAATGAGCAAAAACCAGAAAAAGAATACGAATATAGAATCTTATTTTGGTGACAAGGAAGACCAAAATATATGAAAAAAAGAAAGCAAAGTAAAAGCTCCTCCATTCAAAACCTCTAAGAAAAATATGAATTGATCTCAAGTCATGAAAGAGGTTTAAAAGGATTTTGAAAATAAAGTAAGAGAATTAGAGGTAAAATTGAGAGAAAAATAAGAGTAATGCAAGAAAATCATGAAAAACAAGTCAGCTGCCTGGTAAAGAGGACTCCCAAAAATGCTGAAGAAAATAACACTTTAAAAAATACACTAATCCAAATAGCAAAAGAGATCCAAAAAGTCAATGAGGATATGAACATATTAAAAAGCAGAATTGGCTATATTGAAAAGGATGTCCAAAAAGTAGCTTGTTAAAGAAAATAACTCCTAAAAGATTAGAATGGAGCAGAAGGAAGCCAATGCTTTTACAAAAAAAAAAAAAAAAAAAAGATGAAAAAATAGCAGATAATGTGAAATATCCAAGTGACCTGGAAAACAGACCCAGGAGAGAAAATTGAAAAATCTGTCATGTTCATCCTTAGTTGCTGAAGACCATGCCATCAGAGAAATAGTTTTACACCCCTTAATTAGAATATTTTTATCATCTCATCATTAAATTTATACCTACATCTTCTGTCTATGAATATCTCTTTTAAATGCCATATTAAAGATAAAATTCTCAAGATTTATATCATCCTCCCATACAGGGATCCAGTTTGCTCTTACTCAATAATACATTTTTTCTCCTGTTTACCTTTCTATGACTCTCTTGAGTCTTGTTTTTGAAGATCCAATTTTCCCTTTAGGTCTGTTTTTTTTTTTTCTTTAGGAAGGCCTGAAAGTCCTTTATTTCATTGAACATCCATTTTCTTCCCTGAAAGATTATGTTCAGTTTTGTTGGGTAGTTGATTCTTGATTGTAGTCCAAGTTCCTTTGCCTTATGGAACATTATACTCCAATCTTTTAATGTAGAAACTGCAAGTTACTGTGTGATCCTCTATGAAGTTCCATGATATTTGAATCGTTTCTTTTGCTCTGTTTGCAATATTTTCCCCTTGACTGATAATTCTAGAATTTGTTTATGATATTCTTTGAGATTTTCAATTTGATATCTCTTTCAGGAGGTGATCTGTGGGTTCTTTCAATGATATTTTAACCTCTGATTCTCAATCTTGTATCAGTTTTCCTTGATGGTTTCTTGAAATATACTGTCCAGGCTCTTTTTTTTAATGACAACTTTTCAGTAGATCAATAATTCTGAGATTATTCCTCCTGCATCTATTTTCTATGTCAGTTTGTTTAATGGGATATTTTACCTTTCTTATTTTTTAATTCTTTACATTTTGTTTACTGATTCTTGATGTATCATAAAGTCAATAACTCCCACTTGCCCAACTCTATTTTTTTGTTTTTCATTTTTAATTTAATTATTTTTCATTTTCAACATTCACTTCCTCAAGATTTTGAATTCTAAATTTTCTCTCCATCACTCCACTACTCCCACTGCAGACAACGTGCATCCTGATTACGACTTGCCGCATTCTTCCTTCCCTTCTATCACACTTCTCTCTTCTCTTATCCCCCATTCCCTCTATTTGCTGGTACGGAATCTTATCTGCCTATCATTTATTCTATTCTCTCTTTTGACCCTATCTCTCCTCAAAAGTGTTCAAATTTTTACTTCTAATTTCCCTTTCTTTTCATTTGCCCTCCTTTCTATCATTTCTGGATGCCCCCACAAAATCTCTTCCCCCCTACTTTCTTGTAGCATAAGGCAGATTTTCATACTAAATTAAATGTCCATGTTATTCCCTTTTTAAGCTAAATCTGCTGAGAGTAAGGCTCACTCTTTCTCTCTTAACTCTACACTCTTCCCTCTACCTTGTACACTTTTCCTTGACTCTTTTATGTGAGAAATAATTTATCTCATTTTGTTTCTTCCTTTCTCCTTTGCCCAATACATTCCTCCCTCACTCTTTAATTTCATTTTTTATATATCATCCCTTCATATTCAACTCTCCTTGTGCCCTGTCTATATGTATATAATCCCTCCAACTACCCTAATACTGAGAAAATTTCAATAGTTGAAAATATTATCTTTCCATGTAGAAATATTAACAGTTCAAATTTAATAAGTCCCTTATGATTTCTATTTCCTGTTTACTTTTCCATGCTTCTCTTGAATTTGAAAGTCAAATATTCTATTCAGTTTTGGCCTTTTCATCAAGAATGTGTGAAAATGCCCTATTTCACTGAAAGACTTTTTTCCCTCTGATGTATTATACTCAGTTTTTCTGGGCAGGTATTTCTTGGTTTTAGTCCTGTCTCCTTTGCCCTCTGAAATATCACATTACAAGGCCTCTGATCCCTTAATTTAGAAGCTGCTAGATCTTGTGTTATTCTGATTGTGTTTCCACAATACTCAATTTCCTTCTTTCTGGCTTCTTGCAATATTTTGTCCTTCACCTGGAAGCTTTGGAATTAAGTCACAATATTCCCAGAAATTTTCCTTTTTGGTATATCTTTCAGGTGACAATCAGTGGATTTTTTCAATATCTATTTGACCCTCTGATTCTAGAATATCAGGTCAATTTTCCTTGAAAGATACTGTCTAGGCTCTTTTTTTATCATGATTTTCAGGTACTCCAGTAATTTTTAAATTTGCCTTCCTTTGGAGAGAAGAAGGAAGTGGAGCAAGAGACAGACGGGAGAGGAAGAGGTGAGGTACCCAGCTAGCATTCAAAACATCCAAAATAAATATCCAATTGTCTCAGGCCATGGAAGAGCTCAAAAAGGATTTAGAAAATCAAGTAAAGGAGGTGGAGGAAAAATTGGGAAGAGGAATGAGAGCAATGCAAGAAAATCATGAAAAGTGAGTCAGTAGCTTGCTAAAGGAGACCCCAAAAAATGCTAAAGAAAATAACAGCTTTAAAAACAGGCTAATTCAATAGGCAAAAGAGGTCGAAAAAGTCAATGAGGAGAAGGATGCTTAATAAAGCAAAACTAGACAAATGGAAAAGGAGGTTCAAAAGCTCACTGAAGAAAATAGCTCTTTAAAAATTAGAATAGAGCAGTTGGAAGCTAATGACTTTATGAGACACCAAGAAATTACAAAACAAAACCAAAATAATGAAAAAATGGAAGATAATGTGAAATATCTCATTGGAAATACAACTGACCTAGAAAATAGATCCAGGAGAGACAATTTAAAAATTATGGGACTACCTGAAAGCCATGATCAAAAAAGATCTTTCATGAAATTATCAAGGAAAACTGCTTTGATATTCTAGAACCAGAGGGCAAAATAAATTGAAAGAATCCAGTGATCACCTCCTGAAACACATCTGAAAAGAAGCTCCTAGGAATATTGTAGTAAAATTCCAGAGTTCCCACATCAAGGAGAAAATATTGCAAGCAGCTAGAAAGAAGCAATTCAAGTATTATGGAAATACAATCAGAACAACACAAGATCTAGCAGATTCTACATTAAGGGATCAAAAGGCTTGGAATCAGATATGCCAGTAGTAAAAGGAACTAGAATTAAAATCAAGAATCACCTACCCAGAAAAGTTGAATATAATACTTCAGGGGAAAAATATGGTCATTCGATGAAATAGAGGACTTTAAAGAATTCTTGATAAAAAGATCAGAGCTGCATAGAAAATTTGACTTTGAAACACAAGAATCAAGAGAAGCATGAAAAGGTAAATAGGAAAGAGAAATCATAAGGGACTTTCTAAAGTTGAACTGTTCATATTCCTAAATGGAAAGATAATATTTGTAACTCAAGACTTTTCTCAGTATTTGGGTTGGAGGGATTACACACACACACACACACACACACACACACACACACACAAATACACTCACATATACAGACAGAGAGCACAGGGTGAGTTGAATTAGAATGATATCTAAAAAAATAAAATTAAGGGGGTTAGAGAGGAATATAATGGGAGGCAAAAGGGAGAAATGGAATGGTGAAAATAATCTCTCATAAGAGGCAAAAAACGTTTTTTTCAATGGAGTAGAAAAGGGAGAAGGTGAGAGGGAAAGGGTGAAGCTTACTCACTTCATATTTGGCTTAAGGAGGGAATATAGTGCACACTCAATTTGGTATGAAAATCTGTCTTGCACTAAGAAAATTAGGGGAGAAGGGGACAAGTGGGTTGGGGGAGATGACAGAAGAGAAGGCAAATGGGAGGAGGGAGTGATTAGAAGTAAACACTTATGGGGAGGGACAAGGTATTAAGAGAGATTAGAATAAATGGGAGACAGGATAGAATGGAGGGAAATATAATTAGTCTTACGCAACATGACTATTATGGAAGTGTTTCAAGAAACTACACATATATAGCCTATATTGAATTGCTTCCCTTCTCAGAGGGATGGGTTGGGAGGGAAGAAGGGGGAGAAGTTGGAAATCAAAAGTTTTAGGAACAAATATTGAGAATTGTTTTTGCATACAACTGGGAAATAAGAAATACAGGTAATGGGTTATAGAAATCTATCTTGCCCTAGAAGGTATGAGAGAAGATGAGGATGGAAGAAGGGAGGATTGTTAAAAAGGAGTGCATATTGAGGGACAGAGGAATCAAAATGCAAGGTGTTATGTGGTGGGGTGAAGGGAGAGATGGGGAGAAAATTTGGAATTCAAAATTTTGTGGAAATGAATGTGGAAAACAAAACAAAAAAATTAATAAGCATTTAAAAAGTATCTGGGGCCAGATGGTTGTATAAGAGAATTCTATCAAACATTTAAAGTACAACTAATTCCAATATTTTATAGAATAATTGGGTAAATTGGTGGAGTCCTTCCAAATTACTTTCATGATACAAAGATTGTACTGATAACTAAAGCTGAAAGAGAAGGAAAAGTATAGATCAATTCCCCTAATGAATGTAGATGTAAAAATTTTTAATAAAATATTGGCAAAATGATTACAACATCTTATCACAATTATGATACACTTTGATCAGGTAGGATTTATACCAGGAATCTGGGGATGGTTTAATATTAGGAAAACTGTCAGAGTAAAAGGTTGATCATATCAACAGCAAACCTGACAGAAACCATGTGATTACTTCAATAAATGCAGAAAAAAATTTCCAACAAAATACAACACCCATTAAAAACACTAGAGAGTGTAGATATAAATGTAGCCTTCCTTAACATCATAAGTAGAATCTGCCTAAAGCCTTCAGCAAACATTATGTGTAATGGGGATAAACTAGATGCATTTCTAGTAAGATTGGGGGTGAGCTAAGGATATCCATTATCCCCACTGTTATTCAATATGGTACTAGAAATGTTGCCTTTAGCAATAAGAGAAGAAAAGTAAATTGAAGAAATTAGAATAGGCAAATAAGAAATTAAGTTATCACTCTTATGATGCAGATGATATGATGATATACTGAGAGAATACTAGAGAATTAAATAAAAATTACTTGAAATAATAAACAACTTTAGCAAAGTTGCAAGATATAAAATTAACTCACATAAATAAGTCCCTTATGATTTTTCTTTTCATGATTCTCTTGATTCTTATATTTCAAAGTCGATTTCTCTAGCTCTGTTTTTTTTTTCTCAAAAATGCTTTAAATTCATTTGTTTCCTGGAATGTCAATTTTTCCTCTCATTGATTATACTCAGCTTTTCTGGGTGAGTAATTCGTAGTTGTAATCCTAGTTCTTTTGGTCTATGCAGTACCATATTTCAAGCCCTCTGATCCTTTAAGGTAGAAGCTGCCAAATCTTGTGTTATCCTGATTGTGGTTCCACAATACTTAAACTGTTCTTTTTTTATGGTTGGTTGCAATATTTTCACCTTCAATTAGGAACTCTGGAATTTGACTATAATATCCCTGGGAGTTTTACTTTTGGGATCTTTTCCAGGAGGTGATTGGTGGATTCTTTTAGTTTCTACTTTACCCCTGATTCTAGAATTACATGGCAGTGTCCTTCCACAATTTCTTGAGAGATGATGTCTAGTTTCTTTATTTGATCATGACCTTCAGGCAGTTCAATAGATTTCAAATAGTCTCTCCTGGAGCTATTTTCCAGATCTGTTGCTTGAAACATTCTGAAATATTTCATATTGTCTTCTTTTTTCCCATTCTTTTGGCTTTGTTTTATAATTTTTTTGACTTCTCATAGAATCATTTTCTTCAATTTCTTCCATTCTAATTTTTAAGCAATTATTTTCTTCAATGGGTTTTTGGACTTCCTTTTCCTTTTGACCAATTCTTTTAAAGCCTTTCCTTTCCTCTTTGATTTTTTGGACTTCTTTTGCAATTTTGTCTAGTCTATTTTTAAGGTGTTATTTTCTTCAGTATTTTAGAGGGTTTCTTTTACTGATCTGTTGGCTTGTTTTTTCATGATTCTTTTTGAATAATTCTCATTTCTCTTCCCAATTTTTACTCTACTTGCCTTACTTGATTTTTAAAATCGTTTTTGAGCTCTTCTGTGGCCTAAGACCAAGTCATTTTTTTTTCTTGGAAGCTTTGGATGTTGGAGCTTTGACTTTGTTGTCTTCTTCTGAGTGTATATTTTAATCTTCCTTACCACTAAAGTAGATTCTGTAGTCTGATTTTTTTTTTCTTTGTTTGCACATTTCCCCAAGCAATTACTTGCCGTGTTAACTCTTTGTTAATATAGGGCTCTGCTTCCTGTGTGAAAGGCTTGCTGTCCCATGCTTCAGTGGTTTTGTGCTGCTGTTTTCTGAGGTACTTCTAGGGGCCTGTACATTATCATTTATTCCAAGGTGCTATGATTTAACGAGAGGTCTTTACCCCTCTGCTGGCCTATGCTTTAGTCTGTGAATGACCCCAAGCATTCTTTTCTGCCTACAACTGTGAGGAAGATTCCCTCTCCACTGCTGACATAAGCTCTGTTATGCCAATATTCCTCCTCACTGCAGGGTTGCCACTATTAATTGTGACCCAGATCCACATATGGGCAAAACAACAGAGTCTTGCCTCAGTGTCAGCAAAGAGACCCATACAATCTTCTTCTGACCAGTTGCTCTATCCCCTTACCATCTGTGTGCTGAGAGCTCCTGAAACAGCTACCACTGCACTGATTCTGTCTTTCCCAATATCTGTTTCTGTTTTGCTGGAGCTAGGGCTGCATGGAACTCCTTTCTCACCTTGGCTCAACAGTCCATTCCTACATAGCTTCAAAATTGTTTTTGACATTTGTGAATTGAGAATTGTAGAAACCACCACAGCTGCCAGTGAGTCAATCCCCTGAGGCCTGCTCCCAGTTGGCTGGTTCCCTGTGTGTTCTGGTGCAGCCAGCACTGAACTATACTCCTGTCTCAGTGTCGTGCAACAGACCTTTCCTTTTCACCTTCCAGGTTGTTTTGGACTAGAATTGCATTTCACTCTGTCATTTTGTGGCTTCTGCTGCTCCAGAAATTATTTAGAGTTATTTTTTCAGGTATTTGGAGGGGTTTATGAGAGAGCTCAGGCAAATCCCTCTTTTTACTCCCCCATCTTCTGAATTTTCTTTTAAAACATGACTAATATGGAAATGTTTTGCATAATTGTGCCTGTATAATTTATATCAAAATGCTTACCTTCTCAGGGACTCTGAGGAGAAGGAGGGAGAGAATTTGGAGTTCAAAACATTTTTATTGTATATCAAAATGTTTTGTTCACATCTAATTAACAAAACATAAAATAAAAATTAATTTTAAATTTAAAAATAGAAAATAATTTGGGGGGGTGCTTAAGAAGCCTTACTACCAGAGAGGATACAATTATGGAAAAAATATTTTCATTACACTTATTATTTTATTTCATACTTACTGACTTCTAAAATCATTATGATTGCACTCAAGTGGTAAAAAACAACAACAAATAGAATACAGGAAAATATAATGTTTAAGTAAATTGAATTGTTTTGATATTCAACATTTGGCTAAAGACTTAAATGATAAGAAATGAAACATACCAATGATTTCATTAATAATAATTTGAAACCTTCACTATATGTCCTAGATCAAAATAAGGTTTCTAGTCTCAAAGGTAGGGATGGTGAGGAGGTCATTGACATATCGTCACTCAACACATCTTTAACTCTCAGTTAACTAGAAAACAAAATAAAGCATTTAACTAGAGTTCTACCCCATAGCCTTATTTTCTATAGAACCTTTACTGTAACTATTCAGTATAATAAGCAAATTAAGACTATATATCTTATGTAACATTTCTGTATGGTAAACCACGTAAATAATTTATTCAAAATGTGCTTTTTAAAAAGTTTTATTGGGTTTTGAAGTGACTAATATGATACATTTTACAAACATTTGTCATGGTTGATTTTATTAACCACTTGAAAACCAATCAATTTAATAACATATTGGTTGTCTTAGAAGCTAAATTCAAGCAATTTTCCACAATCCAGTTCATATGTAAAGATGTAGCCTAATATCCTAGATGAAAAGTGACTCTATAAACAAGAGGAAAAATCTTGACAATAAAATTACACATTTCTGTGATACTATTCATCCTAAAAATAGTTGCTGAAATTACATCATAATACAGTTTTAAAGTACATCTTATCAAATTTAACAAGCAATTATTTTTACCTACAGAAAATGAGATTTAAAATATTTCACATTAAAATGCTACAAAAATATACATCTTTTCAGAAGAATTGGATTAAGGTACAGATTGCTCTTAATTTCCTCCTATTATGGTGCTATACTGAACCTTCTTTTCCCTAACCACTTTATTTTAATGGAGAGCATTATGTCTTGATTTTACAGTTCAATGATTTGCACGTTTTCTATCTCATTTCAAAGAAAAGAGACTTTCTTGACTCCCAACAAAAATATGTAAAGTTATAACTTGGGATTTTCAATGGAAAAAATATTATTCTACAAGGTTTTGAATTTAATTTGGAGCCACCTGCTGAGTTCTCAGCTCCACAGTCTCTGATTTAGAAACCATTTCTCTCCCAAGTACTTCAACAAGGGCCAAGGAATGAAAGGAAATTTCTTTATAATGCCTTTCTCTCGCCCTTCCCACAGTGAGTTCATCTTGAATCATGCTTACACCTGAAGAAAAAAATGTAGCATGTTAAGGTAAAACTGGGAGGATAGGACGATTTCTTAACTGTCAGAGGGACAAATCTTTCTTCTATTTCTAGAAATATTTTAAAGAACTTCACAACTTATGTAAATGTGTTAAAAATAAGACAAAAAAGGTTCTGCTGTATTACTAATTTCAGATTCCTTTATTAACTATATATAATTTATCTTCAACTAATGCAATATAAAATTACTTAAGATGTAAAATAAATATTTTCATACATATATTGTATGTGTATATTTTCATATTGATACATATATATGTGCACATATGTATATGTATGTATATTTGCCTCAGGCATGTGTGTATCTATCTTAAGTATATACATATATATGAATGCATTTATACACATATTGTATGTATATATATATATGTACATATATATTTAAGAGATACAGAACCAAAAACATATGAGAGTAAAAATGAAACATATATACATATACATTTGTAAAATATACTTATATATTTATATGTGTGTATGTGTTTATGTATAAATGTATGTATATATACATACATTTAGACACACACGTATATATGTATATATATATATGTAAAATACAGTCATACAAAAGAGTCATCAATCATTGAAAAATTTTTACATGTGCTTTTTATATCATGGTATTTGCCCTTCCTCTTCTATCTCTCTATTTTTATGGTAGTATTACTTATTCTATCAAAACATACACTCAGTCAAGGTTTAAATGTTCACAGGATGCTCATATATTTAAGTTCCCCCCCTCTTTCATCCAGGAGGATATCTACATATGCTTGGCAGATCTATTCCTTGTCCAAGGAGAATAATGTATCAACTGTTAGGAACTGCTTGTTCCCTTATTAAATGTGTATTTGGTCTGCCTTTCTCTCCCACTGTGAGGACAGATTATTCTACTTCTGATACTTGACATGCTGTCAGAAGAGTTGAAATAAGACATGATACATGAGACAGAAGAGAGGAGACACCCGGAAGGGTAGCATCAAAGAAAACTTGGAAAATAAACTTGAACCAAATCCTGCCCTTGGCCTTGGAATAGCATGCTGTGAATGTCTGGTTTAACAATTTTTTTCTGTTGTTTTGTCTACATTAATTTACTCCAAATACTGTCTCCTGCAGTAACTGGAGAAAAACATGATTTTTAACCTATTCTCATTTAGATTTTGCTTCTTTAACCCTGTTATTCAAGGTAAAAGTATTTAGCTTTATTATTCCTTTTTCTGATTTTAAAAACTCTGAGAAATGACAATTAAGTAACTATTATGTGCAGAACAATTTGGTAGGTCCAGCAAAGTCCACAAAAATTAAACGAGACATGTCAATGTCCTTCATGAAACTCTCAATCTGATCATTTCTGTGCTTTGATGAATATTTTTTCAGGTATTAAAATTTTAACTTCAAAATTAAGAAATATTCTCCTTGAAATTGTTTTATACTAATTTATTTCATTTCATTTCATCATTCATTCATTGAGCACTCAGCATTTAGTGTTATGTACATGGGAAATATAAAAGGAATATAAAACAAGACATCTACCTGCAAAATGCTTACAATCCTGCTACAATAATCCAACACTACCAAAAGGAAATACTTCTCCATCTTGAGTGAGAGGAAACACACAATATGGTATATTTGGAGCTAATTTAAGATATTGTTCTACTCTTCTAAATTCAAATATAGGAGCCACCTGAATTTGGATCAGTGTCAGAATACTCTGAATACTTAAATGCCCAGTCTTATAATCTTTCCTTCTAAAGTATGGGCAACAAAATATAACATGGTCTATATTAGACCTGCACAACTTAGCACTAGGTAGAGGTCAAAATTAAAATAAGCTTAACTTCTTTGGGCTGCACATGGTCTATCACCAGAGAAAGACAGACAATGGTTGCTTGCCTCAGGCCAAATGCCAAATAGGAGAGAGTATGCAGTGGCAGTCTACCCTGAGTTACATGATGGACACAATAGTGACTAGTGGAAGGCAGGTTAAATGAGTCATGGACAAAGCACTCATTACATCTTTACTTTCTTTTCCATCCTCTACTTTTTTTGTGGGCCACCTGAAATCCTTTGGCAGATCACAAATGACCCATAAACCATATGTTGTGCAGGTCTGGTCTATATGAACCCAAGGTGGTCTATTGTCCCAAAGTGTTCATTCAATTCAGTGGCTCTCAATTAAGAGGTAGAATGAAATAGGAGCAGAAAAGCTATCCTCAGAAACAAGAAAACCTGGATTTGATTCCTACCTCTGACATACACTAGATGAATGACCCTATGTAAGTGACGGCTTCTCAGTCCTCTAAAGCAGGGATGTCAAACTCACTATTTAGCAAGAAAAAGATACAGTTCAACACTGGTGTTGTTGTCCAGTCATTCAGTCATGTCAGACTCTTCAGTACCCCATGGACCATAGCATGCCAGGCCCTTCAATCCTCCACTATTTCTTAAAGTTCATCCATTTTCATGTTTATTGTTTCCATGACACTGTTTCTTCATCTCATCCTTTGCTGTCCCCTTTTTCTTTTGCCTTCTATCTTTCTCAATGTATTTTTTCTGTTTTTGTTTTTTTCCCAATGTGTCCTTATGTGCCAGAATATTAAGCTTCTGTATTTGACCTTCCAATGAGCAATGAGAATTAT
Organism: Notamacropus eugenii; assembly: GCF_028372415.1. NCBI lineage: Eukaryota > Metazoa > Chordata > Mammalia > Diprotodontia > Macropodidae > Notamacropus > Notamacropus eugenii. The sequence continues at coordinate 218,718,667 of NC_092877.1, read as the reverse complement.
CTTTAAGTATTGTCTGATTTAATCTCCTTGTTGCCCAAGAGACTTTCAAAAATCTTCTCCAGTACCATAATTTGAAAGCATTGATTCTGCAGTGCCCAACTTTCTTCATAATCCAACTGTCAAAGTGATAGATTGCTACTGAAAAAAAAAAACATAGCTTTGACTATATGAACCTTATAATACAATATGATAATGATGTCAATTTGTGGTTTTCTAAGTGAAAATCCAACTCACAATAATCCCTGAGTTTTACATAACTGCTCTGAGGCAACTTCCCAAGACTTATAAGTGGTTGAGAAGATGCTCCACTGCACTGGTAGGGAGAGTCTCCTCACAACCATATAAGTGAATTCACAGGTGTATTCCCTTTCAATTCCATAGATATACATGGAGAACCTGAAAGAATTTCTATTACTTTTTACATGGGAAATAATGATCAGTGCATTATTTCAATATTTATTTTACCCTCTGGTTTTAGAATATCAGGATAGTTTTCCTTGATAATTTTTTGAAAGATGATGTCTATTCTGTTTTTTCATCATGGCTTTCAGGTATTCCAACAATTTTTAAATTATCTTTCCTGGATCCATTTTCAAGATCAGGTGTTTTTTCCAATGAAATACTTCACAACGTCTTCTATTTTTCACATTCTTTTAGTTTTGTTTAATAATTTCTCCATTTCTCAAGTCATTAGCTTCCATTTGCTCCATTCTAATTTTAAAACAATGATTTTCCTCACCAAACGTTTGAACGTTTTTTTCCATTTGGCTCATTCTGTTTTTTAAGATAGTCGTCTCTTCACTGACTTTTTGGAACTATTTTTCTCATTTGGCTTAGTTTAATTTTAAAGGTTTTATTTTCTTTAGCATTTTGATGGGTTTCCTTTAACAATGTGTGGACTCATTTTTCATGATTTTTTTGCACCACTGTCATTTCTCTTCCTAATTTTCCCTCTACTTCTCTTACTTGATTTTCAAAATCCTTTTTGAGCTCTTTTATGACCTGAGATCAATTTGTATTTTTCTTAGAGGCTTTGGATGCAGAAGCTTTAACTTTCTCATCTTCTCCTGGTTGTATGTTGTGATCTTCTTTGTCATCAGTGACATAAGGAAATATCTCTTCATAGAGAAAGTAAGAATCCATAGTCTTTATTTTTTCAGTTTGCTCATTTTCTGAGATGATTACTTTACTTTCAAGCTCTTTGTTAAGTAGAGTGCTCCAGAAGCAGCTTCTTCTTCAACAGTGCCTGCAGATGCCCTGGGGCTTGGGCACGGGACCCTTCCCAGTGATCTTTGAAGATATCTTTAATATTTGTTGGTTGAAAAGTCTGGAATCCACACGGTCCACTAGTGATTCAGTTCCCTAAACCTTGCTACTGCTTAGTTCATGCTGGGGTGACCCATGTCAAATTGGGTTCTGCTCCTAGCCTTGTGCATTAGACTCTCCCCATTGACCTTCTAGATTGTCTTGGGCTGGAAATTAGCTTCACTTTGTCACTTTGTATCTTCTGATCCTCTAGAATTTGTTTAAAGTCATTTTTACAGGTTTTTTGAGGGGTTTGGGGAGAGATCTGTAACAGGTCCCTGATTCTACTCCACCATCTTGGATCTGCTGTATCTACTTCTAAAGTCCTTCTTAAAAGTTTTAAAGTCTTTTGTTTTTATATCACTTCATTTCCTAATATATTCCTTCCTTATCTCCTTCACAGAGAGTCATCCATTGAACAAAGAAGAAGAAAGCATTTCAGCAATACCAAACAACTGAATCTAGAAGTATATTCAGTGTTTCATACTCATAATTTCCCATCTTTGCCAAGCAGAACAGCTTATTTCTTTACTTTTGTTCAAGAATGAGTTTAACCCCAAACTTTTTTAACTTACAGGCAACTACGTGGGATATTAGATAGAGCACTGGATCTGGAGTCAGGATGAAGGTCTACACTCTCCCTTCAGATGTTTACTAGCTTTGTGATCCTAGGTAAATCATTTAACGTCTATCTGCCATCTTCCTAAATGTGAACTGAGGCTAATGATAGTACTTACCACCCCAAGTTGTTCTGAGAATCAAATGAGATACCATTTGTAAAGTGATTAGTACAGTGCCTATTAAGCACATAGGAGCTTAATAAATGCTTTCTTTCCTTCCTTAAATTGGCATTCATGTCCCATCAAATACCCCCCTACCTATCTGTATTCATCTCCCACCATTCCCTTAGATAAAACATTTGTTCCAGCTAACATATTCTGGTTAAAGATTCTTAAGTAAATCATAGTCATACCTGACATGACTAGATTCACTTTAGCATTCAAACATAAACACTCAATTTTAGAGCTGGAAAGGATCTTATAGACCCCAGTTCTGACATCTTCCAAATAAAAAAGCCAAGATCCATAGAGGTTACACAATTTGTCTAATATCGGATGTTGGGTACTGGACAAACCAGAAAGAAAACACACACACACACACACACACACACACACATACACACACACACACACACACACACTTCAAGTCTTCTAATCCCCAGTCGAGTTTTCTCCTCTACCCTATTTATATGGTTATCTGTTTGATAAATGTTCGTCTTGCCTGTCCAAACAGGTTTTAAACTCCTTGAGGGTATAGGCCACCCATAATAGCATTCAGTACATTGCAGTCTACAACTGTGACCATCAGGATGCTAAATGTAATCAATTTAAGTGATAACTGAAAGCACGATGATATATAGCAAATCATGTTTGAGAGAGAGGGGAGAAAAAAGGAAAAGAAAGAAAGTTACGAGATAACTTTATTGTATATTTACAAACAATAAAAAATTGCCGTAATAGATACGCATTTTCATGTGCAATTGTCTTTTTCATTTTGCTCTTATAAAAATGCTTGTTTTATTTCATAAATTAAAAATAACAAATAATTTTTTAAAAGAAGCTAAGGAACAAAAAAAAGGTGCTAGGCCAATGGAAGTCCAATGTTAATTACCTGAATATCTGTGAGCACATGTTGTATATTGCTTACTCTACTCTTGTTTCACTTTCCATCCTCTTTATATGCCCAGATTCAGTCCTTATCTCCCATCCAGCATAATCCCATGAAGCCTCTCGTATAGTCAAGCAAGGAACGTTAAGGTGTTAAGTACTCGTACTTGGAGAAAAAAGTGTGAAGGTATCTGGACTAAGAAAGGTGAGGTTCTTCATAAGAATGGTAAAGAGCTAACCAATAGGGACATCAAATTCAATTCATTTTACATAGCTATATTAGAAACAAACCAACGAAAAAAGACTTGAAGCTAGTGTTCCAATTGTATAAATATTTAAATGTGATTTCAACTCTTTAAGATGGATCCTCCTGTAACCTTGACTAACGCTAACAGATGTCTGCTGCTATCTATATAATATAAACTCTAAGGCATTCTCAATATGTTGGAGTGATTAGCTTTTGTAACAAGGTCACCTTGGCATAGATGAATGAGTGGATTGATTTTCTCATCAACACTTCAGTTTCTTTACCATTTCTTCGGCCAAAAGTTCTTTGCTCTTGGATCCTTAGCTCTTTCCTATTAATATTACAAATAAATCCATAAAGAATTTTAAAAATCTTACTCTTGGAATTATCCAAAAATTATATTCCTTACAGAGTAAACAGACTTTTATGTTCTGTTGTCTCATTGTCTGCCTTTTCACTACTTCTATAAAAATTACATGAGTATGTGATAATGAGAGACAAAGCATAATAGAGAAGAGAGTTGGTTTTTAACCCAATTGATTTGAGTTTAATCATTTCTCTCTTGCCTTTGAGATACTAGGCAAATCATTTAATATCTCTAGGCTTCCAGTATTATCTACAAATTTAAAATATCGAACTTGATTCCTAAGGCTCTCCTAATTCTAAGTCTGTGATTCTGTATCTTTGTGAAAAGTTACTTTGTGAGAAAATGATTCACTTCTCTCTCTGCTAAGAATAAAATAGGAGGAAATGAGATTAGATTGTAGCAGGAGAGATTTAGATTAGATATCAAAAGAACTTCCTGACTGTCAGAATTAATCAGACTTTGGCATCTCCTTCCCTTTCAATCCTTACAAGCAGGCTAATTACTTGTCAGCAGTGGTTTTGATGGTGCTTGGCTAGAGACTATGGAGTAGACTTCATGAACTCTAGAGGCATCAACACCTTTTTCCTTACAATATTATTGGTAATTAATTGGCTGTATGTGAGTGGACACCATACCATTCTTTTTACCATATAAATATTCATATGCAATTTATAACATCCATAGCAATAGACAGTGATATGAAATATATAGGGAAAATGTTATAATCCAAAATGGGCCCTATTTCATAGGGAAAAAATGGCAGCTACTAATGAGAATACAATGTTTAAATTCCATTTCCATGGGAGCAGTACTTAATTTTTTATACCACTGTTCATATCAGGACTTCAAATATGAATATTATACAGTGCTCAACTCTATTATAACAAGGTGAAGAAGCAAAATGTTTTCCATTTTTCTTGCTAATTTGTCACATGCCACATACTGTAATTAACATTCTATTCCTATCTTATTTTACAACAGTCATGTCTCAGAAAAACAGCTTCACTCTTGAAAACAATCTGGATTATGGTAACATCTCAAGAGTAAAGTTAAGTGTTAGGTCTTATGTAGCAGTGACCAATCTCAGGGCAAAAATTCCACAGTTAAGCCACTCTGTCACTTGGATGATTTCCATTATTTCTGGAAGCTAATAATTTCTGAATAGTCCCATGTTCCATTTGGTGCTTTCCTGAGGAAGCCTTATCAGTGCATTGATATACAGTAAACTGATAATCCTTAATTTAGGTCCCATGTATCATTATTTAATGGTTAAAGAAGTCTGCAGGCTACCATCATTGTGCAAGTTTCTGTAAGGATAGAGTGCTTGCCAATGGTTGAAGTAGATTAAGAAAAATGTACCTAAAAAAATAGTTCTAACTTCAAGTTGTAGTAAGCCCCAACTTATGGTGATTTAATAATCTATACATAGTAAAATTTGTTGGTCACTATAAATGCATACAAACATAACAACTCAATTAGATGGAGATTTACACACATATATGTATGTGCGTCAATGCACATACATATATACACACAAATACATATATGTATATATGTATGTATACGTGTATAAGTATATGTATATAAACACATTACCTGGTAAAAAGTATAAAACTTTAATTTGAGAAATTTGTAAATGAGTATTCTTATCACTGTGTTGAGAATGAAAGATATGAGAAAGATTGTCTCCAAAAACATTTTCATCTTAAAATATTAAATATATTTATTGTTCTTTGAATGTCTAAATATTTATTTTATCACATCTGTGTATAAATGAATGGGTGCTTAATCACAAATTTTGGTAATAACATTTTTTTTTCAAAATTTGATGAAAAATATTGAAATCTACATCTAAAATCCCAGAGATAAGATATTACTCCAAAATATACAGTTTCAAATGCAGAGTGGATATACACAACATTGTAACAAATTTATAATGGATAATTAGAAGATGTATGCATACACGCAGACACTTAACCTGAATATACTTTCCAAAACATTTAAAAGAACAATTTCATAAATTTCTATGTTAAACATATGAACTATTTTCACAAATGTTGCAATAATAATATTGATATAATATGATGACGATTATGATGATTTAATAAATTTCTTGAAATAGAAACCACTTCATGGCAAAGACTCAGAAACTACTCTGGGTCACACATAGGTCATCTTTTGTTTCTGAAACCAATTTTCTTTGCCACATGCGATCACCTCATATATAAAATTATAGGGCTATATCAGATGATCTCTAAGTGTCCTTGTCACCTTGACATTGATGACTGCGTGATATTCTAACCTTTGGACTAGAATATTTTATACGCAATATTAGAAATGTTCAAGAGGAGATAATTGTAATAGCTAGTGGTAAAATGCATGAGACTAAATTTAAAAAGAGCTTAAATTTATGAATATAAAATTAAAAAACTAAGCTATTTGATTTTATAGTAGTAACATATAATGCAATAATATATTATTACATTAATACTATATTAACATGATATAATAAGAAATCACAAAAATGGCATCTGTTATTTTTTAAAAGTTCATATGTATACATACCTAGTGGAGGTTAAGAATATATACATACATATATATATATATATATATATATATATATATATATATATATATATATATATATATATATATATATATACATAATTTAAAGAAATTGGTGCTACCCAAAATAACAGAGATAATGAAGTAGGGAAAAGAGATAGGAGCTACACTTGAGGTAATCAAGTCACTACCACTGTGCTGGACATTGAGAACCCCTGTCTGTACTCTACCAATAACCTTAAGTAATTATGTGACCCTAGCCAGTGAGTTAGCCTCTGTTCACATTGTTTTGTTAAATGGATGAGGATTGTGATACCATGACTTCGAAAATATTTCCAACACCCGACTTCTATGGCTCTACTTACTCCTTTGAAAATCTAATGGAGGAAAAAAAGTAACTTTTTTCCCTTACATCTCTGGCCATTGACAAGTATTTATGTGGTAGCTAGCATGGTTACAATGAGGTTATAAAACCGGTTCTTATTCAAAACATCCCTTAATGAAATAGTTCACTTTTACAGAGGTGAACACCGAAAGGTTAAGTAATTCAACAGTAGACCATAAATCACGAGCTGCTCTATGGTTTGTTTAGTTCTCTAGACTCTCAAATAAAGAACGCTGTGATATGGTAGGCAGCAAATAGCTGATGTGATTGAAAGCCCAGGCAGGAAAGGCAGTTGAGTCTGCAGTTGAGTGGAGGGCTCTTTCCCTTCTAGATTTCCCAACTCTGACTACTACTGCCCCATGGGCTCTCTCAGGTTACTACTATTCTTAAAACCAGTTACTGAAGGCCTCTTTTTGATGATTTTGTAGATGTATGGGAAAACCTCACAGACTCATAAAGTATTAGAAGTGGCCTACCAGAATCACACAACAGTGAACTCACATAATTTCAGAGCTGGTAGAATCTGAAAGATGACCTAGGTCAACTGAGACCTGATAAAAAACTTTCACTGCAACACACTGAGAAGCAGCTATTCAAAGTTTATTTGAAGACCTTCAGAGAGGGAGAACCTGTCTTAAGAAACAAACCATTCCAATTTTGCAAATTGAACAACCCTTCTTGTTAGGAAGATTTCCTTTTTTTTTTTCATTTCATTAGCCCTAAATTTGTTTCAAAAAATCTTCTGCTCTTTGCTACAAGTTCAGACCTTTGGGAACAAAGACAAGAAATCTAATTTTTTCTCTTATACTACAGCTTTTCTCTTATTTAATGAATAGTTACCTTGTTCCTTCTGGAACTCCTCATTTCCTGGACAAATTTCCCCTGTTCCTTCAAATGATCTTCATATGGCATATAAATCCAAGGAATTCCATGGTATTGATTTCTCTCCTCTGAATATTCATCAACTTATATAACCATCCTAAAATGCTGTGCCCAGAAATGAATATGGTACTATAAATGTGATCTGACTGGGACAGAGTCAAAAATACCCTCTTCTCCATAGTCTTTGAAACTAAGACTGCCAAAATATGACTTCTCCTTCCCTTATGTCTATTGATGGATCTTTACCTCATCACACCTGATAGCCATGGTGGTACCTCAAGACTCTGCCCTACACTCTAATCTCTGTTACTACCATATTATTTCACTTGGTGATCTAAGGAGTTCCCATAGAGTGTCTCAGTGGCACAATGTATAGAGTGCTGAGACTAGAATCAAGAAGACCTAAATCCAAATTCAGTCTCAGACACTTACCAGATTTGTGACCATGGGCAAGTCATAACTTCTATCGCCTCAATTCCTCAATTGTAAGGTGGGGATAATAATAATTTCTTTTTCACATGGTCGTTGTCCTTTAATAACATTTATTGTTCATCTACTATGTATCAGACACTATGCTAAGTGATAGGGTGCAAAATAACACAAAAACAAACAGCCCCTACCCTCAAAGAATTAACAGTCTAATGGGAGAGATAATAAGCAAACAAATGTGTAGAAAAAGCTTCAAATAGGGAAAGCAGGAAATAGTTAAAAGAAAAATGTAATTGAATTAAGAAGGGTTGAGCTTCCTGTAAAAAATGGGATTTTAATTAGGACTGAAAGAGACCAGAGAATCTAGTAGGCAGAAATGAGATGGAATAGCATGACACTAATGAAAAATAGAAGGAGAAAATGGCCAGAATCAAGAAATGGAAGGTCATATTCAAAGAACAGCAACAAAAACAGCATGCCTGAATTAAAGACTGTGTGGTAAGGAGTAAGGTATAAGAAGACTGGAAAGTTGGGTAAGGGCTAGCTTAGGGGCTTTGAATTCTGGAGAATTTTACATTTGATGTAGGAGGAAATTGGGAGAGACCAGTTTATTGAGTAGTAGGGAGGTTGACATAGTCAGATACATGTTTTAGAAAAAGCACTATGGTTGCTGAATGCAGGATGCATTGGAGTGGAAAACTGAGACAAACAAACCCACTAACACTCTATAGAAATATTGAAGAAAAGAGGGCCTGTACCCAAATTATGACAGTCTCAGAGGAGAGAAAGGGGCATATCTGAGAAATGATACAAAGATGAGATCAACAGGCCTGGGCAATACTTTGGATACTGGAAGTAAGAAATAGTGAGGAGGAAAGTATAACACCTTGGTTGTAAGTATGAGGGCGTGGAAGGATTGGTGTTGCCCTTGACAACAATGAAGAAGTTGAGTGGGGATTGGGAGAAAAGGTTTTTGCAGAAAAGATAATTAGTTGATTTTAGGACATATTGAGCTTTGAATGTCAGCACATCATCCAGTTCAATATTCTGAAAATTTGTTAGAGATATAGGCTTGGAGGTCAGGAGATCTGAGGGCAGAATAGTGTTTCTTATCAATGTATTGGTGGATTCTGATTTCTAATTCATTTTCCTTTTCTGCTCTGTTTTATAGATGAGTTCATCACATTCACAGTTATGATTACTAACTGTATGTTTCCCTCAATTCTTTTCCTCTCTGTCTCTCTCTGTCTCTGTCTCTCTCTCTCTCCCCTTCTCTCTCTGTCTCTCTCTCTGTCTCTTTTTCTCCCTCTCTCTCTCTGTCTCCCTGTCTCTCTCTTTCTCTCTCTGTCTGTCTCTCTCTCTCTCTCTGTCTCTCTCACTCTCTCTCTCTCTTCAACCTGTCAATCCTCTGAAATCTGAAATCTGTTTTACTTCTATCAACTGGCTTCTTTAATCTGTCCTCCCTTTTAATCAGCCCTCTTTTCTTTTATCCCCTTCCTCTCCTACTTCCTTGTTACATACAATCAATTTCTATTGCCAATTGTGGATGCACACATATATGTGCATATGTGTGTACATTTATGTGAATACATACATATGTATACATATGTAGATATATGCACATGCATGCATGCATACACATAAATTATATATCCATATATGTGTATGTATATGTGGGGGTGGGTGGGTATATGTGTATACACACATATACACATATACACATATATATGCACATGTATATATACATGTATATGTGTGTGTATATATATATCGATATATAGAGATATATTTGTATCTCTATATATCTATATCTATCTATATCTATCTCTATATCTATATCTATCTATATCTATATCTACCTATCTATCTATCTATATCTATATCTATATCTATATATCTACATATATATACATAATGTTTCATCTTGGAACCAATTTAAATGTGAGCAAGTTTCAGACATCCCCTATACCCCCACCATTTCCCTCTCCACTATAAAAACTGTTCCTTGCATTATATTTTCTGAAACAATTTTCCCCTTTCTTCCTCTACCTTCCCTCTTCTTCCATTGTTATCCCTATTTCTCATTTATCATTTTTTTACATCATCAATTAGCATAATTGACTCACTCCTGTGTGTAATGATAATTTAAATGGAAAGATATTTCCATTTATTAATAGCCCCATGTAGCCTACTTAAATCACCTGAATGCCTAAATCACATGTGGTGGGAGGAGCTTACTGAACATGGAACAGGAATGGTGGAGCAGAACCATGAGGAAGGTATGAGAGCAGTTTGGGCAGAGGAGAGAGGCCAGAGGCCAGCAGGCACAACAAGACTCAAAAGTGTTTCCTTGTGAGAAGGACCAAGCAGAGAACAAGGAGGGAAGGGGGAGAGGAGAAGCTTGGGAATGCCTTTGTCCCCAACAGTGCTGATATGTATTGACTTCTTGGCTACTATGATAGATTTGACTATCTCGTGTCGCATTTTGGCTTTCTGGTGAATGAATAAATGTTTTTCTTCTATATGGAGAGTATTTTATATTTTGCATTTCAGAACTATGCCAACATATTCATAGCCATCCTCAGTGCTATGAATATTGCCTAGGCAATACACTATACTCTTTCTATATAGAATTCTTCCAATTGCCTTAAAAATGATGAAGTTAGAGAGGGGCAGATCCCAGTAGACTTCAGGGACGGAATCTCCAGGGGCAGCACAGATCCCTCAACCCACAGGCACCAAAGGTCAGTGAGAGGGTCTCTTCAACTGGCCAAGAGGTAAGCAAGGTGTCCCCATAACTCAGGCCCCCTCAGGAGGCAGCAGCAGAGGCAGCAGCAGAACAAGGCTCCCAAAGCAGGCAGTAGCTCGCATCCATTGTTGAAGGTCTTCTCATAAACTCCCTGAGGGAACTGAACCTGGGGTGGCGGCCCTGCCCCCACCAAAAACCAGGGTTGGGAGCAGCACATTTGAATCAGCCTCCAAGTGCTGGCTGGGTGGAACTGGAGGCGAGGTGGTTGTGGAAAGGAAACTCAGAAGTCAAGTAACTGGCTGGGAAAATGCCCCAAAAAAGGGAAAAAAAATAAGACCATAGAAGGTTACTTTCTTGGAGAACTGGTATCTCCCCCCATCCTTTAAGATGAGGAAGAACAAGGCATACTGTCAGAGGAAGTCAAGGCCTCTGCCCCAAAAGGGAACTTAAAATGGGCCCAGGCAATAGAAGATCTTAAAAAACAAGTTAGCAGCTTACTAAAGGAGAACCTTTAAATGCTGAGGAAAATAACAGCTTTAAAAAGAGGCTAACTCAATTGGGAAAAGAGGTCCAAAAAGCCAATGAGGAGAAGGAGGTTCTAAAAAGCAAAATTAACCAAATGGAGGAGAAGTTTCAAAAGCTCACTGAACAAAATAATTCATTGAAAGAAAGAATTGAGTTCAGGGAAATGAATGACTATGAGTTAAACCAAGAAGTTAGTAAACAAAACCAAAAATTTGAAAAAAATAAAAGATGATGTGAAAGAATTCATTGGAAAAACAACTGACCTGAAAAATAGATCCAGCAGAAATAATTTAAAAATTGTTGGACTACCTGAAAGCCATGATCAAAAAAAGAGCCTACACATTATATTCCATGAAATTATCAAGGAAAACTGCCCTGATGTTTTAGAATCAGAGGGCAAAATGGATATTGAGAAAATTCATCAATCACCTCCTGAAAGAAACTTGAACAGAGAAACTCCTAGGAATATTGTGGCCAAATTTCAGTTCCCAGATCAAGGAGAAAATACTGCAAGCAGCTAGAAAGAAACAATTTGAGTAGTGTGGAAATACAATCAGTATAACACAGGATCTGGCAGATTCAACATTAAGAGATCAAAGGACTTGGAGTGGGATATTTCAGAAGTCAAAGGAACTGGGATTGAAGCCAAGAATCGCCTACCCAGCAAATCTGAACGTAATACTTCAAGGGAAAAAATGGTCATTCAGTGATATAGTTGAATTTCAAGATTTCATATTGATGAAAAGACCAGATCTGTATTTAGAAATGTGACTTCCCATGAAAAGAATCAAGAGAAGCATAAAAAGGTAAACAGAAAAGAAAAATCATATAAGACTCTCTAAAGCTGAACTGTTTACGTTACTACATGGAAAGAAAATATTTTTAACTCTTGAATCTTTTCTCAGTATTTGGGTAGTTGGAGAGATTGTACATACACAAACACACATACACATAGAGTGTACAGGGTGTGTTATATCAGAAGAGATGATATCCACACACACACACACACACAAATAAAATAAAATAAAAATTAAGGAGTGAAGGAAGAAAATTCTGGGAAGAGAAAGGGAGTAATGGAATGGGGCAGGTTAGAACTCATAAAAGAGATAAGAAAAATCTTATTCAATTGAGGAGATAAGGGCAAAGGGGAGCGTAGGATTCCTTTCACCTAGGAACTCCTTGGGTAGAGGGTCTTGACCAGCAAGACCCTCATCTCAGAAGCAATGAATGAGGCAGGAGGCAGGATGTAAGGCAACTCCCTTTATTCAGCTGAGAATCAGGGTATTTAAGGGCTGTAACCACAATCACGTGCAGGCTGAGCTCATCCCATTACTTCACCATCTCACGACTTACCCATGTCCTTGCACCTGAAGCAAGTAACCAAGCTTATCTTGTTCCTGAAGCTAGTTCCTGAGTTCCCAGACCCAATTGCAACTTTTCTTCAAAGAATGTCAGTATCTGCAGGAACATCAGGTTCCAGGGTCATGGAGAGCTTCTGCCAGGGTTTGAGCAGGCACAAGTCCCACAGGAACATGCTTTGCTTCAGCTATGGCCTTGATCACAGGACTCGCACTCCCCTTACCCCTCTACAGAGGAGAGGGGGAAAAGTAAAGCTACTCTCTCCAAATGTGGCTGAAGGAGGGAATAACATGCTCACTAAATTTGATATGAAAATTTATATCACACCACAGGAAAGTAGGAGAGGAGGTGACAAGTCGAGAGAGGGGAATGTTTAGAAGGGAGGGCAAATGGGAGAAGGGAGTCACTAGAAATAAACACTTTTGAGAATGGACAAGGTCAATTGTAGGGGGGGGGGAATAAGGGGGATAGGGTAGGTCAGAGGGCAATATAATTGGTGTTACACAACATGATTACTATGGAAGTCTTTTGCAAAACAACACATGTTTAGTCTGTATTGAATTGCTTCCCTTCTTACTGGGGCTGGGGAGGGAGGGGGGAGGGAGAGAAGTTGGAATTCAAAGTAGTAGAAATGAATGTTGAGAATTTTTATTACATATAATAGAGAAATAAGAATTACAGGGAATGAGGTACAGAAATTTATCTTGCCCTGCAAGAAACGAGAGAAGATGGGGATAGGAGAGGGGTGGGTATGATGGAGGGGAGGGTACATTGAGGGAAGGAGTAATCAGATGAAAGGTTTTAGGAAGTGGGAGGAGGGGAGTGATGGGGAGAAAAATTGGACATGGTACAAAGTGAGGTAAAAGCAATTAGTATTAAAACAATAGACTGAATTAATTACTGAGAATAAATCAATGACATCTTTAGTTTGGAGAAAAGAATTTCAGTCTAAATTTCCTAGAGGAAGGTAACCTCAGGTAAAATTTGGCAGTGATGGAAAAGTCAAGGTTTTAATTGTAAATTAGATTTTATGATTGCCATTTAATCAGGAACTAGAACATGTATAGAAAGGCATGTAAGCCACTTAAGACTTGCCTCCATGACTTTTATTTGAATTTGAACATGTATATTTTTATGTATGTATATATATATATATATATGTATGTACGTATGTATGTATACATACATATATATATTAGCTATTCCAGGATTTCTTGTTGTGCTTATGTGTCTGATTCATATTTTTCTCTGGCTTTGTTTATAAGCTGTTTTTATTTAATTGTCTTCTTCTCACTTTCTATTTTGTTATTCCCTGTTTCCACAGTAGCTTCCAGTAGTTTCCACAGTAGCATGGTAAGATTCTTGTTTTTTCCAGTTATTTCCTGCCCTCCTCAATTTATTGGTTTGAACCTTTATAATAAAATTGGACTGTGTTCCTGGTTTGTAGGGGTGGGTTGGGGTAGGGCTGAAGGGGCACTATCTCAAGCTTCAGACTTTTTTGCACTGCCATTTTCAGTGTTAATTCTTGGGGTTTTGAAGTTTTCTTATGATCTTGGAAGAGCTGTCGCTGTTAGCCTGATCTGCTCTCTGGTCCTTACACTATAAGGGCCTGTGATCCTAGGGATTATAATTGATATTTTCCTCTTTCCAGTTTTCTTGCACATTACTCCCCTCCACATGCTCCATGATTCAGTAACAGTGGCATCCTTTCCATGATTCAATGACACTGTCTCCCTTGCTACTCTTTACATAAGAGACTTCATCTCCTTACTCAATGTGCTTTCCCTGATTCTTCCTCATATATGAAATTTTCTTCCTTCTCATCTCTGTCTGCTTCCCTGGATTCATAAAAGTCTGAGTTAAAGTCTTATTTTCTGTAATATGTTCTCCAAGTCCTCTATAATCTTAATGCCTTCCCTTTGAGATTACCCCTGATGCATATGTACCTTATTTGAAATAGTTGCTGAATTCACCCCTCTCCCTTTCTTAGAGAGTGAGATCTTGGAAAGTCTTTGTTTCCTTCCAGCCTTCCTTTGTATCCCCATTACTTAGCACAGTGTCTGATAATAGTAGGCATTTAATAAATGCTAGTTGATTTAATGTAGCCTAGGTCATATTAGCTCTTAGCTTTTGTTGCCTGCCATATCATATTTTAACTCAAATTGAGACTGTACTCAATATGAAATATGAGACGAGTCATTATGAAAAGAACTCCAAAACTTTTTCAGATAAATGGTTAACAATCTTTCTTACATCTTGTACATATGGAATTAGCTTTTTTTAAAAAAATTCCAAATGTTACTGTTAACTTCCCTCTTACTTGATTTTTCTCAAAGAGAGTTTTCCACTTTAACCCCTTCATTTCACTGAAGCACAGAAAATGTAAGTGAATTATCCAGGGTCACTTGGATAGTTAGTGACAGGGTCAGGACCAGAATCTCCTGATTTATAAGTCAGTGTTAGTCCCACTATTCTCAATTCTCTGCTAATTCCTCTGACAACTCAGACTTTCCATAATATATAATTATATATTATTCTATATGATATTTTAAAGATACATTAATATGACATAATTCCAAATAAATTCTGAGTAAGAATTCTTTCGTAAGTAGAAAAATGTTAAGACCAATATGACCAGTGGGATAAATTCTAAGATGTCACAGATTCTAAAAGGAAGGCCTCTGAACCTTTATGAGGCATATGAAAGTTTTCTTCAAGAAGTTAGAGTTAAGCTTCTCAACTACTCAATGCTTTGTTGAGGGATATAGTCATTTTCATAGTTACAAGTAGTGAATGATAAGAGTGATCAGGTACAAAGCTGAGATTAAAAAGCACAGAAATGTTAAAACCTATCTGTAAGTAAATAGATAAGCCTACTTGTATGTCTTCAGGAGAAAAGGAACTCACAAAGCACATCCTAATAATTATTCACAGAACATCATAAAAATGTGCCCTGTAGTACTAACATGTTAGGATTATATACCTCAAACTGAAATTGTGTTTAAAATGTATAAGGTTAAATAATGTAATAAAATATTGCTTTACATTGCAATGTAGAATTGTTTTATCCAGAATATTATAAGGTTTCCTATTTAATCAGAATTCAGATTTTCTCATTTTTTGGCACAGGTCCACATCATCAAAGAGAAATAAATCAACCTTAGCAAGCTGGAGATCTTGATCATATAGAGAACAAGGCGGGGGGGGGGGGGGGGGAAGTATTGTTTTCTGCCCATAGTTAGTAATTGAATTTCATAGCTTCCTTCAAGGCTTGGCTCAAAATCCACTTTTCATATGAGGCCTTAATGGCTTGCTTTACTGCGAATGTTCCTCCTTCAGATTACCTTCCCTCCACTCTGTATACTTCTTGCATACTGGTTTTGATATGATAGTTCCCCTATTAGAACATATGCTCCTTGAGGGTAATTATAAATTTTTTCATGTTTTTGTTTGTTTCTCCATTCTGTCTATTGCCAGAATTTAGCACAGTGTCTGGAATGTGATAAGATGTTCTTTATTAAACTTTAATTATTGAAATTTCATTGATTTTATGTTAAAATTCAGGAATAAAACACGTATTTCCATAACATGGTAAATAAAAAAAAAGATCATTGCTCATGAAACTTCAGATCTATTATGTATAATTTGCTATTCCTTTTAAAATATAAAAGGATATCATGCAACTTTCTTTTTTTCTTTTCTCTCTCCTGCCTACTCTAGAGATAACAACCATTAGACAAAGAAACAGATATAGATATAAAAAATCATTCTATACATGCATCTATGTATCAGTTCTTTCTTTCAATGAAGGCAGCATCTTCTTTCATATGTTCTTTGTAATTAATTTGGGCATGTATAATAGTCAAAATAACTCACTCAAACAAGTTCTTAAAACAACATTGCTGTTTCTGTATAAAGCATTCTCTTAATTCTCCTCATTTCACTCTCCATTATTTCACGCAAGGTTGTCCATGTTTTTTCTAACATCAGTAAACTCATTTCTTAAATATAAGTAGTGTTGCATCACTATCATATAGCACATGTTCAACCATTCCTCAATGTATGTGTATCCCTGACTTTCCAGTTCTTTGCTGTCATGAAGAGAGATGCTATAAACATTTTAAAATATGTAGGTTCTTTTC
The DNA here is from genome assembly GCF_028372415.1 of Notamacropus eugenii. Lineage (NCBI taxonomy): Eukaryota > Metazoa > Chordata > Mammalia > Diprotodontia > Macropodidae > Notamacropus > Notamacropus eugenii. The sequence continues at coordinate 218,702,045 of NC_092877.1, read as the reverse complement.
CTTTTTTCCCTAATTATCTTTGGAAACACACCCAGCAGTGTTATTTCTGGGTTGAAGGTTGTAGGCAGTTTAATAACTATTTGGGCATAATTCCAGATTGTTTACCTAATGATTGGATAGTTCACAAATCCATTTTTTCTGCATCCTCTCCAACATTTGTTGCTTTCCACTTCAGTCATTTTAGTCAATCTGGTAGGTGTAAAATGGTATCTCAAAGTTGTTTTAATTTGCATTTCTCTAATCAATAACAATTTAAGATCTTAAAATACATTTATTGATTGATATCACAAAGCATATCTAAGTGTATATGCAAGCATATGCATGAACACACACATGAATCTGCACAGTCCAGGGCCTGAGTTAGGAGCAAAAATTAAGAAAAGATTATTTATTGCAAAAGATCTTAATCATAATTCATAGCCATAGCACCAATGAGTCACTGTTCTTTATTTGTAGAGAGTGAGATAATGCCTTTCCTTTATAGTAAAGCATTGGCTTAACAGGTTATTTACTTTCATCCAAGTAACAATCATTGTATCTTCTAAGGATAAGCCCCTTTCATACTTTACATGGATGTTCAAATTAACAAAAGTAAAACAGGAATTTAGAGTTAATGCAAAAGAAAGCAAAGTATGTTAAATCCTATATTTTCCAGGTTTTACCCCTTCTAATATCCTCTTCACTCCATTCAATGTTTTAACACTGTTTTTCACATAAATTTTTGGCTTCAGTGACAATTACTGATTCATATGCAAAATATTTTTTCTGTGCCAGCCCTCAGCTTGTGGCTGAGTGACATCCTGGCACATGATCATGCTAGAATAGGGACAAGAGATTGAATAAAAATGTAATGTCATAAAACTGACCAAGACTAACGTTTTTCAAAGGGAAAAGCTGCTTAGCCACTGGGTAAATAGTGTATTCATGTCTAAATTCAGCCTGATTATATTTAACCAAATTAACCAAATAAAAATGCCCTATGAAAAAAGTATCATCTTTAAGAATACTTCTTACCCCCAACTTACAAAAGTATCCATATCCTATCCATACTTTGTGACTCAGCTTAAGTTGTATCTTGTCCATAGCCTAACCAGATCATTGGAAACTACTCTGATCCCTTTCTTATTTGAACTTCTACAGTGTTTCTTACTAGTACACGCACTGTAACCTTTTATAATACAGGCTGTTTTGCTTCAGTAAAAGTTCAACATATCTATTTCATCTCTCCCTAAAAAATTCTAAGTACTTTTTAAATACCATGTGATCAACAGAGAGCCAGACACAAAGTCAGAAGGATCTGAATTCAAGTCCTACTCTAGTAAATACCAGATCTATGATCCTGGGAAAGTTATTTAAACTCCTAGCACTCAAACTAGCAGTTCTCAAACTTAGAAATCATTGAAGACCCAAAAGATATTTTTTCGTTATGTAGCTTAAATTTATCCAGAACACATAATAGTTTTGTTTATTATTTATAATTTACTCTTTAATTCACAGATTAGGTAGCCGCTGAAAAATTCTACTGTACACTCATGAGAGAGTAAGAAAGAACATGGGAAATGTTATCTTAATATTCCTGTGAAAATAGTTTTGACCTTGTGGACACCCTAAGGAGGACCACAATTTGACAGTCTCTGCTGCAGGCATTTTTGTAAGACTGTAAGTACTAGAGAAGCTACCAAACTGCTGTAGTATAGGAAATGTCCTTACCTGTACAGGTAAGGAAACTTCCCATACTATATCAATTTGTACTCCATACACTAGTGAAATCACAATTTTAGCCACTTTCGGTAACCCTATATTCAATACCATAGTACTTTCCCCATAGTCTAAAACAAGTTACCATCAAACCTTGACTCAAAGATTTCCTGTGAAGAAAACTGCTGCCTTCATAAACAAGTCATCCCATTTTTTAATACTTCCAATTACTATTTTGTCTTATATCCACCCAAAATGTATCTCTGGGATTTTCTCCTTTTGCTCCTATTTCTTTTTTGTTATAGGCAATTCTTTAAATACTTAAAGTTATCTAGCACATCCTCCTGAAAAATATCCTCTTTCAGACTAAACAACCCCCATATGTCGAACTAATGGTCTTAGGACATAATTTGGCGGCCTTCCATCATCCTGCTCATCCTTCTCATGAAAGGCTCTAGCTTATTAATGCCCTTCCTTAAGATATCGTGACCAGAAATGGAAGAAGTAATGAGACCAATATATTATGATCAAAACATGGTAGATGTAGGTAGCTTCTCATCTCCTTAGTGCTGAACACTCCTTTACTTAATGAAATGCAAATATAAATGAAATCAAAGGAAAGTAATGAAATGAATATAGTGTTAGAATCACAAGGAGTCAATCAAATTGCTATGATTAGAACTATTTGAAAGAGAAACAAAGATAGTGGATTCCCTTACCAGATATCTTCAAGTAAGAAGTAAGTTCCAATACTAGAAATCTTTGCATGAGAACTAGATGAGCACTTGCCAGACATGTAGAATGAATTATTATTCAGCCATGGATTATGCAAGGTGGTTTTAGAGTTCTCTTTGAATTCAGAGATCGGATATTCAGTGAATATCATTCACTCATTTATTCAGTACATCATGCTCAACCACCACCCCTACTTGGGGAAGAGGGTACAGGAGAGGGAAGATAAAAGAATAAAACATGGTGTCAGCCTTTAAAGAGCACACAGTTGGGGAAGACAAGAGGGAAATAGACACATAAAATGAAAAATGAATATCATTTCTTTTTCAACCTACCCCAAATCAATAAATTTACTATTAATTACTTTCCTTTTCTGGAGCCTGATTGGAGCCAATATATTCACAACTTTATAGGAAAAAATTGTAACACAGATTTTGGAAAGAGTTGTCACTATTATTCAACTAAGTGGAAATAAAACACTGGTATATCCTTTAACAATCCTATCTTGATGAGGAATTCTTAACTTTAAAAAAAGTCATAGATGCCCTTCACAATCTGGTAAAGTCATAAATCTATTGTCAGAAGACAAAATGCTTCGAATGCATAAATACAATAAATAGAATTTCAAAGGAAACAAATTATAAAGAAATGCCATTATAACAAAAAGTTGACAGGTTAAGAAAACCTTTGGAAACCCAATATAGTCTCCCCTAATGTAATGATTACATTTTCCAGGCTTTTGAATGTTACTTATGTGGGGAATGTGAAGTATATCTTTACCTTTTAACTAGGTTGCCGCTATTACTTGCCATAAACCTTGTAGTTGCCATTTTGATATTTTTATAACTTTCTTACTAATGTAATAGTGATAAATAACTAAAAGTATTTTTTAATTAAAAATGGAAGAGTACAGGCAGCAACTCAGTTAAACTCCTATAACATTTTCCTCCAAATGCTTTGAAAATAACTCCTCAAATTTAATATTATAATGGCAAAGTCAACAAAAGATCAAAGTGATACAATTTCTCCAATTTAAAACAACTTAGGAGTTGCCAGGAGGGGTCTGCGACACTGGAACAAGACTGGCCTTGAGCACACACTGTCACAACACTACCAATTGCAATAAACCTTGGAAATGGCTTTAACAGCAGAAGCAGCAAATTCAGGAACTCTCGGTTCAGAGACAACAGCAAAGGGTTGGACAGCTGGTCAGAAAGAGGCAACAGGGGACCTTTTGCTCACTTTGGGTATGAAGCTGGTGTGGATTCCCAATTTTATTTCCCATACACAGCTCTGTGTTGCAGTTTCAGGGCAGAGAGGAGTGCATACAGTTCTTCATAAAGGAGCAAGGGGCCTTGATCATAGTTCCAAGGTAGAGAAGAACACTATGACTTGTGGTTTTAGGGGAGCAGGGTTCTTCCTCGGTAAAGAGCAGAGCACAGAATTCTTCTTGAGTGATTTTTTGGTGAACTATTTCTAACACTGAATCAAGTCTATGTTTATAAAAAATGCTTTTGTCTGTGATGAAAATTCATCACCCTGGGGGTGGAATCAAGATGGTGGAATAGAAGGACAGACCTGCTTTACCTCTACCCCCACAGCCCATAAAATACCTGTAAAAAATGACTCTAAACAAAATCTAGAGTAGCAGAAGCAAGAAAATGAGTGAAAGAGATTTCCAACCCAAGACAGCCTGAAAGGCAGACAGGAAAGGTCTATTGCAATGGGCTCAGAGTGGAGTGCAACGCAGTCTTGGCCACGCAGCACAGACAGGATTAAAGCAGGTTTCAGGGTTCATAATCACAGGAAGCAGCTGCAGTTTCCAGATTGCTCAACCCACAAACATCAAAGACAGAATCAAAGGTCAATGAGAAAGTTGTTCACCTGAGAGAGAAGTGAGCAGAGTCCAGCCCAAGCCCTAGCCTCAGGGTGGTGTCAGCCACAGAGGCAGCAGCATCAGTTATTGGAGCCCTTGGCCTAAAGAAGCTGAAGGAATTGAGAGGCCAATTTTGGTCTCAGTTCTGAGTGGTGGTGGTGGTATGAGTAGGAGTGCTGGCTTGGGGGAGCTGATGGAGGCTTTGGAGAGAATTCTGGGAAGAAAAGCTTGTGGTTGCTCCCAGATCAGAGTGGAGGTCAGGAGAAGAGCAAACTCCTCTCCCTTGATTGTGCCACCTAGGAGGAACTGAGAACTTAAATGTTCCCTAGAGTAAACCCTCTACTTGACAAAGGATTCAAAACTCAAGTAACTAGCTGGGAAAATGCCCAATGAAGAGGAAAAAAAATAAGACTATTGAAGGTTACTTTTGTGGTAAAAAGTTATTTTCTTCCATTCTTTCAGATGAGGAAGAACAAAGTATACCATCAGAAGAAGACATAAAAGTCAAGGTTTCTACATAGAAAACCTCCAAAAAAATAGGCAGTGGTCTCAGGCCATGGAAGGGCTCAGAAAGGATTTTGAAAACCAAGTAAGAGAGGTGGAAGAAAAATTGGGAAGAGAAATGAGAGCAAAGCAAGAAAATCATGAAAAGCAAGTCAACAGCTATCTAAAGGAGACCAAAAAAAAATGCTAAGGAAAATAACACTTTCAAAACTAGACCACGCCAAATGGCAAAAGAGGTCCAAAAAGCCAATGAGGAGAAGAATGCTTTAAATAGCAAAATTAGTCAAATGGAAAAGGAATTTCAAAGGCTCACTGAAGAATAAAATTAGGATAAAATTAAAAATTAGGATGGAGCAAATGGAAGGTAATGACTTTATGAGAAACCAAGAAATTACAAAACAAAACCAAAAGAATGAAAAAATGGACTACAATGTGAAATATTTCATTGGAAAAGCAATGAAAAATTGGAAAATAGTTCCAGGAGAGGAAAATTAAAAATTATGGTACTACCTGAAAGCAATAATGAAAAAAAGAGCCCAGATATCATCCCTCATGAAATTATCAAGGAAAACTGCTCTTATATTTTAGAACCAGAGAGTAAAATAAATAATGAAAGAATCCACTAATCACCTCCTGAAGGATATCTGAAAAGAAAAACTCCTAGGAATATTTTAGCCAAATTCCAGAGTTCCCAGGTCAAGGAGAAAATATTGCAAGCAACCAGAAAGAAACAATTTGAATATTGTAGAAATACAGTTAGGATAACACAGGATCTAGCAGCTTCTACCTTAAAGGATTGACGGGTTTGAAATATGCTATTGCAGAGGTCAGAGGGACTAGGATTTAAACCAAGAATCACCTACCTAGCAAAACTGAGTATAATACTTCAGGGGGAAAAAGTTCAATTCAATGAAATATTCAGAAAAATAGAGGATTTTCAAGCATTTTTGATGAAAAGACGAGAACTGAATAGAAAATTTGGCTTTAAAGAATCGAGAATCAAGAATCAAGAGAAGTATGAAACGGTAAATAAGAAAGAGAAATAATAAGGGACTTATTGAAGTTGAACTGTTTATATTCCTACATGGTAAGGTAATATTTGTAACTCCTGAGACTGTTCTAAGTATTTGAGAAGTTGGAGGGATTATATACATATAGACAGAGGGCACAGGGTGAGATGAATAGGAAGAGATGATATCTAAAAAAGAAGAGGAATATATTGGGAAGAGAAAGGGAGAAATGGAATGGGGCAAATTATCTCTCATAAAAGAGGCAAGAAAGAGCTTTATCAATGGACGGGGAAAGGTGAGAAATGAGAGGGAAAAAGTGAAGCTTACTCTCATCACATTTGCCTCAAGGAAGGAATAACATGCACACCCAATTTGACATGAAAATCTGTTTTTCATTACAGAAAAGTAGGTGGAAGAGGATAAGTGGTGTCGGGGAATGATAGAAGGGAAGAAAAATGAGAGGAGGGGATAACAAGAACTAAACAGTTTTGGGGAAGGACAAGGTCAAAAGAGAGAATAGAATAAATGGAGGGTTGGGATGGGATGGAGGAAAATATAGTTAGTCTTTCACAACATGACTAACATGAAAGTCTTTAGCAAAACTACTCATATAGTCTATATTGAATTATTTGCCTTCTCAATAGGGATGGGTGGAGAGGAAGGGAGAGAAGGTGGACCTCGAAATTTTAGGAACAAATGTTGAGAATTCTTCTTGTATCCAACTGGGAAATAATAAATACAGGTACTGGGGTATAGAAATCTACCTTGCCCTACAAGAAAAGAGAGAAGATGGGGATAAGGGAAGGGAGGGATGTGATAGAGGAGAGGACAGATTGGAGGAAAGTGTAATCGGAATGCATGGTGTCTTGGGGTGGGGGGAGGGGAGAAATGAGGAGAAAATTTGGAACTCAAAATTTTGTGGAAAGGAATGTTGAAAACTGAAAATAAATAAATATTTTTTAAAAAAAGAAATTCATCACCCCAAGTATTAGGACTAATTTCTTTATTTCCCAGTAAATAATACATATACCAAACCTTCTTTACTCTTTCTTTTCTATGCATATTGAAATTCTCAAAGAAAGAAAAGTTATATAAGCTATTTTGGATTGTTTTTAAAAGCACAGATTACACAAACAATGTGATCATATACAAAGTGTTCATTTTACAGAAATGCTCATGTATCATAAATGAAATTATTTCCCCCATTAGAGGAAGAGAAATCCAAATTCTTATTTTTTTCTTTATTTTCATTCTAAAGTAATAATAAAAATCTTAGCTTATAATATTTCCTGAGTATTAATAACCAGGTGGATGTCAGGCCATCACTTCTTCTCAGTAAGCCATTTGTTCATAGGAAACACTCTCTGCCTTGACCGTTATTGCATAATTATGATTATTTGGTCTCTTTTTAAGTAAAGTATCAATTATTGAGGAGAATCGTACTGAGAAGTGATGAAATCACTTCATGTGAAAATCAAGAGAAACAGAAAGGAGAAATCCTAGAGTGTTATTTGAATAAACATGACTGAGGAAGGGGTGCTAATTTACAGTAAAGTGCTAAAAAAAATGACTAGTATATTCTTTTACTCTCAGAATTGTGACAAAAGGAATTAGAAAACGAGTCAAAGATTGTCTGTGAAAGTATTACATAAAATTAATACCAATACATGGGAACTGGAATTAGAAACTATGAGTTTTACTTAATCTTTCAAGGAAACAGTTCAGAATTGCTCAGGAAAAATACTATCAAATAAATTCATGTTGAGTTTCCATACAATTTATCTGTTCAGTACTATTTTTATTTCTGTGGAGATAGCATTGTTAAAAGAATAAATCCTTCTATAAGCCTATGAACTTTTAAAGAGCACGACCCATCTTGTATTCATTGTACCCCCCAGAAGTACAGTGTATTCCCTACCACCTTGAAAACCACATGGCCATGCTAGAGGAAATAAAAGGTCAGTATGAACCTAAAACCCACCAGCTAGTAGCTCTTGGCACTCCTGGAATTATCTTTCTTTTCTTCCTTACTTGCATTAGATTCCCTGTAAATCAGACCACTATATATGACTAATTTGAACTCATCGAATGCCTCTTTATTAATGATTCAAGGTCAGAGTGACTGATTTTTAGTCTGCTCTTTGAAATTTGCCTTTGCTTATTTCCATATCTCCATTAATGTGTGTAGCTTTGTATCGTATTTTATATACTACTCATTTAAGAAACTTTTGCATAAGATATATATACACACATACATATTCCGATATATGTTCTTTAATAGCCCATGAAGAACCGTGCTGGCCTTGAAAAACTGTCACAATTATTAACACATGCAAAATTGCCTGAATTTCCCAATAGAGACAATAAACAAGTGTACATGCAGAGCAAAAATATTACATATAGAGATTCAGCAAAAAAAAAATAATTAGAGTTTGAGGAAATATTCACATTATTTTAAAAGTGTTTTTACTTCACACATAAACATGTGTATGTGCCTAAACATTCTGCATATATGTATGAGCATTTACATATATATTATATAAATACACTTAGGTATATATGAGTAGATAGACATAGATAGCAGTCTCAATGAGATTTTTTTCTTATGTA